>NC_088932.1:13545000-13765000 GCF_038396675.1 Hydra vulgaris | reverse complement strand
AATACGCCTTACCACTCCAAGACATACCAAAGGCATGTAGTCTAAGGAAAATCCTTGAACACATTTTACATTGATTGAAATTAAAAGCGATTTGGTAATTTGATGAGCCTTATATCCCATTTCATTAAATTTTTCATCTGTTCGCAAATCTCGTACAATATGATTTTCATAAGTCACCCTTCCATTCCAAGTTCCTTTAACGGTACATCTTTCACAAGCATTATATCCATTATGATTTACTGTACCTTTGATGAATGCTCTTGCTGGTGCATCACAAATAAGTTCCCTAATAACAACATTATACTTCTTTTGTCCAAAATATATGCCATCTAACTGAAGTTATTTGTATTCGTTTAAAAAATCAAGCATAAATTCGTAAATATTAGGTGGTTTAGACTTTCCATAGTATAATCCAACAATAAAAGTAATAATATTGGCCGCCACACTTGCTTTTGACAAGAACTGATTTTGGAGTTTGAAGCAACGTTTTTTTATCTTTTGGCAGACGATGCCCTTCTGCTATCAGTATAGGTAACAACTCCTTTATAAATTCCCGTGAACAATCATGCTTTACTGCCCATTTCGCTAGTTGGTCGTCAAGAGAAATATCGTTTTGCTCAATTTCTTCTGAGAAAAATACGTTATCGTCGTCACTTTGAGACAGATAATCATACGAAAAATCTTCACTTTCGTAATCGTTTTCTGAATTCTTTTCTTCTTCTATATGACTGATGTTTTGAGTAACTTTTGGACGGTCATTTTTTTTCTCCAACTTTTCCTCTTCACTACTAGAAGACGATTCTGCCAAAGCTAGAACACGAGAGTGGCATTTTCGCCAGTTTCTTAAATAAGCCATTTAATTTTTTTTGTTTATGAATATATAATAAGACTTGTGAAATCAAATAATGCGTTTTTTTGCATAACCGATTCCGTGTCATACTAAAAGATTATTTCACTTACTTTTTGGCTTTTACTTATTTTACTTTGAACACCAACTCAACGCATAGTTATTTTATAATTAGGTTTTTTTGTCAACGTTGAAATAACGTTTAAAAAACGTTTACTCAACATCGTTTAAATTGTGACGTTATTTTAACGTTGCGATTTGGTTAACCAACGTTGAAACAACGCTTTAACCAAATATCAACGTTGAAACAAAGTAAAGATGCCGGCTGGGTTGTCTTATCACTGAGCCCCGTTACACATGATTTCATTAACGTTTTTAGGCATTTTAAAACATTATTGAAAATAAGATGAATCAAGAGTTAAAAAGTTTTGTAAACAGATTGGGATGTTTTAGAGAAATTTTTTTTTTGCATGTAGTTTATGAAAAAGAGTATATTCGAGTTTAACTATTCAGTTAAATTTGTGATTTTCTTATTGACTATCTTAAATAGAAGGTCAATGTTACTGTTCGAATAAAATAAGTTTAGATTGTGAGCGAATCAAATTAAAGTTTTTATGTTAGAAAACTTATGTAACTCGTTTACAAAAGATTGTTGAGTAGTACTCTAATTTTTTTATTCGAGTCAATTACCGAGATTAAAGAAGAAAAGTGTAAGGTATGTTGAAAGAGAACAGAGCAGAAAAAAAAGGTTTTATACAATAAATATTTTTTTTAAACAGCTAACGAAATGTTAAATTAATTTCTTCTTTAAAAGAAATGATATCAAAATGGCTTTTTTTATATTTATTTTTTAAATAATGGTATGATTGTGATATCAGTAAAGGGTAATGACGTGGCAGTCATTAGTTGATATTATTTCCACTTATAGCTAATATTTTTAACATTTGTAAATCCATATGGCATATTCTGATATATCCAATCACTATTGCTACTATTTTTGACAACTGCTTTAATATTATCAAAAAATTGTCCCTAAATATTGCTTTAGAAGTTTTCTAAGTAATCGAAATACAAGTTCTTTCTTTTTGATCCAGAGGCTCAAGTCAAGATGTCGGGTCCCTTAATAAATATTTAAAATAAAACCACAAAAAAAGTTCACATAAACTGTATGTATGTGGTGCTTTTGCTGATTTACAGAAAACATTTGATGCCGTTGACCATGAAAGCAGTTGACGACGTTTAATTAAAAAATTGGAATGCTAAGATATCTGAGACACAACCAATGGTTCTCTGATGAATAATTAGCAGGTCCAGAAATAGAACTTTTTTAAAATTTTGTTTGGAAATGACTTGAAAACAATTATAATTAATCAATAACCGCCTTTAAATGGGAAAATAAAATAACTAAGTTTCAGCTTTTTTGCCCCCTAAAAACAGACCTAACTACTGTGTGAATGTCTAATAAGATATTTGCATGTAGCTGATCTTAGCAGTAAACATTTGTAGCAATAAAGCGCCTCCAATTTCTTTTTCAAAAAAGGACTTCTTTGATCACTTTATTTGCAATGGACTAAAAGATTAAATTTGATCTTTTAGCTTTTCAGTCAATATAATGCCTCAATATAATATTGCTTTATTATCTCCACAAACCACTTAATTTGTTAATTTGGCATGTAAAACTTACAAGTAAAAGCCTTTTGTTGAAAAAGAATATTTGTGCCTGTCTTTTAGATAAATATTAATTTTATTTATCAAATCAATTTGTATAAAAAAAATTTACGGCTTTTTTTGACTTCTCAGTGCAAACACAGTTTGCATTCTGAGATAGACCTGTAATTAAACCGTTCAGAGAACGCTTTGTTAATGCATAACATTCCTATATTAAATAGGTGCAATTCTATCTAACTCATCATTAGATTTTTGTCTAAGTAATCTTAAGATTTTTACCCAGAGGCTGTAATACGAAAAGCAAAACAAAAGAGAGAAATAAATACTTGATTAACGAAGCGTAAAGAATCTCCCAGGTATTCCAGTTAAACAGAGATTAATTGATAAAAAAAATTGCTATAGTTCAGTGAAAACGTTTGTTAATACTACTGCATTAACAACGACGACAACAACAAAAATAACAAACACAACAACAACAACAACAACAATAACAACAACAACAGCAACAACAACAATAACAACATTCGAGAGTCTAATAATGCTGTTTAGCTTCCTTGATATTTGTTTTTTTATTTCAATAAAAAGTTATTGCACGGAAGTTTTTTTAATTCATTATTATTTGCTTTAAATTTACCATTTTTTTAAGACATTGTTGCAGAGTAAAGGGTGATGCAGAAGTTATCGGACAAAATAAAAACGTCAATTCTTATTTATAAATAAAAAAACAAACTACTATTATATTTTTTTTAAATAAAGCATTATCTTTTAATAAAAATATATTATTTTTTATATGAAAAATCAACACCATCTGCAGTTGATCTCAATTTTGCTCTGACGCCCTTCATATGCAACTGTAAAGTTTAAATCACATTCTTGTAGTTTTAGTTTAATGCGATCAATCAAAACTTGCTCTATTGAAGCTTGCCAATCTCCCTCGTAAACCTTCTGTGCCAAATGTCCCCAAACATTTTGGGGATTGGATTCTTTATCGACGTTATAGAAACATTGGTCCATCCAATTTAGAGAATCTTTAGAATAATGATATAAATATTTATTCCACTTTCTAGATAAGACATGCGTACATAGTGATCCTGGGTTTAGCAGCGTACTTTAGCTAAATTATTTTTTCCGTTAACTAATGAAGCCCATTTCTAAATAGTGTATAGTCATTTGTAACAGCCTTATTGGCATCTGGTCTGCAACACCAGCGTGATGAATTGATTATTTTGGAAGATATGCAGAGATGCATTCTAGTCCTTTCAAAATTGTTTTGCCTTAATAAATTCCGTTCCTCGCGCAAAAAGTCAAAACGTAGTATATATACTTATATATATATATATATATATATATATATATATATATATATATATATATATATATATATATATATATATATATATATATATATATGTATATATATATATATATATATATATATATATATATATATATATATATATATATATATATATATATATATATATATATATATATATACTAGCTATATTTCTGCCGCTTACTAAAAAAGTAATAAAGTAAGAAATAAGTATAAAAATGGTCAGTGTAGAATAGACATATCAAGACTTGTCTTTTACGGGACCAGTTAGCTTATTTTTATAATTGAACGCTTAACTTACTAATAATGACTTTTAGTTTTAAAATTTATTACTATGAAAAGTTTACGTCCACGTTCCTTTATTTATTGGAGTCTTTCAAGAATATAATCTTCGGTTAAATGCTAGCCAAATCCATTTCTTAATCCCAAAGTTAAAATTTCTGGTTATTGGTATAGTTATTACCAGGCTCCAATCACTACGGTTATTTATAAAACTTTCTCATTTAATATGCGCATGAACATACTTAAGTTTGGCGTAAACAAAATGCACAAAAATGTCACCTCTCAAAATCTCCTGCCATCGCCTTTGAAGACAAGACCGAAACGTAAATATGTGTCTCATGATATTTTGCGACGATTCATGAGTTTAGGAGACGATAACCAGGTACAATTAATGAAATACTTTAAAAGCAAAGTTTATTCAATTACGATAATTTTTTAATGTTAATAAAATTTTTTATAAACTAATTTATGAATATAACTGTCAACATGACAGTTTTTTTTTTAATTTTATTTGCTTCTGTACTTATTAACTCCTTGTATTGAACTATTTTGTCGCGTTATTTATTTTTATTTATGTTTTAATTAATTTTTTGAACAAGTGAATCCAATATTTTTTGTGTTTTACACAGTTTTTAATCTTTTTATACTCATATAAAATTATTTTGTTAGTTGAACAAATTTTATATTAAGTTATTCCATTGTAAAATATATTCGTGTAAAGCTAATTTTTAATACATTAGCGTTGTTATTATGTATGTTTAGCTTCATTTAATTATTAATAATTAGTAGTAATTTATTTAGCAATTCATAGTTTGTAATTCATAAGTGCACTTGCAATTAATCAAATCTAGGCAACTGCTCAAGGGCGCCAGCCAAAAAGGGGCTTAATTTTTTCCAATCTTTGAGAAATTTTATCAGACACTTTTTTATCACATAATCAATTTTTTATCAAATACTTTGATTTTATTTTTGTTCGTTAAAACTAATTTTTTGGTTCAAAGTACGCATGTGACATACTTTTTTAAAATAAGCACCTCACATAACTTAATTGTCGTTATGTTGCGTAATAGAAAAATTGTTTTTATTACTGCTTCTACAATGTTTATTTGCATTTTATTATATCATTAAATTACATTGTAAAATGTAGGTGATTTTTAGTTTAGCCATAATTTTTTTTTGTTACAATAGATAAAAACTCGTCTTTGGGTTTGAACGCCTAATGGTATATATTTATATGATGCTCTTCACAAAAAACAATGTACAGTTTACCAATTATACGAGTTTAAGTTTTTTTATTAATGCAGATACCAAGTACTTTAATTAAAAACGCAATTTTTAAAGCAGTTCCTTCGTCATTGGATTAAAACAAGTTTATGGGTCTACCGAAGTCCAACAAAAAATAAATGCCAGAGACGCTAATCTTTTTATTGTATTAGCTGGACATGCAATAGGAAATCTTTTGAAAATTGTCTATTGTTTATTCATAAATAACAGTGCTTTTTGGAAAGTAGGTATGTTTTATTTTCAGCAATTGCATCTAAAAACAACTCTCTCTTTATCAATAACTGTGCATTTAAGTCAAATAAAGCATGTTTAGCCGGAGGCGGTATTTCTGTTGACGAGAAATCCAAGCAAAAAATAACGACTACAGAAAATAATATTATATTAGAAAACATCTTGTTTAACATAAACTCAGCCATATGGGGATAGGGAGTCTTTATTAATGGTGCAAAACAATGTTCGTACAGATATGAAGATATGACAGCAAACATCCTTTTTTTGTTGCATTTTTAATGAAAAATTCGGTAATGCAGGATTTGCAATAGGCCTTCATACACGAAATTTTTACATAAGAATATACGAGAGATGAATATTATATCAATTTGTTATAAAAAATTGTTTATTTAATAAGAATCAAATGAAACTAAGTAAAGATGAAAAACTTTTAGGTCAAGGCTGTATTTACTTCAAAGAAGCGTTACTTGTTCTTACTGGCAACAAGAGTTTTACAACTAATCAAGAAACAGCTGTTGTGTTGGAATCCTCATCATTAATTTTAGGCATCTCTAGTTCTTTAGTGTTTCAAAATAATATATAAACAGAAGGAGATGCGATTGCTTTGTATGAAACGTCATGGTTAGAACTAGTAAAATAATGTAACTTATTATTTGTTCGCAAATGAGCATTACGAAGAGAAGGCGCATTATATGTTAAACAGCACGCAGGAAAAGAAGGGCCTCTAATCGATTTATTTCTTGAGACAATGTGGTAATTATGGCCAAAGGGAAGTGTAATGTGTAAATATAGCTAATAATTGTTTTAAAGCTAAAGAATGAATAGCGTTACTTCTAAATAATTGTATATGTTTATAGACGTTTTGCATGCAATATAAAAGCATAATTGTAAATATAAAGAGAATTTGATTGTATATAAACTTGTTGAATTACATTAAGATAGATGAGAGGTTTTATGCTTATTTTATAAAAAAAAATTTAATATGAAAAGCATTTTTTGGTGTTTGGATAGCTAACTTCTAAATATGGAGCAAACTCCAAACATTTATATATTTATTATTAAGTCAAATAATGATATTTTGTAAAAAACCACAATTTTTGGTGATGGGCAACAAGTTGATAGTTATTTTATATTATTCTCAACTAGACTTATATTCCTATATAAATTTTAAGTTTCATAGTATTATCTCTTTGTGTTCAAAAACTATGACTATATAAAGTGTAAAACCTCTCAATTTGAGGAGATTAAGAAATGTTCAAACAACATAGAGAACAGCAATGTTCAGTTTAATCTTAATCACTTCTTTTTATATTTCATACTTTTATATTTGACATCTATAAAACATTTAAGATAAATTAACTGCCAAACTATTTATAAGTATTGTCGACTCTTATACGAATAATATGTCGTTTATTTTTATTTATTGCTAAATTTAGACAGACTTATAAACACAGAGGTAATTCTACGAATAAAAGGGAGTATGGATGGAAGGGATTATGAAGCCTAAAAAAGTAAACACCATCCCACCCTTTCACACATCACCTTAAAAATGCCTCTTTGTAAACGTGCAACATTTTAGGATTGAAGTTTTTTACTAATAAACAATAATTTATCAATTACAAAACTGAATTAGGTACTTGGAAATTAAACCGTAAAAATTGTGCACATTCTCGGTTAGTTAAGGTGAAATGAAGAAAAATCATTTAAACAAAATTTTAAAAGGTTTTTTATTACGTTTTTAGAACATTTCATGGGTTTAATGATTTTGGTTAGGAACATTCCATAAACATCTTGGATCCATATGGGATAATAAATATTCAATTTTTGCATCACTCAGTTATACAAATGTTGATGAAAAAATCTCAAACTTTAAAGCTGTTGTTCAAACTCTTATTTATTTTGAACTCCGGTTTGCTCATCCAAGTTCTGTTTCCTATATACATATATGAATACATATATATATATGTATATATACATATGTATATATATATATATATATATATATATATATATATATATATATATATATATATATATATATATATAAATTATTGGCAGCCCCTACCTTAACTTATGGTATAGAGCTATGTAAAAATAATACTGCTCTAAAGAAAAAGCTAGATATAAGTAAAAGGAGTGCGCTAAAATTGTTTTAAATGTTTGGAAAACAGTTAGAATTGTACGAATTTGCTTTTTAAAATACAGGAAATTTCAAAAAGTATTTAACAAATCAAATTAAACTTCCTTCGTGTTTGTAATATTAAAATCAAATGCAGACATTATCTTTTTTTAACAGAAACATCCTTTGTTTCAGCATTTATTTGTTATTGTTATCCAGGACCTATGCCGTATTCAGATTTTAATTTTTCAAAATTTAATTTAAAATTAAAAAGGTTAAAATAGCTCTTTCTAACAGTGAATTTCCCTCCAATGATGACAAACTTTGAAGTATGCAATAGAGTGCTTGAATGCAAAAGAGCAAACGGAAAAATTTAGCAAATTCGAAAAGAAAACATTCTCAAGTGAAAATCCCCAAAAATACAATTTCTTATTTTTCTTTTAATCTTGTATAGTTCATTGGGTGTTAAATAAATGAAATAGTAATAAAAATAAGTTACAATCACATGACACCCACGAATTCAATCAATAGCAAAACATAACAAATTTTTACAGTATATAAAAATCAATGTTACAGCTCTTAAAAATGAACTTTTTTATACAATCATATTAGCTTTTATTACGAACCATCAATGTTAAGTTAATTAGGTTGTTAACCAAACTAATAAATAACAATATTATTAACTTTTTCATAATCAATTTCACGGAAAATAGCAGAAAACGTTTTTTCAAAGCCGTGAATTTTTACTGTAAATAGTCGAAGTCGATTATTATATTCCGTGATTTTGCACGAAAAATAACACTAAGCGAGCATATATCAAAATTAATTGCTACCCAGCACAGGCAATTTTATAAAAGCTGCCTATCCAAGAATAGATCTATATTGCACTATAAATAGTTTGCTGACATAGACTAGTCATTATGGGTCCTGTTTATCCTTGCTGTCTGGGTTAATCTTTTTCATTGTTATTCTTTATTTGTAATTATTTATTCTTGATTTTTAGCAATTTATTCTTTCTTATTTTGTTTTGTTTATTTCGAACTTTTGACTTGAGGTTTCTATTTGTATAAGAAAATTTTACAAAATGCGAATAGTCAAGAGTTAAATCAAAATGTAATCTTTATAAACATTTCTTAACAAATAAACTTTAAAAAACATAAAAATAAAATATCTAAAACACTTCATGGTAATATTTCGTTTTAGATACCATGTCAATTAGGGAAGCACCCATAAGAGGCAGGGAATGTATATGTTTGAAGAAATTGAGGAAAATCAGTTATAAAATCGGTAAAAATCTATGAAACTTTCTTAAGTCCCCAGGTGAACTGTTGAAAGCTAGGTAAAAAGATTTATTTAATTTTTGATTGGATTATTTTTATCTTTATAATTGGGAAAAATGGGTAAATACAAATAATGAGGTAAATGAAAAAAACAAATTTTACCAACAAGATTTTTTTTTTTTTTTTTTTTTTAGAAGCCAAAATTCAGTTTTAACCGACATAAACCATAATTTTCGAGTTTTCCGTCAAAAACCGACAAAATATAGTATAAAATATAGGTTATTCCAATAATATCAACTAGGGAAGCAAAAAGACATACTCTGAGAGTTTATCGTGTATCTAAAATGAAAATTATGCTTTAAAATAAATATTCTAATACAAGAAAAAATCATTCTAAAATGGCTCTTTTCACAAGCAATGTTTACTATTAAAGTCCACAAGGCAGCATTGCAATTTTTTACTGTATTCAGGATGATGGTTAGGTCGTTTGTACCTTTGCCAATGCACTTGAAAGTTGTGATGCATTGCCTCTGTTGCTTGTTCTGAGTAAAGTCCGAGAGTTTGGCCGTGTTTGTCAATGAAATCTTTCACATGAAAAAATACAGCATAAACCTTGGGTGTCACGCAAACATTTTGCAGTGCCACATAAGTCACTCTGAAAGCTTCAATTTTTTGTACATAACTTGGATCAAGAACGCATCCAAAACAGGCAGACACTACTGCATTGAATTTTCGAAATACATCAACTAATGGTACTGCAGCATAGCATGAGTGTTTCTCGACAATAGATTGAAGAAGATCAATATTTTTTAGCAGCTTCCTGCACTCATTTCCTGCAAAATGCCCTCCATGATAAGGCTGTTGTTTAATGTGCAGTGAATCAGTTCAAAGAGTTCCTTGAGGGAAAACTTTTAGTAGGGCAGCAAAGAGATGATTAAAAACACCAATAAGGAGATGCAACTCCATTGGCGGTATGAAGTTCAAAACTAATGTGCCACCAGCAAGATCAAATACAGGAGAATGAACAACATTCATGTAATCACGAGCTCTTTTGATGTTTGATCCTGCTGCATTGAAAAGTGAGACATTCTGATCAAGAGATTGGAAAGTTCTTAATTTTTCTTGATTTAAAAGGTCCTTTGCACTTGACTCACACCAGGTCCAGGGATGTGCACTTGAGTGTGCTTGGAGACCACAAATTATATTTGCCAGTTTTAGGTTACAGGACAAAACAAAATCTTGGTCTCTCATATTGATCAATTCGAAAATTTGAGACACATTTGAGTAGTTTTCTTGCAGGTCCTCAGAGACAGCAATAATAAGTTGCCGCTTAACTCCAGTGTCCTTGAAAAACTTGTTTGTGCAATTGAGTTTTGCTGGGGGAGTGTTAGGATCACGATTTAATTCAATAATTCCAATGCTTTCTTTCAGGAATCCTCCCCCACCGTCAATTCCAACTTTCGCAATATGAATGTTTGATGTGCTTCTCATAGAAATGAGTTCATTTTTAAGCTCTTTGAAGTCCTTGCAATGAATGAAAGTCCTTCCACGTCCAGCATGATCTTTAATCAATGAAATCGTGAAATGGTGAGAAAGCTGCTTACTAACTGCATCAAATTTCACAGCATAGTTTTTCTCAACAATATGTTGTGAAGTTGACTGATTAATTGTAGCAGCTAGTCTCTTGATGCCATTGTTTGAAAGCCCTGTGTTTGCCTGAACTTGAACAAGTTCTTTTATACTAATTGATGGGTTTGGAGGAAATAGTTTTCTAGCTGATGAGAAACCTAAAATAAATGCAGATATTGTTTAATTTCGAAATTTCTAAAATATCTTTTCATGAAAGTTAAACTTTTACCTGGCATTATTGGAAGCATTCTTCCACCTTGTGGTTGACTCAATCGAACAGTGCCATGTGGAGAAGAATCCTTATTTGAAACAACAAGAGCAGCAACTCGTTCAGATGCAACAGGATCCTTGGTTGCAACAGCAACAAGGTTATTTCGCAAAGTGCCCTTTGTGCAATGATGAGGTAATCCGCTTCCAATAATTGATAAACAGTCAGAGCATCGTTTTTGGACAGTTGAAGATGGAGTATTTTGTGCTGAGCTCTGCAAAAGCTGAGTTTTCTGTTCACCATTATTTCTCAGTTTTCCAACAGAACAAATCAAACAGTCACATTGTGTGTCTCTAGTTTGAGGTCGAATTTTTATAGTCTCAAAATTGTAAAGTGATGGGAGATTGATGTGTTCTCCAGAATCCTTTCTTCTTAAACAAGAACGACACTTTTCACAAATTCCAAGTGGAACTTTGTCATTACTAAAATCGATCCTCTCATTGAGTATTGTTTGGCATTTTTCTTTTAGGAAAGGTGTCAGTTCCCTCTGACATTTACTGAAGCAAAGAAAACAGACAGTTTTCCTGCAGTCTTGGTGGTTTTTTGCTGTATTCGGCATATTTTTGTAAAATTAGATGTGCGCAGTTTTGCTCTCGTGAATAAAGTAAATAAATCATGCCTTTTCTCGAAATTTTTAGTTTCCCGAAAATTTCCCGAAATTCAAAAACTGTCTTATTTTCACATTTAAAAATAATTTTTATCAAAAGTTAAATAGAAAAACAGAAGATTAAAAGAATATTATATTTGTTTGGTAATAAAGGAAGCTTATCTTCTTGATATCTTCTAATTTTTCAACTTTTTTTTATGTTTTCATAAAACATAATGCTCTTTATGCTACAGTATGTTTGTTTACTTGAATTTAAAATTATATCTTACTGTAAAAATGCAAAACAAGCTGTCATTTCGAATGTGTGTGTAATCAATAAATTCAGAAAATTTAAACATCAATAACTTGCCAGGACGTTGTAATCTGATTTTAATACTTAAATCCAAGTGATCCCCATAATGTGGGCTATCATTCCACAAAAGGGTTTTCTCGGGTCAGAAAGTCAAGGTTAGAACCCATTTTATAACACTATGATGTAGCATTAATTCCATATTTTCGAAAAACTAAATAATATAAAACGATTTTGCAAGACCGTTCTGATTATGCAAGACTGTTGCAAATGAATCAGATTCTCAGGGAAACCCATACCTGCTGTTAAAAATTGTCATTTTTATAAGAACATTTTTTAAAAAGCAAATAAGCAGTAGTGTTTAACTTGTATGTTATTTCTCAGCCCACAGATTAAACTTTCAACTAACTTATACTAGCCCAGAGAATTTTATAAGAATTTTAGGGTATAATGCAAAATATTTTTGAAAAATATTTTTCTCGCCGTGCAAAGAAAGATTACTATTTGTACTAAGAAACAATAGCTTATGATAGAGAGAACGTAATTTTTAATAATTTCTGTATGTTTCTGTAAGAATCTGGTTACGAAGGGCTAAAATCAAACTTTCTCTTTTCATTAAGATATAGACTTTTATGCCGTCCAACCCCGACTGACAGATTAAAATTTGTCTCTATTTGGAGTTTTACTACTATTCTCTATTAGAAAATGATGACTCTTTTAAATCAAAATGCAAATCTTGAAATAAAAAATTTTAGATTTATTCGGATGCGGATCCAACATTATTTGGTCTGCTAATTTTCAGCCACTGAGAAAACTCCAAAGTTTTGCATGCTTAAACTTGAGACAAAAAGATTTGCAATAAATTGCAATGATTAGTGCCTGGGTACAAAAAATATATCTACAAAAATTAATATATTTATTTATTAGAGTGATATAAAATATAGTCTTAATTAAAAGTATTACTTAATCGCAAAACCGCAGTTGATTATCCTGCTCTATCCCATTTAAGTTAAAAACAGAATTTCAATTGTTTTTGTTAAAAACTACCAAAGGAAAAATCTGCCGTTGATCCGATTTCTAAAAAATTATTATTTCTTTCTGCGCAGTTATCAGTCACACTAAGCCTGCTAGCTAGCTAAAGAAAATGTTTGCATGAGTTTAACGCTAAGAAATCACTCAAAGAATACCATTCTCAAACAGAATCGGTGTAACTTGTAAATACAAAAATCTCAGACTACTCAATAAATAAAAACTGAGATTCTGCTTTCAATTTAGGATCACTTAAGAATAAATCGATTATCTAAGGAGCCAAGCATCATGTGTGGTTATCATGCTTTTTTAAATTGAGTTTCAACTTCATGATCTCATTCTATTTAAACTGTTTTAGCAGATTTAGATGGATTTCAACTATTGATAAATTTAACACTTTGTTGAGTTTAAGAAAGGCAGGTTCATAGTAAACGGCTTCAACAAATGCTACCGTAGAAACCAAACCTATCTTTATAGGAGTCAGATATGAAACAAATCGGGATGCCATATTAAGCATTAGAAAGTGTATGACTAGACCATAAACTATGCTTTTTGAAAGGCGCTAGGCTTATAGATGTGACTAAATATAAACAACAAATCATGAGATAAATATACTTAATTATACGATCTTCTTATATATTCATATTAAAAGTCTCCCCAAAATATTTTGAAATAAAACTTATGACTTCTTCAACTAATAGCTAATCTCTGAGATTAAATTGAAGGCTCGCATATACACTACCTCGTGAACTAACTAAATATAATAAATGCAGCAAAACATAGCGAAAGCCTAAGATATGGAATAGACTAAAAAATAATCATTTCAGCATAGTGAATTAGGTAAACTTATTTATGTTTAAATAAAAAGAAAACTTTTGAAACCATTTCATGACCATTCATTGCAACAAAGGGACATGAAATTAAAAAATGGCAACTGTCATTTTAATTGCCCATATGATGCTATATGCAGCACAAATAAAAGTTAATTAAAAAAGTCATGATCTTTTTATAATTATGTTCAAAAAAATAAAAATATAATAATATTTTATAAAATAAATAACTCGTTATTAAAACTAATTGAAACAGATTTTTATAAGAATTTAAAATAAAAGTTTTATACTGCCGAAGTGTTATTTTGCGGCTAGTAAATATACAATTTCTATTAGAGGACCAAAAGCATGGACTAATATATTATCTTATGATCTTAAAATAATTGCAATGCTTAATGAGTTTATGATCCGATGAGGAAACACTTTCATAAGCAACATAAAGTTTGATTTTTACAAGATATTTTACTGGTTGCTTGTTATTTTTGCAGGCTGTGAAGTACTTTTTTTTTGTTCTTTATTTAAATATTACTTTAGTACAAACTCTTATATGTTTTATTTTTATATTTTTAATTAAATTAGTTGTTTAGTATATGTAAATAGTACGACTCTTGCATTTACGTGAACTTTGATTAAATATTTAGTTTTTTGTTTTTCTTTTTTTCTTTTCTGTCGATTTTCTTGTTTACCTGATTATTACTATTAACATGAATATTATTCTTAAAGTAATTTTTAGACTAGCTGCTGTTTTTTTTACAGTAATAGTTTTCAAGAAATAATTAAAAAAAGTATAAATATATTTTACGGTTATTGTGAATACACACGAATGAGGCTCGGTGATAAGATAAAATAATGTCTTTCAAATGTCCAACCAGTGTTTTTCTTTATATACTTTTAAATAATAAATGTTATTGACGAAATAAACAAAGAAAAATAAAAAAACAAAACAAAAAAAACAAAAAAAAATATGAAAATGATATGAAAAAAAGAAGCGTTTAAAGAATGAAAATGGAAAGATGTGCATGATAAATGGTTGCACTATTTGAAAACGACTGAACAAACAAAACAAAAAAAAAGATAATCTATTGAAAATGTGTTAAAACTTGTTTGACAATACACTGCAAATTACACGTGTTAAATGAGTGTTCCCATTGATTAAAACTCGGTGGAAAGACGAGCCTATGCTCACTATCGACACAGGGAAATGTATAAATCAATCTATTATAGTTGTTAAAATGAAATCAGTGAGATTTACAAGTATTCAAAACAGAAAAAAGATCTGCTTCGATAAACCAAAACATCTGAGAAATATGGTGGGTAGTAGTAGAAAAATAATGACGTCAAAAAACTGTTCCTCAAAGGTGAGTGAAAAATGTATGTAAAAAATATTTTGTTAAGCGGATGGCTGTGACGTACGGTTATGTTTAGTTATTTTTTAGCAAACCTTCCTGTTGAAAAAAATGTTCCAAAATAAATCACCACTGGGATGAACGTTTAGCCGATAGAATACCAATTAATTGTAATTTTTGGTATTCATGTTTTTGAATTAATAACGCTATGATTATTGCTTGAAGGTTATTTGAACCTGTTGTTGTTGTTTTGCTTGTTGTTTTTTTTCAAAGGCATTGTGTTTAGGTGGGTAGATGGTTTGTCCCTGTCAATACTCCAACATTTATTGCAGCCCTAAACTTACACTAGATTAATATGTTTAAGAAATTTTTACCATTTACCTTTTTTTAAGATTACGTTTTTTGTAATGTTTTTCCTATATTTGATATTTAAATCAATATATTATGTTTATGGTTTTTGAATTTTTATTTAGTTATATAAAAAAAAATTCAATAAAAAGTATTGTGATTTGTAATAAATTTTGAAATAAAAATAAGATACAAAAACAAAAATTTTAAAGAACTTGTAAATAATTAAATTGGAGAATGGCTTTGCATGATTGACTATAAAATATTTTGTGTTTAGCAAAAAATAAGAGAATATTAGCTTATTGCACCCTTTGTATAATTTGTTGTAAAGTAATTATTTTTCTTAAATTAGGCACTTACTTTTTTAAATTAACAATTTTAACGGTTTGACAATAGTTTCACGTTACTGGCAAATACTAGGAACAAAACTTCAACTTGATTTTGATTTAAATTGTTCGCTATCAACTATATAAAGCAAATTAGTTGCTTTTAAAGTTCAAAAATAATTTTTTAGTTGACAAGAATTTAGTTATTTTAATCTATAATTTCTTTGTGCATAGATTTTATCTAATCCAACTATATAATAGTTGTGCTGCATGAATGTAAATAAGCAAAAGCTTTCAGATAACACTTAATTTTACACTTATAAAGGTGCCTATAATTGTTTGAAAACTAATTCACTTCTTGCAAAGCTGAAAGCAATACTGTTTAGGTTGGGAGTTAGAGAAAACATTGAGTAAAGTTAAAGGTCAAGAAAGTGGTTAATAGAAGGCTTAAAAGACAGTAGATTCAGGTAAAAATGAAGACAGAAAAGAATTCCGAAGCAACAATATGCAAAAAAAGATATATAAATTTTTGTTTTTAAAGTATAAAATAATATGTACAATAAATAGATGCAATTTTGCTGATTGACAAGTTATGCAAGATTGAGTTTCGGTCAATGGTACAAGATATGATGGTTTGTTTCATGATTGCGCCACCATGATAAAACTTATAAAAAAAAAGATGTAACTTTACAACTATGGGACAGAGACTGAAGCTTGGCAGCTAGAGCATGTCTAACTACAACTAAAATGCGTTTTTAGATCTTCTCTGCAAAAGAAAGGGCATTTTTAGAAGAACCAACCCTAGTCATTAGCAGTATTTTATGCAAGAATAAATAAGAAAATTATAGATGCAGAGAATGGAATTAAAACTAGGAAAGTTGAAATGAAAAAAAAACTCTGTTGTTTACTGCTAATAATCATCTACCTTAACATGCACCTAAGCAGATCCTAACTTTGCAATGGATTCTATATGAGGTTTCCATAAAGAGGCTATAACTAAAATATAATCTCTAATAACGTGTAATAAAAGACTGAGTAAAAGTTTTGTTATTCATCAGTATAGAAATATCAACAACATAGCTATATTGTAATGATTATCAGCGGTAAAGAACCGAGTTTTGTTTGGATTTATTTCGGCAGCCAGTTCAAGCTACAAATTACTAAAACTAGAATAGCTGCCTGTTTTCAGCAATGAAAAGGTGATAATTTTTTGTCAAGACTAAAGTTGTGTTGCTAACAGGTAAAGTTATCAGTTGCATTGTTAACAAAAAGGGCAAAACTAAGCGTAAGATTATTATTAAGATTATTATTAGAAAAATAAAAATTAAGTTTAGAATCTTGTAGCACTCGAGAAGTTACCGGAGTAATTTTAGGATGTTTTAGTTATAAAATCGTTAAACTAGGCATCATATTTATTAATTTTACTACTTTTTTGTATCTGTAAATGCAACCTGGCCATTTAAACTCCCTAAAAGAACTCCCTAAGAACACTAGAAGAATATAAAAATTCTGGTGTTAAACGAGTCAAGGCAGTTAACTTTATAAACTTAAGATATACAGAATGGCGTGCAATTTTATTTTAATTGTTTTTTTTTTAGTTTTAAAGAATTTTGTTGTAACTGTTTATGGTAAGTCTCAAATGGACTATAGGTATAAAAAAACCACATATGTGGAAGATCTGATGTAGAATGTTTTTATAGCATTTGGATTAAAATATATATGGTATTTAAGGTTTATACAAAACGTGGTATTTTCCACCTACAAAATATTATCTCTTGCAAAATAATAGCCCCCTTAAATGTTATCTGCTATAAAAAATCACGCATATTTTCCATGAAGAACTTGCCATATAAAATCCATAAAGGATTCATCACCAACCACTATGTCGTAATTTTATACAAATGGGTGGCCAAAAATAGTTTTGAAGAAAGTAATAACTTTTATTCAATGTTTTTTTTACCTTTATGTCATTTAATCTATTTTATTAACTTATTTTGTTCAAACACCTGGACGGCGCTACGTTTTAACCCATTTTTAAGAGTTTTTTGTAAAAGTACAAATTTCAGATTTTTTTTTTGATTTTTTTAGTTTAATTTAATGAAGGAAAAACTTTGAAGATTTGTTGGGCCCTAATGACTGTATCTTTTGTACCAAGTTTTCTTTTTTACCATCACTCATACAAACTCTAGAGGTTATGAAAAGTAAAGCATTGTTTATATTTTCTTCTTTTGTTGAATATTTGAAACAGCTAATAATATCTTTAGTTGTAAAATCCATTGCTTTTAATTTTAGTTGAATATATAACGTTTTGTTCTTTTTAATTTTTTTTTTTTTTTAACTGTGTTAATTTCAAGCATGGAATGTTAATTTTAAGGATAGGATAATAACACATATGCAAATTATTACCAAATTAAATGTCAACTATCAATAATAAACTAACATTTTCAATTGATTATTGAATACTAAGTCATATGTAGACTTTTGATCAAAAAGTCGCAGCTAATTTTTTAATTTCTTAAAAATAGATTCAATTTTTTTTTTTGATCTTAAGACGTATATAATTTAATACTCTTTAATATATAAACAAATAAGCAGAAAAAAAATTATTCAAGAAACACTGCAAGAAAAACAAAAACATACAATTTTTATTTGAAAACTTAAATTTGGCAACCATTTTTGACTTTGATGGTCACTATCTCTGGGATTACCAGAGAGTAAAAATGTTTTGTATTTTCCTAAATCTGAGTATTTTAAAGCAGTCAGAATTTAGTTTTCAAAATTAAGAGAAAAATTTTTTTTGTATTTTTGCTATCCCAAAACACATAGTGCCAACGTTCTAAGTAGGATTTTTTACATAGAATATTGGTATTAAACCCTATAAAATCCATTTAAAAACTAAAATATATGTATAAATTTCGACCAATATCCCGTGCGGGGTTTACCATGGTAATACCATGTGAGAGAAAATAACAATTAGTTGTTTTAAATATTGGAATATGAAATATTATTATGCAAATTCGGCAGATTGTCTAACAATTCTCATCTTATCTAAAACAACAATGTGCTCTAAATATTTACAAATTTGTATGTTTTATTTGCAGCGCTTTAACAGCTTTTGACGTTTAAAACAATATCATTGGATTGTTTTCTAAAAATGGAATGTGGCTAATTGATATTTTTATTATGGGTATATTTTAACTCAATGCTAATATTTGTCTCAACTATTTTAACCAAAACGGTGTTTCAAGGTAGTTATTAATTTAAATGTTGTCAACTGCTTTTGCTCAGGTTCTTTAACACTTGTGAGTTTATTAAAAGTTATAAGATATTAAAAAAAAACTTAAAAAGAATATTTAAGAAAGGTTTAGTAACTGGCAATTTATGGACCATAATTTTCTTTATTATTTTTACATCAAGTTTTTTAATAAAAATTTCGAATGATATAATTTTACCACATGAAAGTCGATTATAATTCTGCATTTATAGTTAATAACTTCGATGAAAAGACTTTCAAAGTTTATAAAAAAAATTTAATCCAGTTTTATAAACGTATTTATACAAGACAGAAATCCCCAATCCTCCACCTTTATTTTGCTAGTTCTTGCTTGGCCAATTAGTTTATAAAAAAGCTAATTGATGATTGACTTAAACCAAAAGGACTTTCTGAATGAAATCAGGTTTTCAGGGCCATCTCGAACAGTGGATGTAGGGGTTTTCCCCTCCCCCCCCCCCCTCCTCTAACAAAACTTTTTTATATGCATTTGAGTTGGCACATTTGTTTATTTTTCAAAGAGATTTGACTTCTAACGCATAATTGAACAAAATTAAAAAACCTTTTCAAATGATATATTCATTTCAATTGTTTTCTAAATATAGAACCAAAAATGTTGTAAGAAAAAATTGTAGTTAAACAGTTTTTTTTAATGTAACTACGCTACAAAAACAAACTCGATCACATCATAGTTTTGAGAATAATCCTCAGAATAAACCTTAATTAAAGTCTAACACATGCTTTAGGATTTTGTCAAAAACATATGATGTTGACATGGAATAAACTGTGGCTTATGAAATTTTTTTCTTACAACTTTAATTTGTAGTTTTACAACATATTCATTGGTTCTTCCTTTAAAATCTACATCGCCGACAATAATTAAGTTCTTCCACACATCAAATTAAACCATTGAAATTCATTAGAAATTTCCGGTGACGATTCAATGTTATATTTTGCGATGCATAATTTCAATTCTTTAAATGAAATCTTCAAACATACTATTAGATACTCTTGCTTAGCTGTTATATTTGAAATAAATGCAGACCTGATTTTTTTCTTTCAGTATTTGAGTTTCATATTTTGTAATAAAATTTTATATATTACATCTACTTTTAGTTTTTGCAAACAAAATAAAATTTTTAATATCTAATGAAGTACGGAGACTTAAGGAAACAGGTACCCATGCAGCACAAAACAGCAGGGCAACTTTGGCATTAAGATTTTAACGTGGTTCTTATATTGGACTAACGAATTATACGCCGTATCAATAAACTTGTAATTTTACGACAATCTTTTTTAAAGACTTGAATATGGTAATCATTCAACCATATAAATGATATGATTGAATGATTACCAAGTGGGATGAAATTTGAAGTTTCGTAAAAGGTCGTGTTATCGTTTTATATATATATATATATATATATATATATATATATATATATATATATATATATATATATATATATATATATATATATATATATATATATATACATTGCGTGCTTTTAGGGTATATATATATATATATATATATATATATATATATATATATATATATGTATATATATACCTTAAAATATATATATATATATATATATATATATATATATATGTATATATATATATATATATATATACATTGCGTGCTTTTAGGGTATATATATATATATATATATATATATATATATATATATATATATATATATATATATATATATATATGTACATATATACCTTAAAATATATATATATATATATATATATATATATATATATATATATATATATATATATATATATATATATATATATATATATATATATACCTTAAAAGCACGCAAGCAAATATCCATAATCCTGAAGTTATCCTTATAAACCAGTATACAGGAAATTTAAATTTAACTTGGCACACAAAGGAGAAAAGATTCAAGGGAAAGACAGATAATTGGTCCGACTTAATTAAATCGTCAGTAATCTTAGTGCTAAAAAAATATTGTCTTGAAATTTCATTACTGTCTTTAAATTTCATTTTCAATTTAAGTAAAACTTCAACAATTCAAATTTGTTTTGAGATTTTTGATAAATTTAATTTAAAGGCTAATTTTAACCTAAGTCTGGTCAATCTTCGTTTAAACACTTTGTATATCTTTGAATTATAATGCCCTAATTGGGCATTGATTCCAATAACCAGATTACAAGCAACGGCGTTTTTTGGGTTTGTTAAAGTTTTTATTTAAATTTTTTTGTTAAAGTTTTATTTAATGCTTTTTTTAAAAGCTTTATTTAAAGTTTTAAAGTTTTATTTAAAGTTTTTTTAAAGTCGTATGGGTTTGTTAAAGTTTTAAAGTTCTTTCTTAAAACTATTTTAATGCAATCAGAAAAGACATATGTCACATTAAAACATTAGTTTTCTGTTAAAGTGTAAAAAATATTCCTTTTCTTTTTACACTTTAACGTTGTTAAGCGCATTTTCTTAACAAGTATGACAAGAAAACAGAATTTTTTGCGTGAATCATTTGACATTAATGATATTATTGTTACATTACCACTATGGATTGAGACTATACCATCAAAAATGTATTAGGATATGGCTAAGTGACTGTGACGTTATTCTGATTTATTATTATGGATACAAAATAATGGCTGGGTAGCTAAGTTATTTAGAGCTTCAAACAGTTTGATAAAACAGCTTTTTGGTTCACAAAACAAATTGATGGTGCAGCCACGACGCAGTGGTTAGAGATCTGGATTAGAGCCAAGAGGTCCGAGGTTTGGCACTGAACTCAAGCCCATTAAGCAATATTGGTAAGGAAGAAAGCATTAACATCTTAAGGAAAATCTCTTTTGTGGTGCTCTGCGATAAGGCCATATGACTTTTGAGAGCACCTTCATAATCACTAAAAAAAAAGCAATCTGTTGTGCAGGACGATTTTATATCCTGTCACATCAAATTCATCGCTTGGTTAACAGAGTTTGAGATGTATTAATAATCGTAGATATTAAAAAAGTTTTGTTTCAGTTTTATAAAAAAGTTTAAATTTTCAATAAAAGAAACTAGTAAATAAAGCGAATTAATTGTTTAATGTTGCGGCGAACAGAAGTGTTTTATTGCAAAGAATTTTTTTTTTTTACAAATTTTAAAAAAAATTTTTAAAGTTTACATTTGTTATCAATTTATTTGCTAAATGTGGCAGTTACCATTAGCGAAATAAGAAATATGTTTCGAGAAATGTTCGCTGAGTATAAGAAAGACAAAGAGTTACTAATAAAACAACAAGAAGAAAACGTTCTTAAACTCATTAGTGCAAATGCAAAGATAATGAGTGACAACAAAAAACAGAATTAAATATTATCGAGAGCCACCTACAATCATGATAAAACTTTTAGATTACAAAGATAAAGCAGAAATTTTAAAAAATTCTTTCAAATTAAAGAGTGAAAGTGTTTTCATTAATGAAGATTTTTGCTACGAAACTAACGTAAAAAGAAAATGACTTAAGAGAAAGAATGAAAACTGAAAGGCAGCTGGAAAAGTATATATCGTATGATAAGCTAATTGACATCTGGGTATCAAAAAAACCGCAACTGGTTTAAAAAAAAACCGTGCCAAGAAAGCAAGAGTTAAGTTTTGTTTTTTTTGCAATTTTGTGTTTATACAAATTCCTTTTCATTTTCTATTATTATTTTACCTTTTTTTTAAAAAAAACAAAAACAAATAAACCAAAAAAAGGAGGAAAACCTAATACTTAAATTTTGTGGTGAAAATTACATTCTCAGGGACGAATATGACTCTGATAATTTTAATCAACAAATATTTGAAAGTCAATACTATACAGTTATTGAATCTTTCCAATATCTACTAAAAAAGGAAACTTTTTTTCAATTTTAAACATTAATGTTCAAAGTTTAAAAAAAATTTTTAAAAACTTAAAGTTTTTATTGGATGAATTAAAACATGACTTTAAAATTATTTGTATAACGGAAACTTGGTGTAAGTGTGATGAAACAAATGCGGAATTTGAACTAATCAATTACAAATCAGTTCACCAACCACGTAACTTTGGTATTGGTGGGGACGTAAGTATTTTTATCCACAACTCAATTAATTATAGTTTACGTAACGATCACTGTGTGAATGAAATAGATTGCGAGTCATTATGTATTGAATTAAAAACAAAAAACACAAAAAACGTAATTGTAAACGCGGCATATAGACCACAATCAGGTCATTTTAGGAAATTTAAAACTCATCTGAAATCATTTATAACAGCTATCAATAAAACGCGAGATCGTGTCTTTTTGGCTGGTGATCTAAACATAGACCTAAAAAACATGCTTCAAAAAATAATGTAAAAAATTATATAAACACTCTTCTTTAAAATAATTTAATTCCAACAATAAACAAGCCAAATAGAGTGACTAACAACTCTTCTACTCTTTTTGATAATATAATAACTAATAACTTTTATAATAACCGTCTTAACACAGGTATAATCAAAACTGACTTATCAGATCATTTCCCAACTTTCTTAGTTAAAAATAACATAATAAATAACAACATGCCTTCTAAAACTACCGTATTTAGTCGACAGATCAATGAAAACTCTGTAAAACAGTTTAAAAACCTTTTAAGAAACAACGTTGATTGGAATCTGGTATCGCAATTAAACGATGGTATCAACTCCTACGATCCATTTTTAAGTCAATTCTGCAAGAGATATGAAACAGCGTTTCCTGAAAAAAAAATTATTGTGAACACAAAAACAGTTATGACTCCATGGATGTCTGAAGGGTTACTAAAATCCTCAAATCGAAAACAAAAATTATATAATAAATACTAAAATAAAAACGAAATGACTTATAAAAACTAAAATAACATATAAAAACTACAAAAATGTATTCGAAAACACAAAAAGAAACTCTAAAAAGCTTTATTATGCAAAGCTATTAGACAAAGCAAGCAGAAACACCAAAAAAACTTGGAATGTGATTAAAGAAGTAATTGGCAAAAATAATTATGCGAGAAACACTCTGCCAAAAAAAATAACAGTTGATAAAAAAAAATATTTATTATGATACAGTTATTGCTGAAAAAAATAAACAGTTTTTTTATTAATGCTGGTCCAATTTTGGCATCAAAAATTCCTCTAAATTCAACTTCATTTGAGTCTTATTTAAAAAATTACGATAAAATTATGGATGAACCTAATCTTAAATTAATTAAATTGCGAACCGCCTTTTATAATCTTAAAACTAACAAAAGTGCTGGATTTGATAAAATTAACGTTAATGTTGTAAAATCTGTTTATAATATAATCAAACTTCTTTTGTTTCACATCTTTAATCTTTGTTTTTAAACAGGTATTTTTCCGGAAAAATTAAAAATTACACAAATTACACCGGTTTTTAAGATTGGCTATGACTATTATTTCTAATTATAGACCTAAATCTATAATACCGTGTTTCTCAAAATTGCTCGAAAGAATATTTTGCAACAGGCTATTTAATTATTTATCAGAAAACAAAATGTTGTACTCAAAACAGTTTGATTTAAAAAAAAAATGTTTTACTGAACATGCAGCGCTTGAAATAGTCAATCAAATAACAAACGCCTTATGTACTAACTACTTTACATTACGAGTTTTTATAGATCTGTCAAAAGCTTTTGATACTGTAAACTATAACATACTAATAAAAAAAACTTAATTATTCTGGAGTAAAAAATTACAACCTACTTTGGTTCAAAAGCTATTTGACCAATAAAATGCAGTTCATCCAATATGCGCAAAAACAAACAATTCCATATGCTGAAACTTGTGGTGTTTCCAGGGCTCTATTTTAGGACCCTTATTACTCTTAGTATATATAAATGATTTAAATTTAGCAACACACTTCTTAAATTGTATTCTTTTTGCTGATGACTCCAATCTTTTTTATTCCCACAGAGATATTAAAACACTTTTTGAAACAGCTAACGAAGAGTTGGATAAGGTTAATGAATGGTTTATAGTAATAAACTCTCTAAATGTGGATAAAACCAAATTTATTTTATTTCCTAAAGGAAATAAATTAGAAAACATTCCCATTAAACTGTCAAATCTAATGATCAATAACGCTAACATTAAAAGAAAAACTTCAGTTAACTTTTTGGGAGTAATATAAGATGAACATTTATCTTGGAGTGATCATTTAAAAAGCATTAAAAAAAAGTTATTGAAAAAATATTGCCATAATGTATAGGGCTAAACCATTTCTAAATGAAAAATCTTTAAAAAGTTTATATTTTTCTTTCATTCATTCTTAATTGGTTTATTGAAATATTGCATGGGCAAGTACAAATCATACAAAATTAAAAAAATTGTACAGTAAACAAAAGCATGCCTGCAGAATATTATTTGGAGCTTATAAAATTGTACCATGCGAGCCTCTTCTGCGTATACTGAGCGCATTAAATGTTTATAAAATAAACTAACATAAAGTTTTAATGTTCATGTATAAAACAGAAATGGGACCATCTCCTAAAATATTTCAGTCCTATTTTGAAAAAGTAGTGCATAATACCCTACAAAATTTTCAAATAATAACTACATTGTCCCTAAATATAATTCAAAACAAGTTGCATATTCAATTCAATATCGTGGACCCTAGTTGTGGAAAAACTTTCCTTATATTGCAAATATGAAAAAAGTTAGTATACATCAGTTTAAAAATGAATCGAAATAGGTGTTATTACATATGGACTTTAACATATCCGATTTTAAATGCCTCTTTTAAACTAAAATTCAATCATATAAAGTATCTTAACTTTTTTTAAGTTTTATTTTTTTGTTTGTTTTTTTGTGTTTGTTTTTTTGTGTTTGTTTTTTCATTATTTCAGTTATGGTATTTCCTCTAATCTTAAAAATTAGAGCTGAAATCTTAGTTCTTGAACATTTAACTGTTTAACTATTAATAATTGTTATTTATTTTACTTTTAATTAAATTGGTTTCATAATATACATATATAAAACGGTTTTTTTTAATTAAGTACTCTTTTATTTTGAATTTTTGTATTTAATTATTACTTTATTACAAATTGTTATAAATTTTATTTTCATATTTTTCAATAAACACTTTGTACAATATAGGTATATAGTGTGGCTCTTGTAAATAAGTGCTTTTTAATTAATTTATTAGTTTTTTGTTTTTCTTTTTTACTTTTCTTTAAGTTTTTCTTTTTTACTTGATTATTACTCTTAACATGAAAATTGTTTTTGAAGTATTTCTTAAACTATTTGCTATTTATTTTTACATTTATAACTTATGATTTTAATAAATAGTTTGTAAAGTATAAATATATTATACGGCAATTGTAAAAACGTACGATTGGGGCTCGGTGATAAAACAAAATAATGATTTCTATTTGCCCCGCCAGTGTTTTTGTTTATAAACTTTTAAATTGTAAAAGTTATTAAACGGCGAAATAAATAAATTTAAAAAAAAAAAAAATTGAAACAAACTTTTGTAAATCATAATCAGCACGCCTATTCACTTAATTTATTTATTTTTATTGACACTTATTACTAAGTATGTAAAGTTATTTTTTTACTTTTGTAATTTAAAAGAGTTTCACTTAAATTTTAAAACTCTAATAAATTTTATTTAAAACTTTGTTAGTTTAATAAATCTTATTTTAAATTTTATAAATTTAATAAGTTTTATTTTAAATTTTATAAATTTAAGTGACAAATTTTATAAATTTAACACAACAAAACCTTTTAATATTTTGAACCAAAATTCTCAACACACACAAAACTGAGAGGATTATGTGCTTCAAAATATTTCGAGATGACACACAAGTTTAGAAGGCATCATTACTATTAAATGTAAAAACAATTTTAAAAGCATTTTTTTGTTTAACTACGTCAACGTTTTAATATAAATAAACCGTTTTTTTTTCTCAATTAACTTTCAAAAATCATTGTCATAACAAAACTATTTCCTTTAAAATATTTATTTTTTTTCTTTCTTCTTTCAGCGCTGCTGAATCTTTTTAGTATATATATTTGCTTCATAATCAAAATAGAAAAAACTATAGCTAGTTTGCATAATCCATCAAAGTATTTGTTACAAGTATTTATTAGTTATTTTTCTAGTTAATAACTAGTATTCATAATGATAATTTGTAAAAATTAAAGTGTATAATAAGTGGACAAAATAATTTTAGCAAATAAAATTTTCTCTTTAGTTGAGTAATTCTATATTGATTATATTATTATATAAATGTATTTATGAAAGCATTTTTGTGTATGTTGCCTTATTTCATTAATGTTGTTATATTTAATACTGAACATTTTTACATAAATTTTATACTGCATGGTAATTTTTTTTTTTTTACGTTTATAAAATTTTGAACCCTTTTTTTTAACCATTTTTTTAAAGTCAAACATTTTAGGATTTTAATCTAGCTATTTAGTTTTTATAAAATCATTTTGTATCATAAATTTGTTATTTTATACTAAAAGTAAGCATACTAATGTCTTTAAAAAATTGCTTTATATATTAAATTAGCAGTTGTTTGGTGTTTTATTAATTTTTTGTTTGTTTTTTTGTTTCAAATAACTTCCTTTGAAACTGCAATTTAAAATTGGTCTTAAAGTTGTTGTTTGACACAAAATTGCATTTATTTACAATTAAGTTTTTCAAAATGGATATAATTTTATTGTATCTTAGGGCATTGATCCAATCTTTAAAACTTGTACCTTTTTTTAGGTAAAAAGAAAGCAAATACAATTAACTAGAATATTAAATAAATATTTTTAATTTTTTATTTTTATCTTGTAAAGATATTATTAGATGTATGTTGTTCCAACAGTAACATCTAGTTTCTTTTTCGAAATAAAAATCTGTATAGAAACATGTTTGTCAGGATCCGGGTGTAAACCAAAAGCACTTGTATAGTTCGGGCAGATTTACTACAGTTTACCATCAGTGGTTTCACATTGATGTGAAACCACTGATGGTAAACTGTAGTGGTTTCACATTGATGTTTCAGAATTACACAAATTTATTAAAATATAAGACGAGGAATCCGTAACGGTGAAACCAATAATATTTTAACTAGTAATTTCGGTAAATAGTATTAGTTAATTTCACGAATTGAAAATCATTTTTTGCACGTTTTAATCAATTAGTGTTAGAAAGTGTTAGAAAGACGCAATAGAAATTAGGCGTAACTTTTTGCTGATTTGTCAGGCTAGGTACTATAGGTACTTACTAATTGTTTGGAAAAAATTGAAGTGCTTTAAAAAAATTTCTAAATACATATTTTAGATGCATATGGCTGTATAATGGGTCAGAGTTCCTTTTTCAATCTTTGTTATTACTTAACTTTTTTAAGCACAACATTATTATTTTTAACAACTTCGCATAAAAAACAGAAATATATTGTATCAGTGTATATTTAAAGCATGTTTTAATTAGTTGTTTGCTGTTTTGTAACATAAAAATTATTTATCAATTTCTCTCTATTCCGGTCAGATATGTTTTGTCATGTAATGTTCATTAAAAGTTATTTCTCTATCTCTATTCCTGTCAGTTGTTTACTCCTTATATTAACAAAATCAACTAAGTGACAGGGCTATGTACTGAGAGTATATAAATAAGTTAACTATATAACTGAGAGAAAAAGGTTGAACAAAAGAGTTTTAACTAATATTTTATATTGAAAGTTATGTGAAGTTTATATGAAGAAAGTTATATGAAGTTTTAACTAATATTTTATATTGAAAAAATAAAAAAAGTTTTCTCTATTTTAAAGAGAACTTAAGATGTTTTTAAAATGTAAAAACTTTAAATAAAACGTTTTTGTTAAGTTTTTTAACTAAAACCATTTTTAAAAAAGAAACGAGCTTTTTTCACCCTGCCGTTTTGATATATAAAAATCAACAAGTACTAAATATTGATCTTATTTAACAAAAAACAAACAAACAAAAAAAAAACAGAATAAAACGATATTCGCAAATAAAAGAACAACGACATTAAATCACTAAAAAAAGCATCAAATTATTAAAAAAAAAAAGTCTGCGATAACTTTTAGTAGTTGCGAGGTTTTGTAAGTTGATTTGAAATATCGCTTTGGTGTCCTTTTTTCGTTTAATAAAACTAGTGCTACTTACATATTGCTTTAGTATGTATGCTTGACAAAGTCAAGTTTTGTGATTTGAAGTTTTATACATATATTATTCACTAGCTTGACTTAAAACCTTTATTAAAATTATTTTAGGTGCCCTAAGACATCCTTACGGTCTTATCACAGAGCACCGCGGAAGAGCATAAGAAAAGAAGTTCACGCCTCCTTCCTTATTGTTGTTATAAAACTTGCCATAGTAGTGTTGAACCACGGATCTCATGCTTCTGAAGCAAGCGCTCCAACCACTGCGCTACGGCTGATTAACTTTGTGCTCACTTTATTTTTTAACACGTAGCGGTGCTTCTGTGCTGTCAACAACTTTTAATATGCCAAGTATATGAATTTTAATCTAACATTTGCCTTTAAATTTGAAAGATCTGGATTTTATACCTTTTTTTTTTTTTTTTTTGAGAGACAACGTATTAGTGGCAAAATATTTGTTGCATCAAAGCCGAAATATTTTCCTTGCAATTGACTAAAATATTTTTTTTGAAAAATATTTGATGTTTATCTCTGCATAACACTGGTTACATGTGTTAACTTACGACTGAACTATAATGCTTCTAATTGGATAACTATCCCCTATAATATTTTAAAGTCACGTTATATATTGTGACGTAAACGGGATTCGTTACGTTAAGTGCGAAATGTCCGTTTTTTTTATGTAACCGAGACGTAGCATTGTAAAGTAACGCTACGTGAAAAGTGTTACGTAATATATTGACCAAATGATTTGTGACCATGCAATTTATATCTATATAGGTTTATTTTTAAACGTTCGTATATATATGTAAAGAGTGAACGCTACTATTTACAGGAATCTATATAAAGAGAAAGAAAAGAGTGGAGAGTGTACACATATTTTGCACAGAAGGTGCAAATACACACATAAGTAACTTTAGCTAACTGTTGCACATACTAATGTAATTAATCTCATAAAAAAGCTTGAAATTTTATATGCATTCTTGCTTGTGGGTTTCAAAAAACTCGTGAAGTATTACGCTTGAACTATGGACCGAAAAAACACGTAACTTAAGGTAACAAAATCTAGATATGAGACTTAGTTAACATACTTCCAAAATAAATATATTTTTTAACGTTGAGTTAAGTCTCAGTCTATACTTTTTAGAAGTTGCACTTTTATAAGTTAAAATAAAATAATTGAATCGTAACTTTACGAATTGAAACTTTTTTTTCGTGACATATTAGTTACAAAAGAAAGTTAACTAAATAAGACGAATCTATTTTACAATTAAAATAAACTATAATATTTAGCAAGTTCAAAAAAAATATTTTTTAGTTAGTCATATCTTGACAAACCCATTGTTAAATACCGTAACTGATCATCATGAGTTACGGCGTTAAACAAAATTATTTTGTTTACAATATTATTTAAGGATTTGATTATATATGTATTTGATTTTTGAAAACGCAATATTATGCTTTTCAAAACTATTGTTATTAAAAAGTATTTTAAAAAATTAACCCACACTTGTAATTTTTTTAAAAAAATACTTTTTAATGGTAAATACAACTTTTAAAGCTTTAAAGAAAAACGTAACAAAAAACAAAAAAAAAGTATCTTCAAAAAGCAAAATAAATTGCGGTTACGGTTAAGCAATCTAAGCAGGGTTGTTATTTGTCAAATATGCCTGAAACGTATTTTCTGGCAATATTAAATATGTCCCACATATTTTCTATTAACATATTTTGAAATAATTTTATGTCTGAATTATTTTCTTCTGACATAAAATATGTCCTACATATTTTCTATCGATATATTTTGACATAATTTTATGTCTAAATTATTTTCTTCTGACATAAAATATGTCAGACATACTTTCTGTCGACATATTTTGACAAAATTTTATGTCTGAATTATTTTCTGCTGACATAAAATATGTCATACATATTTCTATTGATATATTTTGACATAATTTAATGTCTGATATATTTGCTGTTTGATATTCTTGAAGAAAAAATCAATCTAACAATTTTAATTGGCATTTCAGCTTAATTTAAAGAGTAAAGTGAAAACAGTCTAACAAATTTATTGCTTTTTTGCTTCATAAAACTTTCATTTTATTCTCTATAAGCAAACATCAGTTGTTTCATAAAGATCTTTTTCTGCCCTTTTTAGCGATGTATCGTTTGGTATTATTGACTGATATTGACTAGTATTGACGCATCATTTGATAGTATTTGATAGTATTGAGTGGTTTTTAGTAGTGCGACTAAACTTAAAATTATTCTTTTGATTATAATAATATTAAAAAAAACATTTTTAGTTACTTTTAATTAATAGTTGATCCTGAAAAAAGATTTTATTTTGAAAAGTTGAATTCAAAAGATTCTATGAAAAAAACATCTTACATAATTTCAAAAATTTCGTGCCAAATTAAATTCGTGTAAGCTAAAGAATTTGAAATGTTTCGAAAAGTTACATTTAGCTCATTAAATTCATTTTAAGAAGACTAACTGGTAATAATTTATAACTAATTACAAGTGATATACTTATAATTATAACAGTTATGAATTATTTAATAATAAAATAATTGATAATTCCTCAAAAGTTTTCATAATGAAAAATGGAATCTTAAAAGACTCTATAAAGACAAAATTGAATCTCAAAAGACTCTATTGCAAATTAAGAGATAATGTAAAAGAGCAGTTGATTGACTAAAAAAAAATAAGAATTGTTTTTTAAACAAGTAAACAAGTTTTTTAAACGAATTTTATTCTTTTAATTAAATCCAGATTGTTTTTTTTCAACATGATAGAGTTTAAGAAATCATTTGAAATGCGAGTACGTAGATGGCTATAAACCAAAGCGAATCCAGAGAAATTACGATTAACTTTTACGCTGGAGAACGCTGCACCGTAAACTACTTGCGAAATTTCATAGAGCCGATCCAATTTCGTTTTTTGATTTTTCTTCCAGTAAGCAAGAATGTTGAGTTTAACGTCTAATGTCACTCGCGCTTCATTAATAGCCCATTTTAAAATTAGTTAACGAATATTTTTATTTGATTCTGAAGACGCATTAACAATACCTTGTCATGTTCCTCCTGCATTATATTCAATGAAACGACGTACTTTTTAGGCTGCAACATCTTCTGAGTTCATCGGAATCATCTCTTCAGAAGTATTTGATGAATATGACACATTTAATTGTATGGATTCTTCTGTTGTTGAAGAATTTGACTGTTCTTGTTGAGTGCAAAGTTGTGATGGATTTTTATCAACTGTGTGAATCCTCTATTCAAAAGTTCTGTATTAAACATTTGATGAATCGATGTAAAGTAAAATCTAGGATCCAGAACTGAAGCAGCAATAAATGCTTCACATTTTAAAAAAAACTTGTTCTCGTGTATTTATTGCTTTAGTCAGTAATAATTTTAATCCCAAGTCACCTGCTGGAACGTTCTCGATTTCTATTTTTATTTAATTCCATCGAAGGTAGAATTAACTCATTTGTAATTTTGGTAATTGAAAATCCATCATGGCCAAATGTATTGGTAAAAGTGCGTTGAAATATTTATCTATTAAGCTCCATTATGCATCATTTAACTTTAGTTTGTCGTTTCTTATCCTTTGATATGATTCTGCGTTGGTATGAAAATCTTTTATCATCAAAAAAGTGGAATCCCAACGAGGTACAATGTCTATACGAGGCTTTTTTAGATTTTTAAATGTTTGAATATATGCTACTTTTTTGGATTTAATAGCAACCTTTCTTATATTATTCAATGCATCTTCAAACATCGATGTTACGTCCTTGGCAGCTAGCTGACACACATGTGCGCCAAAAAATATGGCTGAACAATGCAATCCAACCGATTTTTCAACGCAAATAGTATGGGCCCCACTATAATTCCCTTCTTCATTTTTTAAAACGTCAATACCGATTTCCTCGTCTTATAAATCTATAAAATTTCGTCACCATAAATTTCAAGGATTACTTTCATTTGATCTTGTGCATTTTGGAGAATATTTGAAGCTTTCATCATATTCTTTCCCTGATCTGTGCACGTTGTGTGGCACATTTTCCAATTTTTCCAATCACATTTTCCAATTGAGCAGTCAAAATTTTAGCCAAACTGTCGACATTCTTGAGTAATTATGCCTAAGGTTCTATCAAGTCATTCCCGTCTTTGATATATATGCAACTAACTCCAAACACTTTTTTTCTATATTGCGACGCACTATCAAACATCAACGACATAAGAACATTTTCAGTTTTTTCTCTTATTAGCAAAAAAATATTTTCATATGCATGTTGAGTATAGCGTTTCATGCTGTGACAATTTATAAAAATTTTGAATTTTTTGAGTGCACTTTTTACTAAAGACATTTGTCCAATTTCATCAGCTGATGCTTAAGACAAGTTACGGCGTATCATTATTCGAATCTATTCTCTAATTAATTGATTTACATCAACTTTCAGCTTGATTCGTTTAGTTAACTGTATTACATCGTCATTTCGATGCTTTGTAGCTGGGATAGCTTCAACTTAATCAATTACTCCTTCTTTATTTATTTCAAATTGAGTTTTCACATATTCAAATGATAAATTATTCTCGATTTTTGACTTTAAATTGTAAGGAAAACGAAAAAAATAAATATTAAAATATTTATTTCACTGAAACCATTTTATGCAAGTTTATGGCAGTTAACTGTGCGGTTATACTGCAATTGACAGTTTTTTTAATGTTAAATATATCATAACTATTATAACTATAAGCATATTATTCGCATTTAGTTATAAATTATTAGAATCTTTTGAACTCATTTTTTTATAATGAAATCTTTTTCAAGATCAACTATTAATTAAAAATAACTAAAATTGTTTTTTTCTATTGAAATTATAATCTAAAGAATATTTTAAAGTTTAGTCATACTAATAAAAACTCAGCTTGAGATGGTTTTTACATTCATATAAGGGAAATCGCTAATACTAATCAATACTATTCAATACTATCAAATGAGGCATCAATACTAGTCAATATTAGTCACTACTATCAAATAATGCATCGCTAGAAAGGGCAGAAAAAGATGTTTATGAAACAACTGATATTTGCTTATACGGTATAAAATAAAAGTTTTACGAAGCATAACTGATTGCTAAAAAACAACAAATTTGTCTAACTATTTTCAATTTACTTTTTAAATTAAGCTGATATGCCCAATAAATTGGTTAGATTGAAACAAACTAATATTTCTGACATAAAACTATGTAAAAATATGTCAATACAAAATATGTCTGACATATTTTATGTCAGCTGAAAATATTCCTAAAAATATGTCAAATTATTTGCCAAACATATTATGTCGTTTAAACCCTGGTATTTAAAATCTATAAAATATGTGGTATTTTCAAAACATTTCAAAATACACCAACAAAATAAGAATCGCAAGAAAATAATAACTCCACAAATATTACATGCGGTTAAGAAACACTTGTATTTTTCAAGTAGACTTTTCATATATAACCCATGTAGGATATACCACCAAAGTTCTAACTGGGATTTTCTACGATAATACTGTATAAATATTGGTGATAAACTCTACAAAATCCGTGTAATATCTATAAAATATGTGTTAATTTCCACCAATATCCAATGTGGAGTTTAACATAGAAAATCCATGTAAGACAAAATAATAATTCCCACAAAGGTTACATGCGGTAAAAAAACATGTGTATCCCATGTAAAACTTGCCATATATAACCCATGCAGGGTTTACCACCAATGTTCTATGTGGGACAAACCACTTGAAAACCTCGTGGACAAAATAACTATCCCCACATGGCTTACATGTGGAAAAATCCATGCATATCCTATGTGCATTTTTAACTTGGAAAACGCTGTTTTTTTAAATATGGGGAAATAAAATAACATTTTGTAAATCCAGCAGAAATACTACCAAATAATTAGACACTAATTTAATTCTAATTTAGTAATTTATTATCAGTTGTTTCAAAAATTACAACACCTAAAATAACAATAAACTCTAAATATTTACAAATTTGTATACTTTATTTGTAGCGCTTTAACTGCTTTTGACGTTGAAAACAATAGCATTGGATAGTTTTTTAAAAGTGGATTGTGATTACTTAGTATTTTTACTATAGCTATATTATAATATATATTTAACCAAAAAGTTACTTCAAGATGGTTAATAATATAAATGCTGTCAACTGGGTTTACTCAGGTTTTGTAACACCTACGGGTTTATTAATAGTTAATAAGGTAGTACGAAAAAAATTAAAAAGCATCTTTAAAAAAGAATTATTCACCGGACATATATGGGCCTTCGCAAACGAGGAGGGGGGGGTGTAGGGGTGTTGCCCTACACCCCTCCCCCTCCAAATATGCATTTTGAGTTGGCACATTTGTACAGTTAGCATTTCAGTGGGCAAGTTTTAAATTATGGTTTGCAAATGTCAAACATGGAGGACCTTTTTTTTTTCTAGTTGGCAAAAGAAATATACCATAACCCCTCCACCACCATGAGAGACCTCTTTGGGACGGCCTTGCAAGTCTCTTACGAGATATGACGTCGAACGCATAATTTAACATAATTAAAAGAGATATTCAAATGATATAATCATTCAAATTATTTTTTTTATGTATAACAAAAAATATTGCAAGAAAAAATTGTAGTTTTACTACTATTTAACGACTACTTTTGCTTACTATAAAAATTAATTGTTAGTAATCGTTAATTATTATCAAAAATAGAATCTTAATTAAAAAAATTTTACAAATTTTTTAAAATAACCACGCTACAAAAACACGACCGATCAAATCATAGTTTTGATTATTATCCTTAAATTAGGCCTAAATTAAAGTCTGACACATGCTTAAGGAAATGTCAAGAATATGACATTCACATAAAATGAACTGTGGCTAATGAAATTTTTTTCATACAACTTCAACTTGTAGTTTTACAACATATTCATTGCTTCTTCCTATAATATCTACATCACTGACAATTTTTAAGTTCTTGCACACATCAAATTAAACCTTTGTTTTTCATTAGAAATATCCTGTGATGATTCAATGTTATATTTTGCGATACATAAAATTAATTATCTAATTGAAATCTTTAAACGTACCACTTATTACTCGTGATAAGCTGTTCTTTATGAAATAAATGCAGACCTGATTTATTTCTTTAAATATTTAAATTTCTTATTTTCAAATAAAATTATATCTATTTTATGTACACTTTTATTTTTGCAAACAAATTTAAATCTTTTAATATCTAAAGAAGTCTTAAAACTTAAGGAAGCAGGTACCCATGCAGCATTAAACAGTGGAGCAGCGTTGGGCTAAATATTTTAACGTTGCTACTGAAGTTGGTTTAACGCATTAATAAACGTATCAATAAATTGGTAAATTTATAACAATTTTTTTTAATAACTTTTAAATGAGATGGCTGAATGATTGCCAAATGGCATAAAACTTGAAGTTCTATAAAATGTTTTATTATATATATATATATATATATGTATATATATATATAAATATATATATATATATATATATATATATATATATATATATATATATATATATGATATATATATATATATATATATATATATATATATATATATATATATATATATATATATATATATATATATATATATATATTATGTATATACTTGAGCTTTTAGCTGGTATAAAAAATGATTCAATAAGACAATACTTTAAATTTATTAATATTACTAAAAACCTCGAGAGATATCATGAAAATAAAATTGAAGACAAAGACTATAATCAAGTGATATTTATCACTGAAAAAGCTCGTGAAAATATGTTGATAAAATCTAAAGAACGGCTATTTAAAAAGTTTAAAATACTTTGAAGTGAATTCAATTACAACAAAAGTTATAAAAAATTAATGAATTACACCTAAAACGCAATTTTAAATCTTTGCGATACCAAGATACCTGAAAATCAAATCGATCTTCTGAATCTCAGTCCACACTTTGTACCTTCCTTGATATCTATACCTTACATGTGCATTATTACAATAACTGAATCGTTTGCTTTAAAACTCAAATATAATAAAGAAGATGAAAAAGCGCAAGCCTTAAGGAAAAATGTACTGAGATAACTTAAAATGGGCAAAAAAATAAATTATAATCTAACCAAAGATCAAAGAAAAGCATTTAAAGAAATTTATCAAGACAAGAAAATTGATATTTATCCATTTGATAAAGGAATAGGATTTATGAGAATATAACATGATAAAGCAATTGAAAAAATTAGAGAGCAGATTGGCCCAACAAAAATTATTAGTATTGATCCCACTCTAAGTTATGCAATTAAAATAAAGTCTTTCCTTTCGAAGCTTAACAAAAAGCAACGTTTTTCTAAAGATGAATATGAAAGCATATATCCGGATGATCCTGTTCCACCACATTTGTATGGGCTATTTGAAGCTCATTAACAAGACAAATCTTATCCGATGAGAGTCGTTGTATCATCTATTGGCACACCTTGTTATGGAATTTCGAACTACTTGGTTAGAAGAATACAAGCGGTCTTAAATGAAAATTCTATTAGGTTAAAAAATTCAAAAGACTTTATTAAGAAAACTAAGTCGTGGATAATTGACAAAGATGAAATACAGGTATTCTTTGATATTGTGAATTTATACCCATCAATACCATTAAAGGAAGCAACTTTAGTACTTTTGGATTAATTAAATATAAGCGTTTCTTACAAAAACTCAACTAAGCTTACTTTAAATGAAAAAAGCAACTGATTGAACTTTGTTTGTTTCGTTGTTATTTCTTGTGGAACGGTGAGATTCATGAGTTAAAGAGTTCAGGCCCTATTGAATCGTCTTTTATGGTTGTTTTAGCTGAATCTTTTTTACAATACCATGAAGTAATGGCAATAAAAATGGCAATGACAATGATTCATTCAATTGATATTAAATCCTTTTAGAGATATGTAGATGATAGCCACGCTAAGTTTTCTAACTTAAAGCAAGCGGAACAGTTCCAAACAATCCTTAATAGACAACATCCTTCTTTAAATATACTATTAAATATACTATTGAAGTTCAATACTATTGAAAACAAAAATAAGATTAACTTAACTTTTTGGATATAACTGTTGTTAATAATACACATGGAAAATATGAGTTCAAGGTTTACAGGAAAGATATGCACAGAGCATACTCAATATGCAGCGAAAACCATTTAAAAGATAAGATAAATTTTTTTATTCAAGTGTTACCTGAAAATGGGTACGATGAAAAAATGCTTAAAGATTCTTCTTATCACGTTCGAAAAAAACGTTTAGCAAATAAAAATGAAACTCTATTAAACTCTAACAACCTTCCTACAATTTCCTTACCATGGAGACCAAATATATCTACCAGACTTAGAAGAATACTCAGAAAAGCTGGTTACAGAACTGGTTGTAAGTCAAAGGCTAACCTAAAAACGCTATTAACGTCCAGAAATAAATCAAAATTACCACGCATCAGCCAACCTGGAACCTATTTAACTAAGTGCAAATGTTCTAAAGTGAATCGAAACTTTAAATAAGAACAAGGGTTCAACAACACCAAAAATTTTTGACTAAAGGCAAGTTAAACCAGTCTGCATTACCTTTGCATAAAGCAAATTGCGATGAGGATATTGAATGGGATAGGGCAGGAACACTTAAAGTTGAGGATAAAAAATTTGAAAGAAAAGTCCGTAAAGCCTTGGAGACACAAAAACATCAATGTTCTCCAATGTACGGTGGTATTAATTTGGACAATAGACAATATATTAAATCAAATTTTTGGACTTCATTTTTTTCATACTTAAGTTAAAGAAGCCATTATAAAGGTGACGTCAAAATTTATAAAAAATTTTGTTGATATTTAACGGTCACAATTTTTGTAATTATATTATATGCTGATGATGCCTGTGCCTATATTACGGCAAAAGTTTTAAATAAATTATTTAGTATTGAGAGAACTCGTATTATCTGATGTTTTAAATTATTTTATATATATATATATATATATATATATATATATATATATATATATATATATATATATATTATATATATATATATATATATATATATATATATATATATATATATATATATTATATATACCCTAAAGCACGCAAGCAAATACGCTAAACACTGAACTTTTCCTTTTAAACTAGTATACAGTAAGCTGAAACTTTATTTCGCATACAAAGAGGAGAAGATTCAGGGCTAAGACAGGTAGTTAGTCTGGCATAATGTAATCTTCAGTAATCTTAGAGGGAAAAAATAATTGTCGTTAAACTTCACGTAAACTTTCTAAATTTAATTAAAACTTCTATATATAAAATTTACTTTGAGATTTTTGATAAATTAAATTTTGAGGCCAATTTAACCCTAAGTCCTGTCAATATGCACATTTTGTATATCTTTGAATTATAATGCTCTAATTGGGCATTGATTCCGATAAACAGTTTACAAGCAACGGCATTTAATGCGTTATATTCTTTGTTAAATTTTATTGTAATGCAACCAGAATAGCCCTGTGTGACGTTTGATAAACATTTTTACGTTAAAGTGTAAAAAATTTCTTTTTTTTTACGCTTAAACTTTCTTAAGTACATGTACTTATCAAGTATGACAAAAAAACAGAATTTTTAGCGTGAATGATTTGACATTAATGATATAATTGACAATCTACTACCATGGATTGAGAGTATACCATCATATTTGTATTAGGATATTCCTACGTGACAGTGACCTTGATCTGCTTTATTACCCAGTGGGCATAAGAACGTTTTGCAAACGTTTTTTTGATGGTCCCGTAAAAACGTTTTTTATTAGTTTTTTCAACGTCTATATAAAAAGGTGACCGAACGTTTTTATAAAAACGTTTTGTGCACGTTTTTTAAGGGTCCAACCAAAAACTTAATCAAGATTTAGCTTTGTCATTATTGATGATTTCCCTTTCTTATAAGATAAAATTATTGTTTTTGTATTTTTTTAATTAACGTGCAGTCGCTTTCTTAATTTTTATTATAATAGATGCTTGTTACTACTAAACAATGTCTTCCAGATAAGCTAAAAAAAAAAATGATAGCTCAATATTATGTGTACAAAGTTATTTCTACCTGAAGTTCTACTTGTATAAATAATTTGGAGCAATTGCTAACTGGAGTAGAAATAATTTAGATAGAAATAGCTTTATATATTTATTGAAAGATTTATATATGAAATGATTCAAGCCCAACACTACCTTTGTTTTAGTTTATGACCATTTCATTGTGACTATATTTACATTTTTGTTACTTAGAATTGAGATTGATAGTGTAATTTCTTCTAGTATATATAAAAAATAATTTTGCATACATAAACAAAAAAAAAAATATATATATATAATCAAAATAAATATAATTTATATACATATATATATATATATATATATACATATATATATATATATATATATATATATATATATATATATATATATATATAAATATATATATATATATATATATATATATATATATATATATATATATATATATATATATATATATATTATATAAGCGTATTCTACAAATAGAGTGCTTAATGTTCTCAAACAGAGCTATAATAAATTAGTAAAAATACTTATCTAACTTTTATTTGTCTTCAACAGCATGTTTCTCAATTAGAAGGTTTATCAGGAAACTTCCTGATGAACCTACTAATAGTAAACATGATATTGAAGACAAGTAAAAAATAGATAAGTGTTTTTATTAAGTTATATATATATATATATATATATATATATATATATATATATATATATATATATATATATATATATATATATATAGTATTTATGTATGATCATATTAAGAGTTGCCACTCAACGCTGCGCAGTGGTTAGAGACCTGGCTCGGAACCATGAGGTCCGAGGTTCGGCACCGGGCTCAAGCTTATTAAGCGATATTGGTAAAGAAAAAAGCATCAAAACTTATTCAAAGGATCTTCCGTGGTGATCTGAAATTAGACCGATCGGACTTTTAGGAGCACGTTAATAATCACAGAAAAAAGCAACTGATCTTTTGCGCAAGATGAAATCAAATCCAGTCACCGCCAGCTCAGCGCTTGGGTAAAAGAATTTGAGATGTATTATAAAATAGTAAATACAAGGAAAAAGTTTTGTTTCAGTTTCATAAAAAAGTTTATATAGTTAATAAAAAAAACTAGCTTTTTTAAATGAAACTAAAGTTTTTTAAGTAAATAAAACGAATTAAGATCAACTTTTGTAAATCATCGTCAGCAAGTCAATTTACTTTAAATATTTACTTCTATCGACACTAAGTATGTTAATTTTTTTTTTTTTTTACTTTTCTAGTTTAATAAAGTGTCACTTAAATTTTATATATTTTACACAAAAAACATTATGATATAATGAATCAAAAGTTTCAAGACAAACAAAACCAAAAGAATTATGTGCCTCAAGATATTTCTAGAAAAGACATCAGTTTAGCAGGCATCATCACTTGCAAATGTAGAAATAATTTTAAAAGCATTTTTTTTTTTCACTCTGTCAACGTTTTAATGTAAATAAACCCTTTTTTTTTCTCAATTAGCTTTCAAAAATCATAGTCATAACAAAGTTATTTACTTTAAAACATTGATTTGTTTTCTTTCTACTTTCAGCGCTGCTGAACTATTATAGTATATTTATTTGCTTCATCATTAAAATAGAAAAAACTTTAGCTAGTTTGCATAATCCATCAAATTTGTTACAAGTATTATTTATTAGTTATTTTTCTAGTTTATAACCAATTTTCGTAACTATAATTTGTAAAAACTATAGTTCATCATACGTAGACAAAATTATATTAGCTAATAAAACTTTCTCTTTAGTCGAGTAAATACTATATTAACTACATTATTATATAAATATATTTACGAAAGCCTTTTTTTGCATGTTGTACTATTTCAATGATGTTATTATATTTAATATTTTACATTATTACTTAAAGTATATACTGCTAGGTAAAAACTTTTTTTTTACATTTTTAACATTTTGAACCCTTTTTTTTTAACCATTCTTTATAAAATCACAATTTTTTAGATTTTAATCTAGCTATTTGTTTATTTATTTAGTATTTATAAAATCATTTTTAATCATAAATTAGTTATCTTATACTAAAAGTAAACATTTTATTTTCTTAAAAAAATTGTTTTATATATTAAAACAGCATATTTTCAACATACAGGAGTTTTATTAATTGTTTGTTGTTGTTGTTGTTGTTGTTTTGTTTTTGTTTGTTTGTTTTTTTATTTCAAATAATTTTCTTTGTTAGTGCATTTTTAAATTGATTTTGAAGTTGCCGTTTGACATAAAATTACATAAATTTACAATTTACTTTTTCAAAATGGATAGAGTTTTATTGCATCTTAGGGCATCGATCCAACCTAAAAATATTTGAAGCTTATTTTAGGAAAAAAGAAAGCAAATACAAATAACTAGTTTATTAATTATATATTCTTTAGCTTTTATTTACATCTTGTGAATATATTAACAGATATATGTTAATCCAACCGGCACATTTATTATCTTTTTCGCAATTAAAATCTGTATGGACACGTGTTTGTAAAGATCCAGGCTTAAAGCAAAAACACGTGTACAGTATTGGAAAAAAATTTGCCACCAACATCGAACAATGCTAAAAAGTGTTCCTAATTTTACATGTCTTAAAATTGAAACGAACTATACTACCACAGCAAACAGTTCAGGAGTCTGAAGTCACAGCATGCCATGACATGAGCAATCAGCTGGCATATGACAGCACACGGGCAGAACTTCGTTGAGAAGTGCCATTTTGCAGCGGACAAAACAAGTGGAACTTTTTTGGTTTGTTTCATTTTCTTAAGTCTGGTTCGCGTCAACGTCACAGAAGTTTTTTAATAATTAAAGGAAGTATCCAGAAGTTTCCAGAAACATGCAGAAGCTTCCAGAAGTTCCCAGATAATACATCTGTAAGCATTCAGTAGCATCCAGAAATAGCCAGAAACATTCAGAAGCATCCAGACGCATTTAAGAGCTTCCAGAAGCATCGAAAAGAAGCATCAAGAATCTTCCAGAACAGGTTCATACAGGTTCATTTTACTATATAAGAGACATGTAAATCAACATGTAATTCAGTCAGTATATGGAAGTCAATCAGTCAGTTTTATCAAGACAGTTAATCGAAGTGAGTTTTATCAAAGTGTTTTATCGAAGAACATCAATACAATAATTGAAATACAACAAGTGTTTCATTACATCAATACAGTCCGCATCCAACCAAGACGTTATGTTCCACAGAGCAATATTGTATCATCACAAGGTAAATGTAACACGGTAAACCTTGAGAAGCGTGATTATTTATTTTTATTATTTTTATGACTTCAAGTGCAAAATTGGCTCTCTACAGTCTTGGATTGGAACTAAGAAAGAATTTTATTGGCAATTACATAAGTGAAATATCACAAAAAAGTATTTGTGATAAATACCGCATGAAAAAATTAACCGTGTCAAAACTATGTTCCAAATATCGTTCTACGGGGAAGTTGGCAGCAGATAACAAAGGTTGAATACCGCGTTCCACCACTTCTAGAGAGGATTCTATGATCATCAGATCCATCAAGAAGGATCCTTGGATATCATCAGTCGAAATACGTAAGCAATTAGAGCGGCCTGTATCGGACCGAACAATCAGACGACGTGCTGTTGAAGCCGGATTGTTTTCTCGACGCCCTGCAAAGAAACAGCTGATTTCACTAAAAAACCAGAAGAAAAAACTTCTGTTTTCTACATCTCATATTGACTGGAATGTACAGAAATGGCGAACTGTCCTGTTCAGTGATGAATTGAAGTTCAATATCATTGGGAGCGATGGCATTTGCCGTGTACGTCGACCGGCCGGAAAACGCCTCGATTTACTTTACTGCCATAAGACCATGAAGCATGGTGGAGGCAATGTAATGGTCTTGAGGTAATTTTCTGCTAACGGTCTGGGACCAATAATCGAAGCGATGGAATAATGAACCGTTTCATGTATAAAAATGTCTTGAAAGATGTTACGTTACCTTATGCTGAATGGAATATGCCAATAAAATGGGTTATTCAGCAATACAACGATCCGAAACACACTGCAAAAGAAGTCAAGCAGTGGTTTCAAGGTAACCACCTATCAGTGATGAATTGGCCGCCTCAATCTCCGGATCTCAACCCTATCGAAAACCTGTGGGAGATCGTCAACCGCAGAATTAATCGCGAAGGTGTTCGTAATAAGGATCAACTGTTTGAACAAATCCAAAAGGCCTGGGCAGCGATTCCACAAAGTTTCATTGATCACTTGATCGAATCTATGCCTCAAAGATGCAAGGCTGTGATCGGCAACAAAGGATTCGCCACGAAATATTGATAGCGAAATACAGCTTGGTCAACATTTTGTCGATTTGCACTTGTTTTGTCCAGAAGGAAATCAACTTTTATTAATACTTTTTATTAACTTAATAATTTTCGTGTACAAATAATGAACTTTGTGATGAATAAAACTTGAAGAGCTTTGTCTCTAAACAGTTACATAGTTATTTCTCTATATTGAAAAAATGCAGCACTTTTATATAAAGAAATTAGCATTACTTGGTTGCACTGGTTTGTCCGATACTGTATATTGCAGGCAGTTTTAATTTAGTTTGAAACGTTTTTTTTTTATGTTTTAAAGTCAATTTTATAAGTTGTTTTACATTCCTTACACAAGTTTATTAAAATATTTTTTTTATTTTTATTTTTATTTTTTTTATTCAAATTTTTTTTGTTTTTTAATCCTTACAAATTCGTAAAATATAATAGAATCTTTACAGAGTAAATAAAATTAAAAAAAAAAAAAAATTACAAAGTTACGTTATACAAAAAAATATATAAAGTAAATTTGTAAAGTATTAGAAATTACTTCAAAGAACGCGGAAAACTTGCAGAAGACCGACGGTCTTGTCATCAAGAAACCGCTATGCGTTACTAATATTTTTGGATGCTTTTTTTTAAAATAAGTTTATGTTATTTATTTTTTTTTAAATAAAATAAAAAAATGTTATCGGTTTTCGGCAGAATGAGAATAAAAATCCAAAATGCAAAAAAACAAAGAAAGCAAACAAAAAGTAGTTTTTAATTTTTTAATTTTATTTCAATACACATTAATATAAGTAGGTACACGATTTGCTAAATAGGTAATATATAGTCGTTTGAATGTTGATTAATAAGCCTATTATTTGCTTTTGTGTTTTTGTTATTACTGTTGTTTTTGAGTTATTTAGAGTTTTTTGGGTTATTTAGAGTTTTTTGAGTTATTAGAGTTTACATTAGTTTCGGAACAAAGTTAGATTTATACATAGTTTTAAATGCTTTTGGGTTAATAAAAGTTCATAAAGTTGTTAGTGTTTAAAATGAGATCTTTTAATAACGTTTTCAGAGTATTTAAGTTATTCAATTTTTCCAGTTGAGTATTTTTTGATATTAATTTATTATATAGATAAGGACCTCGGTACGAAATGGAAAAGTGCAAGAGATTTGTTTTTTTAAAAGGTAGGTTGAAGTTTCCCGTTCCTCTGGTATGGTATCTATTTTTGCTATTTTGGAAAAAATTCTTTGAAAAGTAAGAAGGAACAAGTCCAAGTTTATATTTGAGCATAAATAACAAATTTTGGAATATATTGATTTGATATACATTTAATGCTTTCAAATTTTTTAAAAGTGGCTCAGCATGCGAGAGTCTATCCTTATTAAAAATTATTCTTGCAGCATGTTTTTGCTTTCGATATAGTGTAGTTAGTTTGGATCTATGAGTGCTCGCCCATGCAACATTAGCGTATATATAGTAGCTTTGTATAAACGAGATGTATAGAAACTTTAAATTATCAGGAGACAGAATAGAACTAGCTTTGTAGAGGATACCAATGTTTTTTGATATTTTCGTATTTGATATATCTATATGTGATTTCCATGAGATGTTCTCATCAATAAGTATCCCAAGAAATTTAGTTGCTTGGGTTCTCTCTATTTCTTTAGTATCTATATTTAGCGAAGGTAAATCGGGTGGTATTTTTTTAAGGTTAGAATGAAAAAGAATGTATTTGGTTTTTTCTGTGTTTAAAGATAAGTTGTTAGATTTTAATCAACTGTTTATTTTTTCAAGTTCAGTATTTGTAGTTTCATAAAGTTCTGTAATTGATGAGGATGCATAAAATAAATTGGTGTCGTCCGCGAACATTATAAAATCTAATTTACTTGAGGCTTTAGGAAGATCGTTTATGTATATTAAAAACAAAAGAGGTGCAAGAATGGGGGACACCGCATTTTATTTTGAGTAATTTTGAAAATTTTTTTCGATGAGCAATAACGCATTGTTTTCTGTCTAGTAAAAAATTTTTGAACCAGTTTATGCAACACCTTTTATCCCATATTTTTCCATTTTCCTAATTAAGATAGCGTGATCTACCGTGTCAAATGTCTTAGATAAATCAACAAAGACTCCAAGGACGTATTTTTTTTTTCAAAGGAGTCATTTATATTATTTATAAGATCAAGAATTGCGTGTTCGGTTGAATGTTGCTTTTGGAAGCCAAACTGTTTTTCATTTAGGATTTTGTTATTTGTTAGATATTTATACAGTTTATTGTATATTACTCTCTCCAAAAGTTTTGAAAATACAGGTAGCACTGAGACAGGTCTGTAGTTATTTAGTGTAAATGCATCACCGGTTTTTAATATTGGTATTACCTTAGCTATTTTTAATTTATTCGGTACGGATCCTGTAATAATTGAAGATTTAAAAATTTCATAGATTGGTTGTTTTATCTCCGGAAACACATTTACAACTATATAGCTACAAATGTCGTCTATCCCAGGGGCCTTATTCGTCTTAAGAGAGTTTTTTGCAATTTCTAGTTCTTCATGGTTTAGTTCAGAGAAAATATTTAAACAGAAATGTTGGTTTGTGATATAGGTTTCGAAGGAGATATCAGGGCATTGAATTTTTGAAGCCATATTAGGGCCTATGTTTGCAAAAAAGCTATTGAAGTTTTCAGCGATAGAAGTTTTGTCGATATATTGAGTTTCGTTAACGATAATTTTATCGGGTAAATTATTTGATTTAGTATAGTTTTTAACTATTATTTCTTTCAATATGTTCCAGGTTTTTTTAATATCACTTTTGCTTTTTTGTAGTTGTTTTGAATAATATTCTTTTTTTGAATTTTTTCTAATTTTTTCAAATGGATTTTTGTATTCCTTGTATGTAGTTAAGTTAGTTTCGTTTCTGTTTTTTAAATACTTGATATAGAGTTTTTGCTTTGTTTTTGATGATTTTCTAATCCCCTTAGTTATCCATGGGCAGTTTAGATACTTTAGCCTTATTTCTTCCTCTTCAACAGGAAAATGTTTATTGTAGTGATCTAGAAAAATATTTACAAATAAATTGTATGTGGAATTTGTGTGTCCAAGGTTACATTCTTGATACACTTCATCCCAATTTACTACCGATAGCGAGTCTTTAAAATTTTTAATAGAGAACTGATTGATTTTTCTTTTATATACTTTAGTTTTAGGATTGTTATAGGTTCTTAAATCTTGAGAAAATGAAAAATAAATAGGAAAATGGTCTGATAAATCGGTTTTGATAATTCCTGTCTTTAAGGAAGTTTCGAGAAATGTATTTGTTAATATATTGTCTATTGCAGAGACGGAGGTTGGGCTTATCCGAGTAGGTTTGTTAATGATTGGAAGGATACATAATTGAAACAGATTATCAAAAAAGAGTTTAGTAACCGCGTTTTCTTTGTAGTTTAGACTGTTAATATTTAAATCTCCTATAAAAAAAATATTTTTCCCCTTGTCATTTATTTTAAGAAAAATTTCATTTAAAAAATTTGAAAATTTAGTTATATCACCTTCTGGAGGTCTATAGCAATTGGAAATTATAATATTTTTTGATTTATTACCCGTTATCTCAATAGTAAAGACTTCGCTATCAGTGTCTGAGACGGAGAGGTCTGGTCTTACTTTAAACACTTGATTATCTCGGATATACGTTGCGATCCCTCCTCCCCTTTTGATTGTTTTTCTTTCAAAAGATAATAGTTTATAATTTGGAATTTGAAAATTTGTGTTCGTTTGAAATAATTCATCACAACACCACGTTTCAGTTATGCAAATCATACTGAGTGAGTAGTTGCAATCTATTAAAAAGTGTTTTAGTCTATCAAAATTTTTATTTATACTTCTTATATTTATGTGTATTGCAGTAAAATTATTTTTTAGTGTTTCGAGTTCAGTTTTAAAAGTTTTTATTTCAAAGTATTTCGAATCAAAATTATTTCTGTGAAAAAATTTGCGCATCAGAGTCGTAAAAATCATTTAATAAAATATTATTAGCGGTTTCGAAGACGTTGCAACGCAGCGTTTCAAAATCTTTTGTTTTGTTTTTGTTTTCGTTAGTCATTTGCGTAAAGTGCGGTAAATTAAAACGTGCTAGCATAATAAAAAATGTACAGAACTATTTCACATATCTCGACTTAGTTAAAAATTAAAATTATTTACGAAAATCTCTGACGAATATTTTATCATATTTGATAATAGCAAATTTACCTTCCTTTCGAAATCTTTTTACATCTTCCCAAAGCTTTTTTCTTATTTCCATCGTTTCGTTTGCATAGTCTTCATTAATGAATATTCCGGTTCATTTGAGTTTTTTTGATAGCGTTAAAATTTTATTTTTGTTTTGAAAGTCTAATAGTTTTATAATTATAGTTCTTGGAGATTTATCTTCATTAGTTTTCCCAATGCGGTGAGCTCTTTCAATGATTACGTCTTCAGAGATTCCCAGTTTGTTTCTAAATAGATCTTTAACTTTCTTTGTACAGTCATTCCAAGATTCCATGGGCAGCTCAGTTAAACCATCAATCCTTAGATTATTACGGCGTGAACGATTTTCAAGGTCAATATTTTTTTTTTTTAGATTGTTAATTTCCATGGCCATCAAACTGTTAGTTTCCGAAATTTTTTTTAAGAAGATTTCTTCCTGAAAGTTGATACTTTCCTTTATTTCATTGATTTCTTTTTCAATTATCATAACCTTCGATTTGCTTTTATTGAACTCGTTTTCAAGTTTGTCGAGCCGATCTGTTATTATTTTTAGATTAGCACTTGTGATATCGCTAAATATCTTTTCCTGTTTTTTTAAAAGGTTGACAGTTTCACTTAGAATACTTTTTTTTTGTTCTTCCAGTTTAGTGGTTATTAGTTTTTCAATATTTATCATTGTAACTTCCATATTGTAAATTTTTTTTGATAAACACGTCTTGCTTCTACCATGCCGCAGATGAGAAAAAAAGATATATTACGAGGTAAAAAAGGATATAAAAAAGGATATTACGAGGAAAAAAAGATATATTACGAGAAAAAAAAATATATTACGAGGATTCTGTAATAGTGAAACCAATAATATTTAACTGGTAGTTTTGGTAAATAGGAATACCCAGTGGGCATAGTACGTTTTTAAAACGTTCTTTGGACGTTTTTATTAGGTTTAAACCTTATAAAAACGTCTAAAAAACGTTTTAAAAACGTACCGCTCCCACTGGGTAGGTAATTTCAGGAATAAAAAATGAAAATCATTATCGGCACGTTTTATTCAATTTGTTTTAGAAACTTTAAAGATGCAACTGAAGGCATGCATTACTTTATTCTGAGTTGTGCCGGCTAGGTAGTATAGGTAATTACTTAATATTCGAAAAAAATTGATTTGCCTTTAAATAAATTTTTTAAATTACATTTCTTAGATGCATATATCAGTAGAATGGGTCAGATTTCTTTTTTTAATCTTTATTATTATTTCGCTTTTTCAAATATTATTATTTTTAATAACTTTGCATTAAAAGCAGTAATATAATGTATCAGTGTATATCTAAAGCAAGTTTTAATTAGTTGTTTGCTGTTATGCTCCTTAAAAGTTATTTATCTATCTCTGTCTCTATCCATGTTAGTTGTTTTCTCCATATATTAATAAAAGCAAATAAGTGACAGTGATAAGTACTGCGAGTATATAACTGAGTTAAGTAAACAACTGAGACAAAATGGTTAAACAAAAAAAACAAAAAAAACACCAAAGAAAATGATAACAATAATTAAAAGAACAACAAATTAAAACATCTAAAAAAGCATCAAATTTAAAAAAAAAATATATATATATATGATGATTTTGAGTTGTGGCGAAGTTTTGTATGTTGATTTGAAATATTATTTGGTTGTCCTTTTTTCGTTTAATAAAACTAGATGCTTCATATATACATGCTTTAGTATGTATGCTTGACGAAGTCATATTTTGCAACTTGAAATTTTATACATATATTATTCACTAGTTTGACTTGAAGCTTTAAGTAAATTTATTTTAGATGCATTAAGAAATCCTCCCCGCTTCCATAAAATAGTGTTTCCCATGTATCGAACGAATTTCATAAATTTTTTTGTTTAGCTCTTAACTTCATGCATTTATTTTTTACTTATTTTAACATTACTTTTTTTACATAAGAAATACACTTTGAGTCTAAGTTATAAAGCTATGTTGATTGCAGTCTAGTGTTAGAAGCTTATTAAAATGACCTCTGTAAAAATTTTCTTTCATGTATTAAAGTTTAGTACAGCTAATGCTACTTCGATACATAGAGCAGTTCTTTCGACTAATATATCTTTGAGACCCGCTTCTAAATCCATTGGTTCATGAACTTATTAGGTTTCTGTTCAAGTATTTCTCAAAAAAGTTATCACTTTAAATTCCTGCACAGTAGCAACTTTTTTATTTTATTTTGCTGTTTATACAATTATAAAAAATATTAAAGTACAATGAAACGTTTTAAACAACAAAGAAAAGTTTTCAAAAACAAAACAAACGATTTGTATAACAGACAGGGGCTTAAAGTATATGAGGATGACCAGAAATACAACAATCTTGTCAAAGAGCAACTATGTGGGCTTTAGCAGATGTAAAGTAAGTAACAAATTTTATAAAAGCTTCATTAAACTCTGTTAAAATAATATTATTCTCCATTATATGTGTAGAGTGAAAAACAGTAAATAGAATCAATTTCTATAAATAAATAAAAAATTTAATTTAACAAAAAAGTTTTAATATCAAACTTCATAACTTTCGATTGAAATCCAAATTAAGTTTTTTATATGAAAGTAAAATAAATTTAGTGACTTTACCATATTGAAATTTTTAAATTGCAATTTTAAACTGAGTTCTTTATATTTAGTTTACTTAAGAGGTAATGTGGTGTAAGTCTTTCATTTGATCTCAAAAAATAGCTATTGTTTAAGTTTTATTTCAAAGTTATACGCTTGAAAATACTTAAAACTATTAATATGTGAATATTATGTGATGGAATCTGTTTATCTCGTTAACATGCATCCCTTACATTCTTCCGATTATTACCTTTGCATGCCTAAATCAATTTTGTCAGAAGGTTGAGTTCTAGCCCACGCAATGTGAACATAAATAATTGTATCTATTGAATAGGCTAAAATATATTGGTTTTAGACTTTGGAAATTTGTAAGTTGACTAATTCTATACATAGTGTCAAATTTTTTGTTTATTTTTGACTCAATGTATTTTGCACAAGGAAGAAAAGATAAGTTTTTATCTACAAAAATTTCTAGGTACTTTGAAAATTTCTTTATTTAATTTGTTTATCATATATAAATTAAGCTAGTAGTTTAAAAAGCATGTATTCTTCTCGTGTTTATTGAGAGCTTGTTAGCTGTGAACTTTTTCTATACTTTTATCTGCACAATATTATACTCCATATATCTGATTAATATAACTATTGGGCATAAACAAAATAAAATGATCAACATACATAATTTAGTTTAATTTTGCAAATATATTACGGCAGTCATTTTAATTAATCAGAAATATTAGACGGTTGACGAATGAAACTTCCCGCAAAATTATTATTGTACCAAAATCCGTATTGACTTCAAATGTTTTCTGTCATTAAGCAAGCTTTTAGCCCGGAAAAATGAATTGTTTGTTAAAGGATAACAGTTTATCTTTTTTTTAAATATAGAGTGAACTACTGTGTCAAACTCTTTTGAAATATTTATAAATATTCCGCGTGTAAACTGAAGTTTTTCAAATCCATTTGCTATTTGATCAACTTTTTTTTTTTTTTTCAGAATATAAAAGAAATATTTGTTGAAGTTTTTTGTTTGAAACAACTGTTGGTTGATGTTCCATTAAAATTTAGAGATTTTTTATTTATAAACATGAGAAAGCATCATACATTTCTTTTACCTTAAATTTACTGTCACATAAAAAATTATAATTAGAAGAACTTAATAGGTTTTAAATGAATTAATTGGAAGTAAGATTTTATTTGCTAAATTTTGAGCAATTTTAGAGTAATTATTAAACTGTTTTGAGATGTAAGGCAATAAATAGTATTATTATTTGTAATATTGAGAAAAACTGACGAACTATATTTATTATGACCCATTATGTTTTTAAGTAAACATTAACATTTTTTCATTTCAAATTTACATTTAGTAATATTTTTACTCTAACTTTGTTTGTTTGTTTTTTTTTCATTTTTGAGAAAGCCTTACATTTTTAGCTTTTAATTTTTTTTTTTTATTGTTTTTTCTTAACCACCTGCAGTAAAAAAAAAAGTAAAGTAAAAAAGTTAAGGTAACAAATTGTTTAAATTTGAAATGAAGAATAAAAATCATTTTGGAATGTTATCTTCTAGAGTTTGCTTGAAAATATTTCTTTTCTTTTACGCTCCACCAATCTAATAAGTATTTCAAAGTTTTCTCAATCTAATGAGTATTGCAATGTTTTCTCAATTAAATGAGTTTCAATGTTTTATATTTCTTTTCGTTTTTAATTTTCCTATTTTTAAATTTGCTGTAAGTTTTTTGTTTCTTTCTAGAACATTTTGCTAGAGTTTTTTTTAATTATGGGTTTGCAATTGTTGTTATTTTCCATTTTATTATTTCATATGGAAACGTCTCATTTTATATTTTTAAAAACTTATTGAAAAAAGAAGCGCATGCATCATTAGTATTAGAGTTTATAACGCCTTCTGGCGATAAAGTAATTTTCTGCCGAAAGGCCGACTTTTTTTGGAGGTGGAAACCACTGGCCGCCGTCAGAAGATATTTCGGAGGCAAGTTGATTTAGAGACCGGCTTCAGTGGTTTCTGCCTCCCAATTGACAGCAGCAGCCAGAACTTATATTTGGAGGCAGAATGTTTTGGAGGTGGCTGCCAATCGGGAGGCGGAAACCACCGACGGTCGCCGTCGGAAGATATTTCGGAGGCAAGTGTGTTTAGAGACCGCATCCAGTGGCTTCTGCCTCCCGATTGGCAGCAGCAGCCAGAATATATTTTTGGAGGCAGAGTTATGTTTTGAAGGCCACCGCCAATCGGGAGGCAGAAGCCTCTGACGGCCCCAGTCAGAAGATGTTTTGGACGCATAATGATTTGGAAACCGTCTCCATAGTCTTCTGCCTCCCAACTAGCGGCATAATCCATACTGAAGTTGGTATTTTGGTCTCCCACCGCCAGTAGAAATGAATACAAAGGATATTTTCTTGTTTGTCAATAAATGAAAAGGAGCAGGAGTTTTTGGTTGCTCGTAAACTCTCAATTTTTAAAAGTGATAAAGAATTTTTTTAAACAATCGATAGCAAGTGAAAAAACAACTTGGTTGTTGTTTGAGGTTGTTTTAAAAAACTGTCTTGGAAATGAAAAAGAAAAAAACTCTGCTGTTTAATTGTAAAAAAGTTAAAAGCCTTTAGTGCTCTTCGATACAAAATAAGTATAAAACTTTGTTTTATAAATAGGCATTTTAAAAAGTTTCTTGGTCAAGATTTGAATATTTAAAGGAGAGCGGTTCCACCAAGATATCAAGAAAATAGATGATCGTTACCAAAGACGTTTGGAGAAACACATGATGGCAGACTACTTTCTAACAGTACTGTCCAACTTTCGTTTGTGAACTTGCATCAAGCAAGTTGACAAAAGAAAGAGCTACAAGCAAAAGTTTCTATCCGATTGAATATTTATGAGTAAAGAATTATTTTGAAATCCGTTTCAAAATCAAAACTTACGTTATTTTTTTATAAATTAATAAAAGGTTTGACTTTGATAAGATGATGTTTATGCTACAAATTGTTTATTTTAAACGTGTTATTGACTTTTTTTCATCTTTTAAATTTATGAAAAATAAAATCTTTCAAAATATACCAATTTTTTCAGATAATCACTTTTTTTGACTCGTCTTTAAAAGAAAGACTCCGTTGAGGATATTTTAATTGCCGTTTGAACCAATAAATAAAATTATTATTAAACAAATTTCGTTAACATAATATTTTAAAACTTTGGAAATTTAATAAATTAACTGAGAAAATAAAAACGCGATTAATACAATTTTGAAAACAAAAAGTATAAGGTTAGAGACACAAATTTGAGACAAATAAAAAAAATGGCTTCAAAGCGTAAGTAATCAATTAATAGAAATAACGAAGCGGTATGGAAATTTCATTAATGCTAAAAAATAATATCTGATGGTAATCAAAATTGGGATCGTCTAAAAAATTTATGATCTTAACTAATTTTATCAGTAAAAAAAGTTTATGAGTTAGCAAATGTGATCTGCGTTGATTTTTTTAACTTGCGTTAAATTATTAGCACTTTAACACGTTTTTAACACGTTAACTTTGGAAGCCGTGATATTTAAACATAATATATATCAAATAATAACACAAAGTCGATATATACCGTATTTAAATAAAGGTCATGGACAGACTTTGTTCTCAAATTTTTATTACAGGTAGGGAAACTTATGTTTTTATCGCTGATAATGCATAATTTTTACTATTATTAAGTATTTAATTTATTATAAATTTTTAAAAAAGTTTTACATCAACAAAAAAATACGGTATACGCATACAATCACAATGTTTTTAACCATTGATGTTATTTTTTGGTAGAGTAAAGTACCTACGTAATCTTCTATGAATAATTCTCTCAAATGTGAATACGAACAAGTGATTAAAGTATCATAGGGGATGAATGCAATTTTTTCAAAGGAGCAATCCAAGTTTACTAGATTTCGGGGTTACTTTTATTTTTTCTCTATAACTTTTTCTTATTTGATTGGTTTCATCAGGCAAGTCTTCATATTAAAAATTAATTTTTCCTTTTAAAGTTACATACTTTTTGAAGATTTGAACTTCATGTTTTATAATCCAAAAGCTTAAAAACTAATGTTCTTGGTTAATTTTTATCTTTAACTCTAGTTAGATGCGCTTGTTCAACTTTCATCTCCTTTAAATCTAAATACCCTTGTTACTATTTTTAATTTTTTGTACAAACTCTTATTTTTTTAAGCAATTTTAGTTTATCCATGGGTTTCTAATTGCTATTTTATAATAATAATCATTATTGTGTAAATATCTAAATAATAAATTTTTATAAATGTCTCTTTATATACTAACATTTTCTTTTAACTACCTAATATAAAGACAAATAGGTTTAACATTGTTAATAATAAGGTGCTTTTAAAGTTTTAAATATAAGATGATTTGATATAAAAATTAATATCGTAATTTTTTTTTATTATAAATGTTTTAGAATAGTAAACTACGAGCTAAGCATTAATAAGTAACTAAAAAGAGACCTTTATTTTAATATTATTACACAAAATGTTGCATGTAGTTTAATGTATACCTTTATATTTTTTCTTCAGGGTAAAATGCTTTATTACGTACTATTGACAATATTTATGACTGGATGCAATCTTAAAGTTGAGATTGATGGCATCAATGGGAATATTAACATTGCTTGCACTAATGGTTCATTTAAAACACCTTGCAAAAGCTTAAACTACGTATTTGCTTATATTAAAAATATGAGGTATTCAACATTAAAGATTTTAAAAGGAGAACATATACTTTTTAAGGAGATTCGGGTAATAGGTATTTTTTCTCTGGAAATTGTTTCTTTTGGCAAAACTTTGCTCAAATGCGTTAATTCATCTAGACTAACATTTATTTCTACAAGTAATATTACTGTACGGGGAGTTACACTTAAACATTGCGGTGCAAAACATAATAAGATTGTATCCAAGAACAATGAAAACTTTTATCATCCTTTCATGAGCACAGCAATTTGTTTTATTAAATGCAAAGATGTTGCTATAGATAATGTTATATTCCAAGAAAATGAAAGTGTTGCTCTTGCTTTCTTTGATGTTGGCAATACCGTGCATATTTATCAATCTATTTTTGATTCTAATGTGAATTACTTAACAAAAGAAAATGTTTTAGTGGGTGATTGGGTGTATGAGGAAATGTCCAATTGCACAAGTTTAAGCTCATTTATAAACAGAGATACAAATACCTTATTAAAAATTGTAATTTGCAAACAATTTCTTGGTCAGTGGATTAAAACAAACAGATATGTCCACCAAAGTCCAACAAAGTATATATGCTAGAGGCGCTGGTCTCACAATTGCGTTAAAAGGAGATGCAAAAGGAAACTTTTTAAGCATTGTTGATTGTTTATTTATTAACAACGCTGCGGTTTGGGGAGGAGGTATATTTTTGTATTTGGCAAAAAAAAGCGAAAACAGTTCACTATTATTCATTGGCTGCATATTGAAGCAAATAAAGCCGTTTTAGCCGGTGTTGGTATTCGTATTTATGAAGAATCCAAGCAAATAATATTGTTAAAAGAATATAGTATTAAACTAGAAAAGGTATTATTCAAAAAAAACTAAGCCATATGGGGAGGTGGAGTCTCCATTAAAGATGCAACACATAACAAGTATGATGATCGGACAACTAATACCTTATTTGAAAGATGTATTTTTGATGAAAACTATGGCACTGTAGGTTTTGCAATTGGTCTTCACACACAAAATTTTAAAATAAAGATATTCGAAAGAGGAGTTTCATATCGGTTTGTTATAAATGAGTGCTTATTTAATAAGAATCAAATGACTTTATCTGAAGATAAAAAAGTAAGGGGTCAAGGTTGTATTTACCTTAAAGAAGTATTTTTAGTGCTAACTTGAAACAATAGCTTTACATGTAATCAAGTAACAGCTATTGTGTTAGAATCCGCATCTTTAACCTTTGGAAGCTCAAGTTATTTTTTATTTCAAAATAAAACGGGAAAAGAAAGAGAGGCAATTGCTTTGTATGGAACGTCATGGTTACAACTAGGAAAAAAGTGTAGCCTATTGTTTGATCGAAATTCGGGTTTGCAAAGAGGAGGTGCATCGTTTGTTAAACATGCAGGTCCTTCTTAAGTGGGTTTCAAAATACAGAATTAAAATCTTCTCCATGTTTCATACGCTTAAATGATATGAATGCTTTTGAATGGCCTGTTAATATAACTTTTCGTGAAAACTATGCTCCACCAAGTTCAGGGAACTCTATATACGCTTTAACACTACAATATTGTCGCTCCGATGGCGAGAGTCGCATGAATTCAACAGCACTAGTTTGGCCTTTTATAAAATACGAGAGTGTCAGAACTGATCTAGAAATTGTAACAAGTCCCATAGATTTAAACTTTAATAAAAAACAATGGAACGTTTCACCATTCTTCTCTTTTTCGACAGATACCCACTAAATAGATGAACGCGGTCAAAGTGTCTATGGTTCCGTAAAAATAGATATAAATAGCGAAAACAAATCTGTAACTTTGGATCCTCCAAACTGCGATTTTATTGTGAAAGTTAAAATACCCAAATTACAGTTATTGGGGAAAACGCTTTCAAAGTTTTCTGTGACATTGATTACTAAAAACGATCAACTAGTTGTTTCGCCAACATATAATGTTTCTTTAAATTTGTACTAAATTACGTACTAAATTACGTACCAACAGTTATATTTCTTTTTACTGCATTTACACTCCCTTTTGACATGATATGGAAATAAATTTGTTGTAATAAGTATGAAAATTTATCGCTAGAGGAAGCTGATAATACGCGGAAAACATCCCGTGCGAAATTAATAAGCTCTGTACTTGTGGTAACCTTTTCTCAGATTATTTTAGTTTCCTTTAGACTTCTTCATTTTGTTGAAATTGATGGTCAGTTCTATATATACAAAGCAGCGTTTGCTAGGTACTTTCGACATCCTCATATTGGTTGCGTAATACTTGCTTTGTGTTTTTTATTTGTTATGCTCGTATTCATAATACTTTTACTTTTTAATCCAAAAAAAATTTTCTTAACGTATTTGAATTGTTTTGGTATAAAATATAAAAAATACGTTGTTCCTGTTTTTGATGCGTTGAAGAGCTGCTTTATTAAATCAAAGTTAAATGGTAACGATAATTGCGAAAAAGAAGATAAAATAAAAAAGAGCTCAAAGCCACTGCGACTGTTTGCATCTTTTTATTTCATCTTCAGAGTTATAATGATTATTATTTCTGTTTTCGTTTCTAACGAAGTTATACAGCTTGGTCTTTTTATGTTAGTATCTGTTATATATCTAGCAGTTTTTGCCTCATTTCAGCCTTACAGAGAACATTGTTTTAACATTTGGAATATGTTCGCCTTAATTTTAATGTGTATTGCTACCTTAATAAGTTTAGTTCTAAACGTTCCGTTTTCTGAAAGTCAGACTCCTTTGATTATTATTAGAAAGTTTTTCGAAATCATTATTTGGTTGCCATTTGTAATCTTAATTGTATGGCATGGTTGGACGTGGCCGAAACTTCTGGATAAATGGTTTTCAAAAAGATCCAGTTTAATAGAGAAAAACGGTATGTTTTGTTTTAATTATATGATAATATTATAAACTATTTCGTGTTAACTGCTTTAATATTTTTTTTCATATAACAAACGTTTAATTTGAATTACCTGCTTTTATATTTTTTTCATGTACAAAACTTTTAAATCAACAATTTAATTTTGAACTTTCTTGTTTTATGTTTCTGTTTTTTCTAAAATAGAAACATAAAACATTGATATTGGTTATATAAAATTGATATTGGTTTATTACTTCTAACAGATTAATATTTATAATTATGACGTTGAGGTGATTTTTATAAACTATTTATAAAGTTATCAGTGGGTTACAGCGTTTTAAAAATAAATATTTAATTAAAAATATATTATGTATACTAACAATAATTAATTTATAAAATAAATCAGCTTCATGAAGCTAACTTGTTTTATTATTTAATATTTATGATTATAAATGCAGTTTAGTTAATGGTTATTGTCACTGTAGTTATGATATACAGCACAACTTTTATGTACGATCGCAGCTGGGACTGTTGCATATTTTGAATATTGTACGGCAATAAAATGAACTCAACAATTTGTTGTTTTACTTTTATATATGCATCCCACTGTCGTTCATTATGTTTTGATTTTACCCTCTAACCGACTTGGGTTGAATAAGGAAATGAAAGTTATAAACTTTGTTACTGAATTATTCGTAACTCTTCTTCAATGTTTGACTTACTATGCAAGTTAATTTTTGTAAGTTGGTGGGCAAAAATACAATTTACTGCGGCGGAAGCACATATAAAAATAAATTAACAAATTATTTAAATTATTTTATTACTGTGCAGTTTTCAAAATATGTTTTTTTACAGCGCTAGCTGCGACTGTACAAAAAAGTTGTGTTACACATAAATCTTAACAACAACGACAATAAACATTGAGTATACTTATTAACTGTATTTAAAATTATTATTACTTAATAACACTTATTATCTGTCTTCATACTTAGTATTACTTAATAACTGTATTTATAATCCCCTTTAACACCTTACATTCCTCCTTAATCACGAGGGTTGAAATGGTATTCTTTTATTTATATTATAAATATTCATGGCGGTTATTTCACAATTATTTTAAAGTTAACATGATTGTTTTAAAAGTAATATGAAATTTATTTTTGTATTTTACTTGATATTTTTTAAATATTGACGGATCGTCGATCGTTGTTTTAACAGGTTTAATTTGCAAAAAAAAATTACGCAGCGTTCCAAATGCTGATATAATGCACATTGCCAATTGCCTTAAGTTTGCAAATTTATTATTGGCATTATATTTTTGATAATAATCAACCTTTTTTTTTTTCGTAGAGATAATTTGGCTCAACGTTTGATTGCAATTCTTTTAGCTCCGTTTTTGGTAGCGCTGACTCTAACTCTACGTTAATGGAGCTAACAATATTTGAAAGATTTCCTAAAACTATTGCATGAATAAGAATCTATTTGTGAATTCTCTAAGTAATTTTGTGGTTTCAGTTGAATATTTCGCTAAGATACTGTTCTGCACATCAAATTAAATATTATTTTAATTAGTTTATAGTATTTGTCGTATAGTAAAATTGAAATTAATCGTGTTAATAAATAAAAGAGCTGGAGCAAGCGGATGACGTAAACTGTCTTATTATCGAGCCCCATTTACATTGAAAAAGAAAGCAGTTTATACTCAAAAATGAAAGTAGCTAAGTGCATAATAAGAATTTTACACACTTTAGTTACAATATAAATATTAAGATAATATAAATAGTAGTGTTTAAATATAACGCAATATATTAAAGATTAGCAACAATATAAAAGTTCTTAAGTTTTCAAAAACAAATTTAATAAAAATAAAACTGCAACAAACTAGAAATAGTGTCAATAGCTATTTTTTTAGATAATTTATATTATTTATGTATTTGTTTTAAAAGAGATATTTTAGATCAAAGTCATTTTGTAATTAGAGACTTATAGATTTTTTTCTGAATTGTTCCAAAGAGATTTTTTGAATATTATTTTGTTTGTAATAAATTTTAAAACGTGTTTACATAGAAAGGGTCCAATTTATTAGATTTAGTAAGAACTTAGTTTCAAATTAGTTTTTGGTACAAAAAAGTTTTTAATTGAAAATTTAATAGGATACTTGTGCGAGATTTCACCATAGTAAGAGTGAATTACAATAGGAGAAAGCTAATGTTTTATTTTAAACATGAATTGTAGAACTTGGTGTATATTAAGTATACAGATACTTTGGATTTCAAGCTTCCTTAAAAGAGGTCCGCAATGAAAAGTTCTGTGTGCACCAAAGAAAATCTTGCATGCGTGTGTTCGTTTAATACAAATTTTTTTTAATTTACTCTAATTAGTACTATCCCATACAGTATTACAGTAAGAGATAAAACTATGAATAAATAAAAAATAACTTTTTTTTCAGAAAGCAGTCATAAGATATGATTTAGTTTTATATATTATGGAATATTTATTAGGATATTATTTTCTATGTATTTTATATGTGGTTTCCATAACAAACTTTTATCTAGTATTACTCCTAAAAAATTAAGGATTTGTACTTTCTTAAGAAACGTTTTATTAATTAAAAGATTAAATAATTTTATTGGAACAACATCACCTTTACTAGGTTTGGAGAATAAAATAAATTTTGATTTTTTAAATTTAACGAAAGCCTATTACTTGTAAACAACTCGTTTATTTTTAACAGTTCATCATTAAATATAAGTAAGAGAACTTTTATGTTTTTGTTGCAATGAAAAAGATTGGAGTCGTCTGTCAACAATATAACATTTAAAATATTTGATGCTAAGTATAAATCATTTATATACAATGAAAATGTTAAAGACTTTTGACAGATCAATAAAAACATAAAGTTTCTGTTTTTTCTCAGACGATTTTATAAGTCCCTTGGTCATCCAGGGTTTTAAAAGAGACTTGGATTTTATAATTGTTTTTTTAAAAAAATAATGTCATACTGTTTACAGAGTTGCGCTAAAAATACTTCATATGCATTATTGACTTCATGATATTGTAAAACAAGATTCAAATCGATATTTTATGATAAAAGAGTTCGACAAAACAATAAGGAGTTTTCATTGATCTGTCGCGTTAAAATTGAAGAGTTTAAGGGGGGATTTTTTTGGGAAATGTTATCTGTAAATAAGAATATTGGAAAGTGATCAGTTAAATGAGTTTTAATTATGCCTGTTCCTAAACGGCAGTTTTGAATATTGTTAGTAACTATGTTATCAAGTAATGACAATGTAGCTCTCGTTGACTTATTTATTGTTGGTATTAAGTTATATTGGGTTATAGTATCTAAAAAGTATTGAACATTTTTATTTGAGGCAAACTAAGCAAATTTAAGGTAAAATCATCAGCTAAGTAAACATATTTCCGTGTTAAACTAGTTTTGGTTAAAAAACAGCTTAAATAAGTATTAACTTTTCTTAAACTACCAGATGGTTGTCTATAAATAGAATTAATTACAATATCTTGGGTTGTTTTGTTATTAATTTCTATACACAACGACTCACAATCTATTTTGTTAACATTAAGATCATTACGTAAAATAAAGTTAATTGATTTGCGGACAAAAATACTAACACTACCACAAGCGATGTTAAAACGCGGTTGGTGAAGTGATACATAATTACTTCAACCAAAATTTAAATTTTTTTTTGGCTTTTAGCCAAGTTTTTGTGATGCAAATTATTTAAAACTCGTAGTTTAGTTGATGCAATAAGAGTTTAAGATTTTCAACATTTTTGGTAATACTTTGAATGTTTACACTTAATATAGAAAAGTTATTTTGGTTCTGACAGAGATATTGAGTAGATTCAGAAATTTAATAATACTCGCTTTTTAAATTTTTTCCATTAAAAGTGTTATCATGATTAGGATTCTCATAATTAAAATTAAATGAAAATTTGACCTCCATTTTTATACGTAAAATTTAAAATAATTAATTAAACAAAGTATCATATAGAAAGTAAAATAAAATTGTAGTATAAGTAAATACGTTACGAAAATAATATTTTACTTTTATTGGCAGCCCAATCCCGAATGATCAACTTATCGAAAGAGATAAATGCATATTTTCCAGCCGCTTGTTCAACTTTCATCTGATCCCGTAGAGCTTTACTTATTGTGACATTTTCGGCATAAAAATTTTCAATAATATAATTATTTTTACCTTTTAACTGAAATGTTTTTTTTAGAATTTCCACTTTATCTTTATAATCAAACAGTTTTAATACAATTGTACTTGGTTTGTTTAAATCTCTCTGAGCAGTTCTATGAGCTCTTCCAATCCTAATATTTGTTAATCCCAAATGGTTTTCAACAAATTTACTGACTTTCAATTCGCTGTCAATCCACGTTTCACTTTCGTTTTCTTTTAACCCGTCAACCCTTAATTTGTTTCATCTCATTTAGTTTACTTTTTATTTTAAGATAGTCGGTATTATGATTTTGTGAGATGTTTGTTTTTTTTCCTGAGAAGTTATAGCTTTCTTTATTTATTTTTCAAACAAGTATACGCAAAAAGTTAAGCTTCGTTTGATTTCTTCTACCTCTTTTTCTATTATCTTTATTTGTTTTGCATGATGAATAACCTTTAGGTCTACTTTATCCAATCTATCGTATATAGTTTTCGTGTATGCGCTTGATATGTTTAACACGTTTTTCTCCTGTTGTTTCATCATTTCGTCTATTTCGTTCTTAAATTCTTTAAACATTTTTTGCATATTTTTTTTATTTGATTCATTGTAATAGCCATAATTAACCAATATGTCTTATTAACAAAAATACAACTGTTAGATTTTGTTGTTTTAATCCGTATGTGTATTTTCCGTTTATTTATTTTACAATGCCATAATTATATTCCTTTATAATTCATGAAAACTTCTAATTAAAATATATAACTTTTTAAAATATATAAAAAAAAATTCTTTGTTTCAATTGTATATAGTGAAAATGACTAAAATTATATAGACAGTTAAAAACTTCATTTTGATCGCAAATAGTTTTTACAATGGCTGCGGGTTTGGCATGTCTAATCGTTAATGTAATGAAAACTATATTTTAATTCAATTAATTAAACTTGTTAAGACGTGTTATTGGTTAACACGTATACATACATAGACGTGCAAACCAATTTTAGTTTGAATTAGTTGCGCTAAGAGTGATCAGACTAAAGTGGGAGAGGAGCCAGTTGCTGGTGTATTTTTTTGTTTCTTTCTATTTAAATAAAACAAAAATAAACTTGCAAAAATATAGACGCGCTGTTAACATAGTTAAGTTAACCTAATGTAAATGTAATCAATATATAAATGATTTAATTTTACAAATAGACATTCATTAAATCAAATGTAATTAATATGGTAGAGAGTACTTTGTCACAAACACATCTGGAGGAAGTATAGTTTGAAGCCTTTTTTTATATGTTTTATTAAAAGTTAAGATTTATGAAATACTTTATTCATTAAAGGTTTTCGTTGATACATTGTTTATTTTGTAATAATTCTCTTAGTTCCTCTTATGAGCTCATACGTCATTAGAATATTCGGTTGAAACAATTTCAGCTTGAGTTTTTAACTCATTACTCCGCTCTTTCAATCTTTTCGTTATCTAATTATTGGTGAAAATGTGTTGATATTTTTCTCTATATTTACTTGAATGCTACTAATATCTGATCAAAGCCTATCAAATGCGGTTATGAAAATATCAACTCTAGTTTTTATTTTAAGAACATGGAACGGCTGTTAATCTGAAACAACATCATAATGAATTTTTTTTTTTTCTTGAGGTTATTTTAAATTCTTTCGTTAATTTTAAAGACGTAATTTAGATTCTAGTAATAGATCATTTAAAGAGTCTTTTATCCTTTGAATTTCTAGCGCTAATTGTTAAAGATGATCTTTTATGTATAGTATGTGTTTTGCTTTGAAGAATTTTGTTGCGATTATCAGTACATTGAAGAAATTAAAAACAAGTAGATATAGAAGTCCTAAATATTTTTTGCTAATAGACAAAGAGCTTTAATTTGGGCACTCTAATAGGTTGTTGATCCTAAGTAAATTGAGCAATGAGTTCTTTTAATACTTTTCAATGAGGTGGGCTACTAAAAAGATTAGAACTTCTTTTTAATGTTTGTAAAAAATGATTTTATTTTTGGGCTAGTCTTCAGTAAACTCCACATAAGTTTAAAGAACGGGCTTTCCTTAGGAAAAAAAAGCTTGAGAATGCTTCAGTTGTTTTAGCTATCATACCATTGTATTTTTCACACATGTTTCCTGCATTGTTACATCCTTGACCCCTTCATAATGATTTCATAATGACTTCATAATGATTAATTCAAATTACATTCTACTAACATTTCTTTTGTTTTGTTTGCTATATATTCAACTTTTTTTTTTCCAGAATCAACCATTGCGATAAATCTTTCTTATGTATCACAAGTTCGTTTAATCTAAAAAGCGTATCTTTCTATGATCATAATTGTTCTTTTTATTATAAATCATTTTTTATATTATTATATTAAGTTATTAAGGTGTTCCAAGAAGACAAATAGGTCTTACAGTGCACCGCGGATGAGCATTTAACAAGAAAGTTTGCTGCTTCTGCAATTTTACACGTTGTTTTTATAGCACCGAATACTAATTAAAATTACTTGATTTACCATAACAATTAATAAAATGAGGCGTCATTTTAATGAGGTATTATTTCCTTATTTTTAATAGCAATGACTAAATAATAATTAAACAGCAAGGAAATTCCGTGATTATGCATTTTTTACATGCAAATAATTAATTTTAAAACTCAGGTATAAACGAAAAAAAGTTTTCCCGATAAATTCTTTGATTTGTTTATAGCATTTGCCCTAGGTTAAACTATTTTCCTAATAAAAAAAACATTCCGTAAATACTACGCACTGCTCTGAAGATCTGTCAGATTTAGTAAAGTATAAGTCGTTTTTTATACATAGCATAGCACAAACAAAACCTTAATATTTTATTTTTCATAAATTTGACTGTCAAATAGGTAGAACATAATGGAGTGTACTTACAACGACTCAAAAATAGGTAGAATTTTTGCAAGGGAGTTTTTCCTAGGGGGTTATTTCTCAGTGGGATTTTTTACGGTGGATTTTTTTCCGGAAGGATGTTCTTCTAGAACCTTAGATTTATTCTTTAGAACATTAATTTGTAACTGAATTAAAAACTTTAAATTACAGTACAAAAACATCAACATTTAAAAGCATTTAGTTCTCACTCTGTTTCGTTGCGCGTACAAGTTGTTTAATGCCTTAGAAAAACGGTGCTCACTTTGTGCACTGATAGCAGGTGTACATAAAATCATTGTTGAAATACAATAAATATTGGAAATACATTTTGATTTTTATGCCAATAGTGTAAAACGTTTTGCTCATCCACTGACAAACTGACAAATTTATATAATCATATATATATATATATATATATATATATATATATATATATATATATATATATATATATATATATATATATATATATATATATATATGTATATATATATATATATATATATATATATATATATAAATATATATATATAAATATATATATACATATATATATATATATATATATATATATATATATATATATATATATATATATATATATATATATATATATATATATATATATTATATATAATCATATAATCCTTAAACAAATATCTTAACTTTCAACTGGTTTTTTTATAAACGCAGAAAAATTCGTTGATTTTGAACTAAAAAATATATCATGAAGAATACATTGTTGCAGCTGGTTTTTTTTTGAATAATATCTGCCGTTTAATAAATGCAAAAATCAGAAAATCAAACTTTCTTCGAGTGGCATCAAGAAAAAGGAAGATGAGGAGATTTAGAAAAACACCTTTAAAATACCAACAATTCTGAGGCATATTTTAAATAAATTAAATAGAAATATTTAACTAAAACATATACTTTTTATAAGTACTATGTTAATATGTTTATTTAAAATAAAAATAGCCCAAAGCTTTTTTATTAAAAAAAGTTATATAGATTTTAGATTATTAAAAAGATTTATATAGATTTTGAGGATAAGTATTGGTGAAAAAAAAAAACATATGCAAAAATTTGACAATTTTGACAATATTAAATAATTTTAACTTTTAATTATTTTTAAGTAAAATAACTTTGTTAAAATGGTTTGTTTTAAATATAAAATTAAAACTTTTAATTATGTTCTCATTAAAAACATATTGTTTAAAGCCCCTTATTGTTAAAATAAATTTGAGGTCACCACGTGGCAAGTTTAAATCATCTGCTTTCTTTTTTTTTAACTTTCGTTATTTAAAATGCAATAAAAAAACAACTTAATAGTTCTATAGAACTTTACATACAAACATGTTGTTTATACTTATTTTCCGTGCACGAACTCAACTTAGTTGTGAAAAATTGAAATAAAAAGCTTAACTAACATAAGTACCTCAATCTTGACACATCAATCGTGGCACATCAATCATGACACATCAATTGTAACGCATCAATCGTGACACATCAATCGTGACACATCAATCGTAACACATCAGTCATGACACATCAATCGTCACACATAAATTGTGACACATTTGCATAAAATTTTCCTCCAGTTTTTAATTTTTCTACAACTATTAGCTTTTTCAAAAATCTTTACCTTTGTTAAAGTGAATAATATTGCTACATATGTTTGTATATATTCTCTATAAAACTCAAGTATATTGTATTTTCAAAAATCTAGAAAAATAGAAAAATAATGTTGCCGGTGGAAGGACTCGAACCATGTCTTATTGGCACAGAAAACTCTGCGTTCTAACCGCTCCGCCATGCTAGCCAACTGACTTACAAAATTTTACATCTAGATAATAATTTTTGATACTAAAAACTCATACTAAACACACAAGTCACTATGAATGTAAGTAAACACAAAATAAGCCATGCTATACATACAGTTTGTTTAATTGACAAAAGGCTACCTGCTAAATGTTGTATAAAATACAGTTCTACTCGACTTCAGATAGGCGTGGTCATATTACAGTCACATGACATAACCACAGTTAATCTTGTAACTTATACATACTCCATATGACTAAAGATTATTAGTTGTAAAATATGTATACAAGTTATTGTTACTATATTGGTGCAAATTTATTTAATTTTTCCAGATTATCTAGTTGCAATAGTTTGTTATTTTTAAAATACATTTTATTGAACTTCTAGTATTCACGTCTAGCTTAGGTTTCACCAGTTGTAACGACTTTCAACCAATTTTGTACTAGCAACTCATACTGTCAAGACATAAACTGGCACTACAGTAGACGCACACGAACACTGCATTGACAATTTACACTACATACACAGCTACAAGACTCAAAACAGTTCACAACTCTCATTAACCCTTTGTTACACTGCAACAAAGCACTGCACTTATCGACACTCATGTCTAAAAAATTACTTAGAATTGGATGCAAGTTGTACTGAGCCCCACTAAGTTTCCTCTGGGTTCAGTGTCAATTCAGAAGTCTGTGGCAATTGTCCCAACAGGATACTTTAAGAATAGTTCTTTTGAGATAACACAATAGGAGACCTTAAAAAGTTACCCTGGTGTAGATCCAGAGCGGAACTCTTTTGAGATACCAGCCTCGGGCGAAAGTTGTTGGTCTTCTTGAGTTAATACTGTACCATAAGGCATGAATCCATACTGTACTCGAGACATCCATGACACACTTATATCTATAATGTGTGTTTACCTCCCTAATAATACAGACAACATAATAACTACTTATAAAACGAATAGATCTGCTCCATCACTGATACTGCCTATACATCATACTTACGCCTCCACTAACGACAATTTAGTAGAACATCAATTAGTGACTCTTACTTATCTTGACTGTTGTTTATTGTCATTGCTTATTCTTACAACATTTTACTTAGATCAGTTTGTATTTTTTTACTTTGAGGCTCTTTGTTTTCCACTTGACATCTGTCTTTTTGTACTTTTATCTCACTCTGCAAAACTCTTTTTAACATATTTTTCATCTCTAAGGCGTTTGGAGCACATAGAGTTCCACTTGGAGCAGCTTCACTAAGATGCATTGCATTTACAAAGTTAAAGCACGGAGAGACAGTTAATGTTTATTTGCCGGAACTATGAAAATTTTATACCCTAATTGGTGACCTACCAGACAGAAAAATGCATGTTCCTTTGTTTAGGTGTTCCCTGAGGAAGTGAGTCGGATGCTGAGATCAAATTCACGTATGGATGATCATACTACTATACAAATACTTGCGCGAGCAAGAGTACTCGTGATTGAGGAAAGGAACGCTGAAGCAAATAAAAAGTTTGCTACTGGTGCAACAAGAAGACGTGCGGAGCTGAGGTTGCTTCAAGATCAAATACAACCAATTTGCTTTGAATATAAACTCCCCAATCACTTTGCAAGAGATTTTTATCTACAAAAATATAGTAATCAAAATAAGTTGGGTAACAGACGAGAGACAAGCGACCTTTTGTGTTACTTGTGTCAAGGAAAAGAATACATGTCAAGAATTTGTCCATAAAACGTACCAAGGGAGAAGATGTTTGCCCCAGCTCTCTTTCTAAACAATTAATAATGACGTTACCTATTATACGCTTGGACATTAACGGCGTTCTTCGGGATTTGTTGATCAAATCAGGAATTACCTGCTACATCATTTATAAAAATGTGCACAAAAAATAACGAAGAAAGTATTTAGCGTGGTAATTGTAAATGGACAACAACAACAGTGCAAAGGCGTTAGCCGAACTCGAATTTTTACACCAAATGGGAATGAAGTTTTCGTGGAGGCACTATTAGTTGACTTTAAATCTCTTGGTTATTTTTTTTCATGGGTTTTGATGGAATAGTGACTTTTAGTGGAGTTTCAGTATCTGCAAACCATGATGTTTGTTTCATGGGAAGAAACAATCCATATTTACTTTGACTTAGAAGTGATAGGCCAAAAGATGTCAGTAATTTGAATATAATAGCTCGGGATTTCACAGCTTTCTTTGAGAACAAAAATCAAGAATGGATAATGGCCTGGAAATAGAATATTGATTCTCAACCTGAAACTCTAGTGAATAAGATTGCTGAATACACTATTCTTGTTGGCATAAAACACGATTACAAAAAGGAAATTGAAAGATGGATAGAGAAAAAATAACAGCATAAGTACGATTCAAAGAAAAACGGTCCCATAAAAGGTTTGGTTCCTCTCATGGAAGTCGAGCAGGAAAATAAAGGAAAAGTGCGGCAAGTATGAGACTTCAGGGATATGGACTTTAACAAGTAAATGGAAATTTTTTATATCTGCACTGACTCAAAAGTGAAATTCCAATGGGTAATCAATGCACACACTGAAAAATCTAAATTGGGGATAGAAACTTCAAACAAAACGGTGATAAGAAGAAGATTCTAAAATATTGCAAACATAGTGGTAGAATACCAATTCAAAGTAGATATCAAATTTGTCGCTTTGGAGTTCAACTTGGCCGATACTCCTACTAGAGTGTCTAATAGTTGGTTAGAAATAATTGAGAAACCCCCTGAAATGGCAGCAAGATGCATTATTAGAACTTCTCTATCTTCCAAAGATATCCAGCACATTTATAGATCTACAGGACATAATGACGTGAAGAAAACATTGTACTTTGTTCGTAAAATCGACGCGTTAGTAAGCAATGAAGAAGTAAAACAAGTGTTTGAGAAGTTCATAGCCTGTCAATTAATTGATAAATCGAAGTGAAAAAGCATGACAACGACTTGGCATGGATATAACTTATAATGAGTGGCAGCACTATCTTACTCTAATCGACTGTATATCTAAACATTATGCAATATGGCGATATCTTAGAGATCAACCAGACCATGTGTTATTCAAAAAGTAAACGCGATTTATCTCGAACAAGGAGTTCCGGATTAATTCGCTGACGGACAATGATACTGCATTTCAAAGCCAATTGTTTTCGCAGTTTGTAAATCAATGGAACATTCGACTTCAATTCAGAATTCGACGAATTCATAATACTTGAGGCAGTTTATTGGTATAACATTAGTCTAAAAGATAGTTCTAAGTCTTCTACTGCACCTGCGAATAAGTTGTATTAATGCAAAATTAGAGTAAGAGGAATTGACAACAATAAGAACGCACATGATCCTTAAAGATAACTAACAATATTAAAGTTGGCGATAAAGTATTGGTTAAACCCTAAGATAATGTATATCACTCTCAATACAAAATTAGAATAATTACAAGAATGATCTCGGAACAAATGGTAGAATTAGACAAAATGTGTTGACATGTACGAGACCTAAGAAAATTAAGAGTTTACAATGATTCGAATAAAGATCTTGGACAAGTAAGAGTGACAATGATTTAAATGAGGATCAAGACGATGATGAAGAAGTATACGTTGTGCTGTTGGGAAATAAAGCAAACAAAACACCAATGCTGCGTTAGAGCACGTGGCAAGGAGGGCTCCTCAGCGTTCTAGTCCTTGAGACTACGAGATCGAGGGGAAGTGTAATGTGTAAATATTGTTCATAATTGTTTTAAAGCTAACGATCGGTTAGCGTTACTTCTACAGAATTGTATATGTATATAGACGTATTTGTATATAATATAAAGACATATTTGTAAATATTAAGACAATCAGTTTGTATATAAAATATGTTGAATTGCTCTAAGATAAATGAGGCAATTTACGCTTAACTTATAAAATTATTTTTGATGTAAAAAGCATTTTATGGTTTTTAAGATTGCTAACTTTCAGATATGGAGCAAACACATAACATTTGTGTATTTATTTTTATGTCAAATAATGATGTTTTGTTAAACATAACGATGGTTGGAGGCTGGGAACAAAATGTCGTTAAATTTTAACCCCTCCCCCATCATTATACATGATGGGCAACAAGTTGATAAATTAATTTTCTGTACTATTCTTAACTAGATTTAAGTTCATTGATTAAATTTAAGTTTCATAGTATTATTTCTTGGCGTTCAAAAATTATGACATTATAAAGTTTTAAATACCATGGAGCATAAAAAACTGCACACATAATAGCTGACTTCTCCAGCAGAGGTAACTGATGTTTAGGCAGAAAATCTATTACACCTGATCTCATAACAATAGCTAAACTGTAAAGACTGTCAGCATAAAACGAGCATTGTGATTGGCTCCTGGTTGATGAATTTTAAAACCATTCAGCTTTGGTGATAAGACATTTAAATAAAATGCAGCTTTTCACCAGGCCAAAAAAAAAAATTACAATAGCTGGAAAACAATACATTTTGTCTTAATAATTTAATGTTTTTGACTGGTAAAATTATGGCTTAAAGTAGTTTTTCTTCAGGTGCCCTATCCCTTGTCCTTGCTTTTGTATTATTTTCTTTATTAGCAACTATTAAAATATGCTATAGTACAATAAGATACTTAAAGATAATCCGTTAAATGTTAATAATTTAATGTTTTAAATGGCAAATTTTTGTCCTAAAATTGCTTTTCTTCAGATGTGCTACCCCTGTCCTGCTGTCCAGTGTACCTGCTTAATAAATAATATTAAAAAAAATATATAAAAAAGAAAAAATTGACAGATACCGAGCAGAGAATTAACATCATACTACTAAAAAATAATTATTTAGTCCTCTTAAATCTAGGAATAAAAATGTTTATGTTTTATAATTATGTCTTACTTTTGCATACCAAGTTCCTTGTTCCTTTTTGCTTCTTACAGACAATGTTAATTTTTGTTTTAATAAATCTTTTCTTTTTTCTTGAAATTAGATATAGATAATATCTTAAAATACTAGCATTGGTTGGAAGCTGTGTATTTGGTAGCTGTGAAATTGGGTTAGTTAACAAACATAATGGTCGTCTGACACTTTCACTTATATGCACATTTTTCTTCTTTTTCAGACCCATTTCTTTCCGAAAAGTTAATGTTAGTTTAACTATTTTTAATTATTAAGCTATAAAAAATTATTAACAGTTTATAATAGATGTGTCATGTAGTGATTGCAATCTTAAACTAAACACAAAATGGTGCAATCTTGTTATTTCGCCATCCTTCACGCAATTTCACCATACTTTGCGTATTTTCGTTAAATCTTGATTTCACCTTTTGGCACCTAGAATTGTAATAGAACAATAAAAATTCATATTTTTGCTTATTTTATGTACAGAATAGGTTTTTAAACCGCAACCAAAAACTTTTTTTTTGGCATACCCTAATGAATATAGTTTAAACCTAATTTGAAAAAGTGCCTTAAACCAATATAGATCCTTTTTCTAATCGTTTCTGACGTATAGACGTAATTGTCAAAATGCAATATTTCTGTCAATTTTCTTCAAAAATACTAGAATTCCGACCAAGATAGAGCTTATAATTAAGAAAAATTGCCAATAAACGATCACAACATATCATATTTTTAGACCAGGATGTTTATTTCACCTATAAAACGCATTTATTTTAAATCTCATTCAAATTTGGTTAAGCGAGTGTGATATTATAAAGATTTTTTTTTATTAAAAGAATTTTCAGTCTGGATTTTATCACTACAAACATTGATATATTATGATACCGCATAACTTCTCATTTTAATTTTTTTCGTCTTTTCATAATTCACAGACCTGATCATTTAACGGAAATATGTCGTAGTAAACAAAATATCATGCAGGCGCTATAATATCATAAATCTGCCTTAACTTCAGCGAGTTATCAATTAAACTTGATTGAAGAAAAGTAATTTAAAAAAAATTTTAAAGGTTTTTCTAAAGTTTACGTTTTTAGAACATTTCATGGGTTTTACCATTTTGAATAGGAACGTAACAAATGCATCTTTGATTCATATGGGATACTCAAAATTTAATTTTTGCATCACTCTGTTATACAAATGTTAATAAAAAAATCTCGAACTTTAGAGCTGTTGTTTTAACTCTTATTAAATCTGAAACCGGTTTGCCCATCCAAGTTCGGTTTCCTATATATATATATATAAATTATTGGCAGCCCCTACATTAACTTATGGTATGGAGCTATGTGAAAATAGTTCTGCTATGATGAAAAGCTAGATATAATTAAATAAGTGCGCCAAAAATGTTTTTAAATGTTTCGAAACAAAGTAAGAATTATACGAGTTTGCTTTTTATAGTTCAGGATATTTCAAAAAGTATTCAGCAAAATAAATTAAACTTCCTTCGTGTTTTTAATATTAAAACCATCTGCAGATATTACTTTTTTACAACTAAAACACCATTTATTTTAGAATTCTTTTGTTGGTGACATCGAGGACCTATGCTGTTTTCAGATGTTAATCTTTCAAAATTTACTTCAAAACAAAAAAGGTAAAAATAGCACTTTTAAACAGTGAATATCCCTCCGATGTTGAACAAACTTTGTCGTACGCAATAGAGTGCTGGAAAGCAAAAGAGCAAAGAGGAGTTTTTAATCGAATTCTGGAAGAAAAATTTCTTAAGCGGTAATCACCAGAAATAACTTTCTTATTTATTTTTTTTTTTTAACCTTGTAAGTTACATTGGGTGCTAAGTAAATGAAATAATAATAAAAATAAATTACAATCACATGACACCCAGAACTTCAATCAATAGCAAAACATAAAAAAGTCTTAAAATATATATTTGTTTTAAAAGTGAAAATTATTTTTAAGATGGATTTGTAACTTTGCATATGCTAGCCACAGCTATAAGAAACCATTAGCGCAGTGAAGTGTATATACAACTGATACAACTAGAAGTAGGCGCTGTAGAATGTACATACATCAACTGAGGGTTTTGGTTTCGGCAGACAATGCTTTTAGTATTGCTTAAAAAATATTTTTTCCAAAACGTATAAAATAATGTAAAAAATCCACGTGACAGCTCTTAAAAATCAACTTTTTTATACACCAATATTAAATTTTATAATGAATAATCAATATTAAGTTAATTAAGCCGTTAGCAAACTAATAAATAACAATAATTATAACTTTTCATTAATCTCTTTTCACAGGAAATAGCGAAAACCATAACTTAATAGTTGTTAACATTTATTGAAAATAGTCAAAGTCATTTATTAACAACCCTGATTTTTAACAGAATATAACATCAAGCCAGTTTATATCAATGTTAATTGTTACCCAGCACAGGCAACTTTATAAAGGCTGGCAATCCAAGATTAAAACTTTATTGTAGTTTAATAAAATCATTGTCATAGGCTAGTCATTATCGGTCCAGTATATCCTTGCTGTCTGCCATAATCTTTTTTATTGTTATTCTTTATTAGTAGTAGGTTGTTCTTTATTTTTAACAATTTATTCTTTCTTATTTTGTTTTGTTTTATTTCTACTTTTAGACTGTTAGTCTCTATTTGTATTAGAAAATTTTAGAAAATGCGCATAGTCAAGAACAAATAAAAATGTAATCTTTATAAACATTTCTGAAGAAAAAAACTACAAAAAACATAAAAATAAAAAAAAGACTTGAACATTTAATGTTTATATTTCGTTTTAGAAAACATGTCAAATAACGAAGCACCCATCAGAGGCAAGGAAGGTATATCTAATGAAAAAATTGACGATAATCAGTTATAAAAATGTTAAAAATTTATGAAGTTTTTTTTGTATGTATTAATTTTAATGCATCAAGTTAACAAAATACATAATTGAAATTTTGAACGCTATAAACTTTTTTTTGTAAAATTATTTTAGTAAAAAATTTATAACTGCATAATCCGACATTTTACTACTTGTGGGATTCGGTAACATTATAACTAAAATTTGGGTGAAGCAAGACACATCTTCAGGCAAGAAGTCCCCAGGCGCATTGTTAAAAGCTATGTAAAAAGTTTTATTTAACTTTAAATGTATTATTTTTATCTTTATAGTTGGAAAAAATGGGTAAATACAAATAGTGAAGTAATTTTCGAACCAAGACATTCAACAGTCTAGGTAATATTTTCATATAAACTAAAGGCAACAAGTAAACAAACAAAATTTTATATATTGATATTAAAAAAAAAAGATTTGCTACTTTTTAACAGATTTTTATAAGAAGTGGCATAAGTTGCCACTAAATATAAAATGATTATCCAAGACCGTTCTAGTTACGCAAGACTGTTGCAAATGAATCACATTCTCTGGCAAACCAATCCCCGTTGTTCAAAGATGTCATTTTTATAAGAACAATTTTTCAAAAGCAAAAGCAAAAAAGCAATTGCGTTTACCTTTTATCTTATTTCTCAAACCACAGATGCGAACTCTTAACTATTTTATACCATTCAAGAGAATTTTTATAAGAATTTCAGATTATAATGTATAGTATTTTACAAACTATTTTTCTTGCCGTTTAAAGAGAGATTACTATTAAGACTAAGAAATAATAGCTAATAATAAGATGAAAATGATTTTTTATTAATTTCTGTATGTTTCTGTAAGAATCTGAATGCGCTGGGCTAAAAATCAACTCTCTCTTTTTAATAAGATATAGATTTTTATGCTATTTGGAGTTTTATTTCTACTCTCTAATAAAAAATGACGGCTCTATTAAATCTTGAATCCTTATCTTGACAAAAAAAATTTTTTAGATTCATTTGGATGCTCATGCAGCATTTTTTAGTCTGCTAACTTTCAGCCATGCAGTATAAACTATAAACATTTGTATGTTTAATCTTGAGACAAAATGATTTGCAAAAAGTTTGATGACTGGAGCCTGGGTTCAAAAAGCCTATCTAAGCAAATTTCTATATTTATTAGGGGGATACAAAATATTGTCTAAATTGAAAGTTTTAGTTAATCGCAAAGCCGCAGTTGCTTGTCCTGCTCTACCAAAAGAAAGTTCTGCCTTTGATCCACTTTGATTTTAATTGTGGTAACAGTGTACATATCTCTTTAACAAAATAATATTTCTTTTTGCGCAGTCATCAGTCACACTCAGATTGCTAGCTGGCTGAATGAAATGCTTGCATGAGTTAAACGCTTAGAAATCACTCAAAGAATTCTTAAACCGATTCAGTGTAACCTATAAGTATTAAAAATGGGCAACTCTTCTTTGTAATTAAGTCCTTTAACCTACTATCAATGCATTAAATGACAGCTGAAAGAGTTTCTACCAAAATCTTTGATAACTCACAAATAGGAAACTTTAGGACCTTCTTAATAAATAAAAACTGCAATTCCGCTTTCAATTTAGCATCAATTAACGATAGGACAATTATCTCGGGAGACAAACACCATGTGTAGTTATCATGCTTTTTAATTGAGTTTTCAACTTCATGATCTCATTCTATTTAAACTGTTTTAGCAGATTTAAATGCGATTAAACTATTCATACATTTAACACTTTGTTGAGTTTAAGCAAGGCAGGCCGATAGTAAACGGCTACAATAAATGCTACCGTAGAGACCAAACCTATCTTTATAGGAGTCAGATATTAAACAAATGTAGATGTCATATCAAGCATTACAAAGTGTATGTCATAGGCCGTAAACTATGCTTTTTAAAAGGCGCTAGGCTTATAGATGTGGATAAATATAAACAACAAATCATGAGATAAATATACTTAATTACACGATCTTCTTATATATTCATATTAAAAATCTCTCACCTTACTATTTTGAAACTAAACATATGACTTTTTTTTTTCAATTTTTTATTTTAGGTGCTCCAAGAAGTCCTAACGGCCTTGTCACAGAGCACCGCGGAAGTGCATTTAACCAGGAAGTTCACGCCTCCTTCCTTACCGTGACGCGAAAGTTTGTCCAGAGCTCGTTTCGAACCTGGATCTCCTGTTTATAAAGCAAGCGCTCTAACAACTGCGCCACGGCCGCAGTTGTTAGAGACTTCTCAAACTAACAGCTCTGAAATCAAGTTGAAGGGTTACATAACACTACCTCGTAAACTAACTAAATATAATGAATACAGCATAACATATCGAAAACCTAAGATATAGAACAGACTTAAATATAATCATTAAAGTATGGTGAATTGAGTAAATATAATTACGTTCAAATAAAAAGAGAGCTTTTAAAACCAAATTATAATTTTAACGTTTAATATATACATTACTTTATTAAAACATTTTGTAAAGTACTAATTTTTCGTTCTTTATTTAAATATTACTTTATTACCAACTGTGATATATTTTATTTTTATATTTATGTTTTTATATATTTTTTAATAAATAAGTTGTATAATATATGTATATAGGGCGACTCTTGTATAAACGTGCTCTTTAATTAATTAATTAATTTTTTGTTTTTCTTTTATTCTCTTTTTTCGAGTTTTTTGTTTACCTGATTATTACTCTTCACATGAATATTGTTTTTGAAGTATTATTTAAACTACTTGTTGTTTATTTTACATTTATAGTTTTCAATAAATATTTTGTAAAGTATATATATACTTTACGGTTGTTGTGAATACGTACGATTGGGGCTCGGTCATAAAACAAAGTAATGAATTCTACATGCACGGCCAGAGTTGGTAATTATATACTTTTAAATTGGAAATGTTATTGACGAAATAAACAAACAAAAAATAAAAGCAAAAACAAAACAAAAAAAAAGGGAAAAATAATATGAAAATGATATGGAAAATTTTTTTAACGTTGGAATTAATTATTTGAAAAAGTGATCAGTTTCCATAACCAAAGATGAGGTTTTTTATGGATGCTTTACAACGAAGTACCCGAATAAAAATATGTTGAAAAAAACATTAAATAATTAGGTGAAAAGGGTATATTGTTTTCGGATTCAATTTATGAGGAACTTATGTATTTGAATTCCTTTATTGAAAAGAAGCGCGTGAAGAGTGAAAAAGGAAAAATGTGAATGATAAATGGTTGTACTATTTGATAAAGACTGAAAAAACTGAAAGAAAAGGTAATCTATTGAAAATTTGCCAAAACTTGTTAGCCATTACACCGCATAATGCGCTCGTTCAATGTGTGTTCTCAATAAATCAAACTCGGTAGAAAGATAAGCCTAAATTGCTTTCTATCGACACCGTGAAATGTATAATTAAATGTGTTATAAATGTAAAAATGTGATGAGTGAGTTTTACATTTATATAAAACAGATAAATGAACTACTACGAAAAACCAGAACATCTGAGAAATATGATTGGGTAAAGCAGAACAATAATGAAGTCAAAGAACCGTTACTCAAAGGTGAGTAATTAATGTATGTAAAAAATGTTTTGCTAAGCGCTTACCAAAACATTTTTTACATAAATTTTTCACTCACTTTTGAGTATGCGTCGCCTACTTTTTTTTTTTTTTTTTTTTTGCTTTTCTTTATTAAAACATTTTTTACACTTATTTTTCACTCTTATTTGAGGATGAGTAACCGCTTAAGCGGGTATGCCGTTAGGTTATGTTTAGTTATTTTTTAGCAAACTTTCCTGTTGAAATTAGTGAAAATAATCGAGATGAACGTTTAGCCGTTAGGATACCAAATAGTCGCATTTTTTCTTTTTCTTTTTTTTTTTAATAACAATGCTATGATTTTCGTTTGAAGTTTATTTGAACATGTTGTTATCTTGTTTTTGTTTTTTTTTAAGTGCGTAAGGGGCAGGAAGGTAGATTGGAGTAGTATTTTCCCTGTCGGTAGTCCATCATTTGTGGCAGCCCTAATCACATACTAGAGTAATTAATTTTTAAAGTAATTAATTTTTGCCATTTACCTTTGTCTTTTTTACAGAATATAAGAAAAAAGCATAATACCTTTTCATCAGCCAAGCTTTTATAAAAACGTATAGTTTTAGCCCTATCTTTTATCGATTGGACATAAGGATTGCAATCCCAAAAAGTGGGATCTTGAAATCCTGCGGGATCATACGTTGTTTTAGTGCATGCGAGATCCCGCATTTGTTATTGAGGGATTTGCATGATTTGTGGGATTTAAATTACACAATTAAATTAATAAAAAAAGAGACAAAATAATCAGAGATTCATAAATTTGAACAAGCCTATGCAGGCTATTAAATTCGTCTTGGACTGACTTGGATCCATTCGTCGTGGAACGCAGAATTTTGCGTCAAGCTAGTGGCATCAAGGATAAATAGTTTTGATATTGGCTTCCTAAAAAAAACTGTCACCATAACCACTAATGGTGCAAGCGTGATGGTCAAAGTTGATATTTTGATGCCGTCCTATCAACAAACTATGTCATGCTTAATACACTATGGAATATAATTATTTTCTACATAAAAAAAATTTGCAAAGAAGATGAACAAGATACTGGTGATGGTGATGAAATATAAAATAAAGGCTGCAATTTGACTTTGGAGTTTTTGAATATCTTTGGATTAACCATTTGCTAAAATAGTTAGCATTTACTAAGATTTTAATAAGAAAGAAAAAAGTTGTAAAAATCTTTAGAGGCCTCGTGTTAAAAATTATAAAGATTTACATAAGTATATCCAACATAATCAAGGTGAAAAATTAAAATGATTCTTGATTGTCAGACGATGCGTATTAGCCTGCTCAATATGATGAAACGATTTCAGAAATTAAAGTTCTATATCGAAAAAACTCTGATTGACATTGCATTAGAGTAACGTTTCACATGTAGAAAATTGTCTTCAATCAATTATTTAACTTTACTGCATGGCATTAATAAAATGTCTCTTGAAGTATTATTCAGAACAGAACCGATTTCTCGTCACTGTGGAAGCAACTTTTTGACTTATTTTAGATAAATTAGATCAGCATTATTCAATTTGGAGCATTGACATAACCGATGCACTGCGTGAGAGAATTACACAACGTCAAAGTAATAATTTAACTGGTCTACTAATTTACTTACAAAATCATTCAAAATACATCAAGAAATTAAAAAAAATGAAAAAATATTTTTTAATTTATTTAAAGAAAATCGTTATGCATCAAAAAATTAAAAAAAATGTTGGCAGGAGTTTATACAATTGAAGAAAACGAAGATAAAAAAATCAGTTGAGGATTCTCATCAACTTATTCCTACTATCGTTGAATGAAGAACTAGAAAATTCGATATAGAAAGAAAACAAAAATTGGGCAGATTATGTAAAGAAGAATTTTTTACTTTGAGAAATTATTGAAGAAGGAAATGTCTGCTTATAAAAGTAATGGAGTTAAAGGCAAACTTCATAACATAAAATTACTAAATGATATTATCGCTAACAAGCTATAAGGTTGAGCTAGGTTTTTCAGCTGCTGGTAATATATGCAGTCCTTTGAGAAGTAGATTGGGAGACAATACTTTGAGATGCGTCTGTTTATTGAGATTACGTTTTTTGTAATGTTTCTCTCATATTTGATATTTAATTTAAGGAATTAAGTTTATGGAATTTGTATTTTTTTTATTTTTTTTTATTCAATAAAAGTTTCGAAATATATTAGTTTAAAAATAAATTGCTTTATTTATATTAAAAACATCTTTATAAAATTTTTTAAAAATATCGATTTTTAAGCTCGTTATTCTGAATCATTTTAAAGATCAGCAAAATTGTCATTTTTTCATTTACAATGCGTATAAAAGGTCAAACTCTACCAATCACGTGGGGATCTTTTTAGATCCCGCAGGAATTTAGAAATCTTGTGCAAATGAAATGTGTGCGGGATTGCAATCCCTAATTGGACATACTAATGTGGGCATTTTAATCGTAAAAGAACAAACACTACTGCTCCAAATTAATTTATGTTATAATTTCTTTTTCTAATTCAATATTTCCTGATTTTGGGACATGGGTCACTATGAACTAAATTATTGGTAGAACTAATTTAAAATCAGAAACTTTACTCTCCAGAAACAAAGTAAATGGATTTGAGTATACAAATAAAGAAACGGAAAAGTTTAATAATTTTTTTGTAAATGCTGGCCTAAACCTAGCATCACAAATAAATAATTCTAACAAATCATTTATTAACTATTTTGCTGACCATACTGGCTTACATCCTGATAATAATCTAAAGTTGGAGGAGTTCAAAGATGCAAAAAATTCACTAAAAAAAAACAAAGCTCAAGGCATTAATAATTTTTCCTGCAATATAGTAATAGATATCTTACCCTTTATAAGAGATCGTCTTTTTAATATTTTTAACTCATCAATTCAAACAAGAGTTGTCCCAGTAAAATTACAGATAGCAAAAATTTTAGCAATATTTAAATCTGAAGACACAGCATCACTAACTAATAACAGACCAATCTCAATTCTTCCAGCATTCTCCAAATTTCTTGAACAAATAATCTACAATAGACTGTATAAACATCGAACAGAAAACAAAATTTAAATGAATATCAGTCCGGTTATCTAACGAATCATTCAACGGAACATGCAATCATAGACCTCATGAACAACATCATCATCTTTTCGTAAAGGACAGTTTGTATTGGTAGTCTTTATTTACCTTACAAAAGCTTTCGATACGGTCAGCCATAAAATTCTGATTGAAAAAATGAAAAAATATGGTTTAAAAAATAAAATATTAAATGATTCACCAGCTATTTAAATAAAAGACAACAATGTGTCATAACTGATGGTATTTCTAGTTCAAAGCTATTAAAATAAAATGTTGTGTTCCACAGGGATCAATTTTTACCCACTTGGAGTGGTTATAGACATAAATGTTTCATGGACAGCCCGAATAAAGGTCATCAACACTCAAATATCTAAAAATCTTGGTTTACTTTTCAAAGCTAGGCCCATTTTATCACAAAAAAACTTTAAAACACTTTACTTTTCGTTTATACATAGTCATCTCGCGTACGCTAACATTGCTTAGGGAACGCACACAAGATAAAACTATTGTCTCTTTATCGACGGCAAAAACATGCTTCTAGAATCATATATCATAAAAACACACACATGCTAAACCTCTATAAAAAGAAATGAAAGCGCTAAACATTTTTCAAATCAATATCTATGCTAATATACTATTTATGCTAAAATATAAAATAGGATTCACAGAAAACATCTTTCATTCAATTACCAATAAGTTTGACACTAGAGCAACTGGTAACTTTATCGTACCCCGAAAAAAAGACAAAAAACTCTCAACTCGGTATCTCTTATCGCGACCCCTATATATATAACATTTTCAATCCGAAATACACCTTAATTACTCTTCCTGACAATATATTTTCTTTAAAGTCAAAACTTAAAAATTTTGTTTTCAGTATAGATAATTACATAGATTTTTTCTAGTTCACATGATAAACCAAAATTTGAACTTAAACAATTGACAAAGTGAGAAAAGTCAGATTTTTTTATCTATCTTAAAAACATTAAAAAATAATAATAAAATAAAATAAAATTCACACACAAAAATCATAATACAACTAGAAAAAAACAAAACAAAATTGTATCACAATAATATTTAAAATATTGGTGCATAAGAACCACAATGTTTATGTGTATCTTGCGTAACACCCCAAGGTTCTCGATGATAAAACTTATTCAGCCTTCTACAAGTTCCCTATAGCAATATAATTTATCTTAACAAGTCCTTCATTATATATTTAACTAAAGCTTTCTAAATTTATTGTTTTCAATTGCTTTTTCTTCTTTAACTGAGTGTTATTTTCTCTGTTAAATGCATTTTAGCATTATTTGGTTAAATATAATCCTTTGTAGCGAAAGTATATTTTGCTTATATTACGATGTAAAAAAATTATAACCAATATGTAGTTGTGAAAATGTAAATACATAAATAATATTATTATATAAATTTTGTAGAGTTAATATAGTATTTTAAAATAATTAAAGTTTCCACATGATTCTTACATTTAAACCTATGTTGGCTAACTTTTTATCAACCAATCGTTGTAGCACTATTTTTTATAAAATGTAACAAAAAAGTAGTTAATCCAAATAACAATAACAGATAATTGTTTTCTTATGCCATGCACATGCTTATGGCGTTTCTTTTGTTTTAATATAAAACTTTATAAAATTTTTCATAAAAAAATATTTTCTTTTAATTAGATAAAAATAAAAAGCCAATAATGTGTTTTTTGATTTGTAATTAATTTTAGAAGAATATGAAAATTCTGGTATTGAAAGAGTCAAGGTGGTTTACTTAATAAACTTAAGATATATAAAAAATGGCATGCAAATTCATTTTTTAAATTTTATTTTATTTTTGAAGCATTTTGCTGTAATAGGTTATAGTGACTCTCACATGGGTTATAGGTGGAAAACGCCACATATGTGGAAGATCTGCTTTCGACTACTTTTTTACCATTTGGAAAAAAATATATATGGCATTTAAGATCTATAAAATATGTGGTATTTTCCATCTACAAAATATTCATCCTCACAAAATAATAACTCAAACAAAGCTTACATGCCGAAAAGAAACACTCGTATTTCCCATCTAGACCTTGCCAAATATAACACATGTAGGATTTACCACCAACGTTCTAAGTGGGATTTTCTACATAGAATATTGGTAGTTAACCCTAGAAATTCCGTTTAATGTCTATAAAATATGCGTTAACTTCCACCTATATCCCATGTGGGGTTTGACATATAAAATCCATGTTAGACATAATAAAAATTCTCACAAATGTTACATGCGGTAAAAAAACATGTGCATCCCATGTAGAATTTCCCATATATAACCCATGTAGGGTTTACCGCCAATGTTCTATGTGGGACTAACCACTTGAAACCCACGTGGAAAAAAATAACTTTCCCCACATGGGTTACATGTGGAAAAAACCATGCGTATCCTATGTGCGATTTTTCACGAGGAAAACGCTGTTGTTTTAAATATAGGGATATAAAATAGCATTATGTAAATCTGGCAGAAATACTACCAATTAATTAGACATTAATTTAATTCTAATCTAGTAATTTATTATTAGTTCTTTCAAAAATTACAGCACCAAAAATAACAATAAACTCTAAATATTTACAAGTTTGTATATTTTGTTTGCAGCACTTTAACTGCTTTTGACGTTAAAATCAATACCATTAGATTGTTTTTTAAAAGTGGATTGTCATTAGTTAATATTTTTACTTCAGCTATATTATAACTCTATGCTTACATTTGTCTTAAATACTTTAACCAAAATGTTGGTGCAAGATGGTTTATAATTTAAATGTTGTCAACTGCATTTGCTCAGGTTTGTAACACCTGCGGGATTAGTAATAGTTAATTTGATATTGAAAAAAAAAATTAAATAGCATGTCTGAGAAAGATTTAAGTCACCGGTAATATATGGGCTATTAGTTTCTTTATTATTTTTATAAAAGATTCTTTAATATAAACTTCGAATGAATTACTTTTACCACATGGAGGACGATAAACGTAACCTACTAATATAACTCTGCATTTATAGTTAATAATTTTGATGAAAAGACTTTCGAAGTTAGTATTTGGTAAATATAATAAAATTTTATTGTATAAGCATATTCATCTGAGACATAAAGCCCCATTCCTTCACTCTTTTTTTGCTGGTTCTTGCTTGGCCAAATAGTTTATAGAAAACCTAAATGTAGATAGATTTAATTCTAAAAGACTTTCTGAATCATGCTAAGTCTTCCGGCTTTTTCGAACAGGGGATGTAGGAGTGTTCCCCTCCCCTTCTCCCTTAAAGCTGCTAAATGTGCATTTTAGTTAGCACATTTGTACAGTTAGCATTTCAGTAGGCAAGTTTTGAAGTAACGTTGGCAAATGTAAAACATCAAGGATCTTAATTTTTTTCTGGTTGGCAGCAGAAACATACAATACCCCCTCCCCCACCATGAGAGACCTCTTTGGGACGGCCTTGCAAGTCTGACGAGATACTACGTAGAACGCATAGTTTAACATAAATATAAGACATATTCAAATGATTTAATCATAGCAATTATTATTTGTATATATAATTAAAAATATTGCATTTAAAATTTGTAGTATTATAAGTTTTTTTAATTAACTACGCTACAAAAACACAACCGATCACTTCAGAGTTTTGAGTTTTATCCTTAGATTATACCTAAACTAAAGTATGACACATGTTTAAGGGTATTGTCAAGACTATGACCTTGACATGGAATGAACTATGGCTGAGGAAATTCTTTTCACGCAACTTCAATTTGTAGTTTAACAACATATTCATTGGTTCTTTTTTTATACCTGACATTATTTAAGTTCTTGCACACATCAAATTAAACCTACTTAATTTATTAAAAATATCCTGTGATGATTCAATGTTACATTTTGCGATACATAATTTCAATTATCTAATTGAAATCCTTAAATATACTAGTAAATACTCCTGATGAGCTGTTATTATTGAAATAAATGCCGACCTGACTTATTTATTTAGATATTTAAATTTATTATTTTCTATTGAAATTATATCTTTTGTATCTACATTTGTATTTTTGCAAACAAATTAAAATCTTATAATATTTAAAGTTTACAGACTTCTTATAAAGAAGTCTGTACACTTAAGGAAGCAGGTACTCATGCATCACAAAACACTGGGGCCGCATTGGCCTAATGATTTTAACGTTACTCTTGAGTTTGATCCAACGTATTAATAAACGGATCAATAAATTTGTAATTTTTAACAATTTTTTTTAATGACTTTTAAATGATATGGCTGAATCATTACCGAATGGCATACAAATTGAAGTTCCATAAATTGGTGTTTTATATAAATATACATATATATATTTATATATATATATATATATATATATATATATATATATATATATATATATATATATATATATATATATATATATATATATATATATATATATATATATATATATATATATATATGTATATTTATATAAAACACCATTTTATGGAACTTCAATTTGTATGCCATTCGGTAATGAATCAGCCAAAAATTGTTAAAAAATACAAATTTATTAATACGTTTATTAATACGTTGGATCAAACTCAAGAGTAACGTTAATATATATATATATATATATATATATATATATATATATATATATATATATATATATATATATATATATATATATATGTATATATATATATATACGTTATAAGCGCGTAAGAAAATACGCATATCCCTAAACTTTTCTTTTTAAACCAGTTTACAGTAAATTGAATTTTTAATGGGCATAAAAGGTGGAGAAGATTCAGGGTTAAGACAGATTATTGGTCTGGCACAATATAATCTTCAGTAATCTTAGAGCTAAAAAATGTTTATCGTTAAACATCATGTAAACTTTTTAAATTTAATTAAAACTTCAACAAACAAAATTAATTTTGAGATTTTTGATAAATTTAATTTTAAGGCTAATTTAAACCAAAGTCTTGTCTTAGCTTGAATGATTTGACATTAATAATATAATTGACTGTCTACTACCATGGATTTAGAGTATACCATCTAATACGTATATGTCACTGTCACTTAGGATATGCCTGAGTGACAGTGACATTGATCTTCTTTGTTAGCAAGTAAGCACAAAACGTTTTGTAAACGTTTTTTAAAAACCCCGTAAAAGCATTTTTTTTTTTGTTTTTTGAACGTCCATATGAAATGGTAACCGGACATTTTTTAAAAAACGCTTTGTGAACGTTTTTTAAGCGTCCTACAAAAACGTTTTTTAATGGTTTTTCAAACGTCCACCTGAAGCGGTGAACGGAAGTTTCACTAAAAACGTTTTTTAATGGTTTTTAATAAGTCTAAATGAAACGTTTTATCGTTTATAACGTTGTTCTTAAAAATATTTTTTTAGGTATAAGTTATTCAAGTAAATAACTTATGTTGTTGAGAAAAAGACCTTTTTACAAACGAACTTTTAGGCTAAACAGCCTAGATCCGGATAACTAACTAAAAATATAAATATTTTGCGTTTATATACAATTTAAGTATACAAAAACATAATGAAATAACTTTTATGTTTTTATGTTAGAGCTCTCTTTAAACGATCGCCTATCAACTTGTAGACCAAACCGTATTTTGCTGTATGTGACACTAATATTCCTAAAAAGAAATATAACATATAAATCTTTCATGTATTGCATGTAAAAAATTGCAACAAAGTGTAATCTATAAGAAAAAAGAAATGTAAAATTTCACACGGTATATAAAAGGAACAATATAAACGACATGCACACCACATTTTTTTTTAAATTACTTATAATCACTCTAAACAATAAAGTTTTGTTAATATCATTTATTTCCATATGTTCTAGCTTACTTAAACAATGCTATAGCACATTTTGACATAATTTATCCAAAATATAGTAAGCAGAAGCTGAAAGAGAGCTGAAAATATCATTGAATATATTTAGTTTGATCGTGTATTACTTTATTTAGGAAATTTTTATTCATTTAACAAGAATATAATAACTAACAAAAATTTACATTATTTTTTTAAATTATTTCACCTTCATCAAACCTTGTTATATCATTTATTTTTAGAAAATAATCACTCTTCAGACGCAGTTTTTTCCTCCAAGATATCCAATGTAGATAAAGAACTTTTGATTTCGGACTTGATTACGGTTGGTAGTTTCATAAAAACATTGAAAACCTATTATATAAAAAAAAATTAGAACATAGTAAAGTATTATAAAAAAACTGTTGTGGAAAACTGAAAATTGAATTAAATACTATAAAATCTTTTGAAAATTGAAAAGACAACATTTATAAACATACGTGTTATACTAACAGATTTAAAACTTGATGGCAGTTCATCATAACAATAAACCGCAGCAATGCCTCTCTGTAAGTCTTTTTTAACTTGTTGAAAAAATGTTTTGTTTATTATTTATTAACTTATAAAAAATGATTACACTTTTTTAAACTAAAATTTATAATAAAAACAGATGAATAACATTTATTTATTTTGCACTGTGATATCAGGACTTGTTTCTCTAATGTGAAAACATTTGTGATATATTACACTTATCGTTCTAAAGTTGGTATTAAAAAAAATACAAAAGATTGTACACTCAAATCGTTCGAATAGGCTTACATTGAAGTATTTAGGTAAGAATATTTAATATAACACTAATTTTGTAAACTTATTAAAAAATTTGCATTTATGGTTTTATTAAAAGATTTATCAAAAGATTTATTTATAAAATAATTCTAATCTAAATTTACTTTGTTTTTAGATTATGATCATTTCATTGTAACTATACTTGCATCTTTGTTACTCAAAATTGAAATTGGTTGTTTAATTTCTTTTAGCATACACAAAAATAGTTTTACATACATTAAGAAAAATATATATATAAACAAAATACATTTAAGATAACATATATATATATATATATATAGATATATATATATATATGCATATATATATATATATATATATATATATATATATATATATATATATATATATATATATATATGTATATAGGTATATATATATATATATATATATATATATATATATATATATATATATTATATATATATATATATATATATATATATATATATATATATATATATATATATATATATATATATATATATATCTATATATGTGAAACATATATAGATATATATATGCATATATATACATATATATATGTTCATATATACATTTATTTATTTATACACAAACATTTCTATAATTTTTCAAAAAATTTGCATATACGTGAACTAAATGTTTAAAAGAAAACTCTTTCTTGGATTTTAGTACTCGAAGACTCTCAAGATTTGAAACAAATATTATGTATAACTTTATATATATATATATATATATATATATATATATATATATATATATATAATATATATATATATATATATATATATATATATATATATATATATATATATATAGATATATACAAAGTTTTACATATTATTTAAATATATATATATATAAGCGCCGTTTTTAGCTTGGAAAAATTGTTTTTCAAACGTTTTTTAAAGGCCCCGTAATATATTAACTCAGTTGATAAAAAACTGCTATTTAAACGTTTTTTGAATGTTTTTTGAACGTTTCACCTAAACAATCGTCTTTTTAGCGACCATTAAACGTTTAATAAACGTTAACAAAACTTCCTTGAGCCCACTGGCTATTATGGATGGATACTAATGGCTGGGTAGCTCAATTATTTAATGCGTCAAACAACTTGATAAAATAACTTCTTAGTTTACAAAACGAATTGTTGGTGCAGCCGCGGAGCTGAGGTTGGAGATCTGGCTCGGAACCAAGAGGTTCGAAGGTGGCACCGGGCTCAAGCCCAATAAGCAATATTGGCAAGAAAGAAATCGTCAACGTCTTAGTCAAAAGATCTTCGGCGGTGATCAGCAACAAGACCGATAGGACTTTTGGGAGCATATTCATAATCACTAAAAAAAACCGATGTGTTGTGCAAGACGAGTGCAAATCTAGTCACCGCTAACTCAGCGCTAGGATAAGAGAATTTGAGATGTATTATAAAATCGTCAATATTAAAAAACAGTTTTGTTTCAGTTTTATAAAAAAGTTTATAAGTTAATGAAAGAAACTAGCTTTTTTAATGGAAACTAAAATTTTTTAAATAAATAAAACGAATTGAAACAACTTTTGTAAATCATCGTCAGCAAGTCTATTTACTTTAAATATTTATTTTTTTCGATACTTAGTTTTTTAATTTTTCTTCTTTTTACTTCTTCAGTTTAAAAGACTTAAATTTTATAACTTTTACTCAAAACAACATTTTAATATCATGAACCATACGTCTCAAGACAAACAAAAGCAGAAGGATTATGTGCCCTAAGATATTTCGAGAAAAGACATAAGTAGCTGGCATCATCACTAGTGAATGTAGAAATAATTTTTAAAGCATTTTTTTGTTTAACTATGACATCGTTTTAATGTAAATAAACCCTTTTTTTTCTCAATTAACTTTTAAAAATTATAGTTATAACATAACTATTTACTTTAAAACATTTGTTTGTTTTCTTTCTTCTTTTAGCGCTGCTGAACTTTCTTAGGATATATATTTGCTTCATCATTTAAATAGGAAAAACTTTAGCTAGTTTGCATAATCCATTAATGTTGTTGCAATTATTTATTGGGTATTATTTTAGTTAATAACCAATATTCATAATAATAATTTGTCAAAATTGTTTTATAACAAGGAGACAAAATTATATTAGCTAATTATTTTTTTTCTTTAGTTGAGTAAATTCTATATTGAATATATTGTTATATAAATATATTTGCGCGAGCATTTTTTTGAATGTTGTACTATTTTAATAATGTTGTTATATTTAATATTTTACAAGATTACTTAATGTACTGCTTGGTAAAAAAATTTTTTATACATATTTAATATTTTGAACCTTTTTTTTAAGCATCTTTTATAAAATCACACACTTTTTGATTTTAATCTAGCAATTAAGTGTTTTTATAATTATTTTTCGTCATAAATTATTTACTTGACACTAAAAGTAAAAATCTGTATAGACACGTGTTTGTCACAATCTAGGCATAAACCAAAAACACGTGTATGTTACGGGCAGTTTAACTTTAGTTTCACAAGTGTTTTTTTGATGTTTTAAAGTCAAATTTATAAGTGGTTTTACATTACTTACACAAGTTTATTAAAACATAATTCCAGGATTCCGTAACAGTGAAACCAATCTTATTTTAACTTTTTATTAAAAAAGAGTAGTTAGTTTCACAAAATCATTGTCAGCACGTTTTATACAATTTGTTTTGGATGGTTTTAAAGATGCAACTAAAGGCTAGCGTTACTTTTTACTGAGTTGTGCCGGATAGGTAGTTTAGGTACTTACTAAATGTTCGAAAATAACTGAATTTGCTTTAAAAAATATTTTAATTTACATTTCTTAGATGCATATGGCTGTAGAATGGGTCAGAATTCCTTTATCAATATTTATTTTTATTTTACTTTTTAAAACACAGCATTATTATTTTTAACAACTTCGCATAAAAAGCATTAATATATTGTATCAGTGTATATTTAAGGCAAGTTTTTTTAGTTGTTTGATATTATGTTGCTTAAAAGTTATTTATCTCTCTTTCTATCACTGTCATATTTGCTATGTTATGTTATGTTCATTAAAAGTTATTTAACTATCTCTGTTTCTATCCTTGTCAGTTGTTTACTCCATCTATTATCAAAGTAAATAAGTGACAAGGATAAGTACTGAGAGTATATAAGTCAGTTAACTGAATAACTGAGACAAAACGGTTCAACAAAATAATTCGGAGATTTTACCAATATTTTTTATTGGAAAAAAATTAACATTTTTTTTTCTTTATTTTAAAGAGAACTTAACATGTATTTAAAATGTAAAAAAAAGCAAACAAAACTATTTTGTTAAGTTCTTAACTAAATTTATCTTTAAAAAGAAACGAGCCTTTTTTACCCTGCCGTTTTGATATATAGAAATCAATGGGTACTTAAAATTGATCTTAATTAACAAAAAAAGAAAACAAAAAAAGACATAAAAAAACGATAAAACAATTAAAAGAACAACAAAATAAAACAAATAAAAAAGCATCAGATTATTATTTAAAAAAATATCTGTGAACATTTTGAGTTGCATCGAAGTTTTGTAAGTTGATTTGAAATATCGCTTTCCTTTTTTCGTTTAATAAAACTAGATGCTTCTTACATATTTGCTTTAGTATGTATGCTTGACAAAGTAATTTTTTGCGACTTGAAAATTTATACATATATCATTTACTAGTTTGACTTGAAACTTTGAGTAAAGTTATATTAGGTGCCCAAAGAAGTCCTTACGGTCATATCTTAGAACACTGCGAAAGAGCATTTGAAAGGAAGTTCATGCCTCTTACCTTACTGTTGTTAAAAAACTTGCCCAGAGATGCTGTTGAACCACCGATCTCCAGCTTCTGAGGTAAGCGCGCTAACCAATGCACTACGGCTGCTTAACTTTGTTGCCACTTTGTTTTTTAATTGCTAGCGGTGTCTTTGTGTTGTCAACAACTTTTAATCTGCCAAGTATTTGAATTTCAATCCAGTATTTCCCTTTGAATTTGGAAAGTCCAGAGTTTCTACTTTTTTTTTTAATTGACAATGTATTAGTGGTGAAAAATTTGTTGCATCAAAGCTGAAAAATTTTTCCTACAATTGACTATAACCCTTTTTTTTTAATATTTGAAATTTATCTCTGCAAAACACTGGTTATATGTGTGACGTAAAAACTTACGACTGAACTATAATACTTGTAATTGGATAACTATAACTTAAAAGCACTATTTATCGAGTTAATAAGTAACAAAAAACAAAAAAAAATTCAAAATATATGCATTTTTCAAACTTTTGATGTTATTTAGGCACGCAAAACTCATTTTTAAGAATAGAACGCAATTAGCTATAAGTTTTCCTTTTCTTTTAAAAAAAAATTCTAGTAGATAATTTAATTAAATTTTTTAAATATTAAGTTTATGTCGAATTTCAGATTAAATCATATATTGGTTTGAAAAATATCCTGACATTTTATGATCATGCAAAGATAAACTTATTTTAAAAATTGCTGAAAGAAAAAACTTTTCGGAATTCCCGTCTGGCATAAACAACTCTTTCAAATATTTCGTACGGATTTCAAAAATTTTTTTGTATAGCTGTTAACTTATTGCGTCTAAATTTTACTTTACTTAAATACTTTTTCACATTAGAAATACACCTTGAGTCGTTTTTAAGTCAAAAGGCCTGTAGATTGCAGCCTAGTGTTATAATCTCATTAAATAAACTCTGTAAAAATTATTTTAGTGTATTAAAGTTTAGTACGGCTGATGCTACTTTGATACATAGAGCAGTTCTTTCGACTAATATATCTTTGACACCCCGCTTTCAAATCAAATAGTTTATAAACTTATTAGGTTTCTGTGCAAACATTTCTCATAAAGAATATCACTATAAAGTCTTGCACAGTAGCAAGTTTTATATTATATTTTGTTATTCATACAATTAAAAAAATATTAAAGTACAATGAAGCGTTTTCAATTACAAAGAGAATTTATTAAAAAACAAAAGAAACAACTTATATAACAGACCGTGGCTCAAAGTATTTGCGGATGACCAGAGATACAATAATCTTATCAAAGAGCACCTAGTGGGTTTTAGCAGGTGTAAAGTAAGTAACAATTTTTATAAAAACTTTATAAAACTCTGTTAAAATAATAATAATCTTTTTTTTTTTTTTTTTTTTTTTTTTTAAACATCTTCGCTTCCAACAAGGCTGCAAGCAGCCACTAATTAAAGTTGGAAGTTACTATAAGAGAAAAGATGAAGATTGTAGAGCAAGATAACGATTCACGGACGATTTAAAAGATTGCAAATTATATGAATCAGGAAAGCAAGATGAAGGAAGCGAATTCCAAAGAGCTGATGTTCGAGGAAAAAAACTAGACGAATAAGCGTTTTTGGAGCACTTAGGAACAGTCACAGAAAAAGGATGACACTTAATTGAATGACGAGTAACACGAGAATGAATTTTAGTAGATGGCACAAGAGACGCTAGCTCTTTCGAGCAGTGCCCATTATAGTATTTGTAGAAAAGAGAAAGAGAAGCAACATTACGACGATGTGATAATGGTTGAAGGTTGGCTGCAAGAGCAGGTCCAACTATGTTTACAATGCGTTTTTGCACCTTGTCTAAAAGAGAAAGGGCATCATTAGAAGATCCGCCCCAGATATGGCAACAGTATTCCATACAAGGCCGGATTTGAGATTTATAGAGGTAGAGAATAGAATCCAGAGTAAGAAAGTGGCGAGCTCGATAAAGAGATGCAACCTTAGCAGATGCTAATTTTGCAACCGATTTGATATATGGTTTCCAAGAAAGATTGGAAGTAAGAGTTAATCCTAGAAGATGAAGAGTAGGTGACTCATCGAGTACATCACCGTTCATAAATATAGGAAGATCTAAATTATTGCGACAACGATTGGCTGAAAAAAATTGAGTTTTATCTGAATTAAAGTTCACCAGCCACTGTGAGCCCCATGCTGTAGCAGAAGTGAGATCCTTTTCAAGCTCAAATGCCCCCTCCAGGCAATCAGAGGGTGTTGGTTTCTTATCACGCCAAGAATAAATGGTAGTATCATCAGCAAACAATGCCACCTTAGATGTGAGAATATCTGGAAGATCGTTAATGTAAATTAAAAAGAGTATAGGGCCAAGGATAGAACCTTGAGGAACCCCTGAAGTTACAGAATAAGAAGAAGAGTGTTGTCCATCGAGGACAACTTTTATGCTACGATTGGAAAGGAAGGATTCAATGATCTTAAAGATGTTGCCGGATACACCATAAGAAGAAAGCTTATGGAGAAGACCAGCATGCCAAACTTTATCAAACGCTTTTGAAATGTCAAGAGCGATGGCCTTAACCTCTCCACCTTCATCTAATGCACGATAAAACCTGTCAGTTATTACTGTTAGCAAATCAGCTGTAGAACGAGAAGATCGAAATCCATATTGATGGTCAGAAAGTAAGTTATTAGATTCAAGATGAGAAATTAAGTGTTTGTTAATTAAAGATTCAAAAACCTTGCTTATGATAGGAAGAAGACTTATGGGACGGTAGTTAGACGAATCAGATCGCTCCCCAGAATTTTTGAAGATAGGGATAACAGATGCGGCTTTCCAGCAGGCTGGAAAACAAGACTCTGATAAGCACTTGTTGAATAGTTTTGAGAGTATAGACGACAGCTCTGGAGAACACTTCTGCAAGACAATAACAGGTATGTTGTCTGGGCCACAAGCTGTAGAAGAGTTTAGACAGGAAATCACTTTAGATACAGATGCTGAAGTGATATGAATGTCAAGCAATGAATCAACCTGTTTGTTGGCAATATCAGGTAGAACGCAATTAGTGGAATCAAGAGATGATATTGATGAAAAGTTTTTAGCAAACAGTTCGGCTTTGTCTTTAGGTGAGGTGACAAAGTCTGAACCATACAAGAGAGGTGGAATTATAGATTTGCCCTTATTATTGATATTATTAAAGATTCTCCAGAAGTCACGAGAGCCTAATTTTTGAGATGAGATACGAGATTTCATGACCTGAGAATAGCGGGTTTTGGCGTTAGACAAAACCTTTTTACAGTTGTTTCTAGCAGTAATGAAAAGACGTCTGTTTTCTGGAGAATTGTTTTGCTGATAAATATGGAAGTAACGGTTTCGATTGGCAATCGCAGCAGCACAGTGTGAGGAAAACCATGGAGGAGAGTGAGGCTTGACCCGGAATCGTCGAGAGGGAATAAAAGATTCCATGCCAGCCTGAATCCACGAAGTTATATAAGAAGCACATTTGTCGACAGGAAGTTGAAAGATTTCTACCCAAGGGCCATCACGAAGAAAATCACGGAAAGAATCCCAGTCAGCTTTACTGTAGTTGTAAGAGGTTCGATAGTAGGGGTATTCAGGTGATGAAGAAGAATGAGATATTAGTTTTAAAGAGATCAAACAGTGATCAGAAGCACCTAAGGGTGAATGTGGAGAAACTGAGCACTGACTAGGATCAGAAACAAGACATAAGTCGAGTAGAGAAGGTAAATGATTAGGGTTGTCAGGAAAGCGAGTTGGAAAGTTGACTATTTGAGTTAGGGATTGAGAAAGGCAAAAGTTGTGGGCTTTAATGCCTGCAGAGTCACTGACACTAGAGCCAAGCCATTCAGAGTGGTGAGCATTAAAGTCACCGACAACAACTATATTAGCTGATGGATAAAGAGAGAGGGCTTGGTCAATATGATCAGAAATAACATCAAAAAGTGTACAGTCTTGAGATGAAGGAGAGCGATATAGAACAAAGAGAAAGGCAATAGCGTGAAGTGGTGCTAAACGAAAGCACATGAAAGAATAGTCTGTGGATTCAAACCTAGTTTCACGACAAACAGGTGAATTCTTACGAATGTAAATGCCCAGGCCAAGCATGTGGCTATTGGAGTCTTTACGAATCAGAGGAAGATAACCATCAACACTAAGATCACAAGATGAGACAGCCGAACTCAAATTAGTCTCACAAAGAGCAAGTAGGTCTGGTGAACTTTGCAAGAGATAAGACTCAACAGAAGAAAAGTTACTTCGAAGACCACGAATATTAGTGAATGATAGGTTTAGAGAACTTGGTGATGATGATGGTTTTTTGTGTTTTATAGTTTTTGGTACTTTATTCATTTTTAAATTAGATTGAAGAACTTGACTCAAAGCATAGATAGTACTCAGAACACCGTTTAATAGCCCAAGCAATTGCCTCATTACTACTAATAAACCCTAAGCCGTAACAAAGGGCTCCAAATGTGGCCTCCGCAATGCACACCAAAAGTACAAACAGGGACACCATCCATGCGCAACATGGCACTGTTAATACTTTGATATTTTTCAGCTGTTGATGGAATCAGCCTCTCTGAGAGCTACCACAGAGTTCGGGAAACCTGACTACCAGCCGGCCTCAGAACCATAAAACTGAGTTTTAGAGCTGTACCCTCATAAGGAGATAATAGAATGAGTTGCCTAGTCATAAAAACAGTGACACAAGCAAACCCGTGCATTGAGTCAAGAAGATCCAGCATTCAACATCCTAAACTGGAAACAATGTATTAAAAATACATCTGCGCCAGCCTAATAGATGATGAAGGGGTGCGAGGCTGGTCAACAGATAGAATCTGTTTACCCCTTAATCTCCGTTACATATGTAGAGTGAAAGTCAGAAAAATAGGATCAATTTCTATAAATAAATAGAAAAATTGAATCTAATAAAAAAGTTTATACATCTAATTTCAAAACTTTCAATTGAATTCAAAAATTATTTTTTTAAATATAAAGAAAATAAATTTACTAACTTTACCATTTTGAAATTTTTAAATTGCAATTTTAAACCGTATTTTTTTTATTTAATGTACTTGAGAGGTAATGTGGAATAATCCTCCAATTAGATCTCAAAAAACAACTATTTTTTAAGTTTTATTTCAATGTTTTACGTTGCAATATAGTCAAAATTAATAATATAAGAAGATTATGTGATGGAATCTATTTATGTTATTTACACTCATCCCTTACATTCTTTCGATTATTAACTTTGCATGCTTACATCTCATTTGTCAGATGGTTGAGTTCTAGCCCACGCAATGTTAACATAATTAGTTGTAGCTATAGACTAGGCTTAAATATATTAGTTTTAGGCTTTAGATATTTATTAGTCAAGTAATTCTGTACAGTGTGTCGATTCTTATGTTTATTTTTGACTTGATGTATTGTGCATGAGGAAAAAAAAATACGCTTTTATCTACATAAATTTCTTGATGCATTTAAAATGTCTGTTTTTAATTTGTTTATCCTATATAAATTGAGCTCGTAGTTTAAACAGCAGGTATTCTTCTTGTGGTTTATTGACAGCTTGTTAGATATGAATTATCTATTTACTTTTATCAGCATAATATTCGTATTTCCATATCGTTGATTAATACAACTATTGGGCATAAACAAAATAGTATGATCAGCATAGATAGTTTAGTTTATTTTTGCTGATATATTACAGCAGTCATTTATTTAAATTAGAAAGATTAGACAATTGACGATTGAAACTTCAAGCAAAATCATTATTGTACCAGAATCCGTATTGACTTCATATGTTTTCAGTCAGTAAGCAAGCTTTTAGCACGGAAAAATGGTTTGATTGTTAAAGGATAATAGTTTATCTTTTTTTAAAGTGTAGAGTGAACTTCTGTGTCAAATTCTTTTGAAATATTTATAAAAATTCCGCGTTTAAATTGAAGTTTTTCAAATTCATTTGTTATTTGGTCAACTTTTTTGGTTTTTTTCAGAATATAAAAGAAAGATTTACTGAAGTTTTTTTTTTTTGAAACACCTATTGGTTGATGTTCCATCAAAATTCAGATATATTTTTTTTATTTATAAACATGAGAAAGGATCCTGAATTTCTTTTATTATAAGTTTACTGTTACATAAAAAACTACAACTAGAAGAACTTAGATTTTAAGTGAATCAATTGGAAGTAAGATTATATTGCTAATTTTAGAGCAATTTAGTAGAAAAATTGTTAAACTCTTTTGAGATGTTGAGCAGTAAATAGTATTATTATTAGATATATTGAAAAGAAGTGACGAGCTACATTTCTCATAAGCCATCATGTTATTAATTAAAATTTATACTTTTTTATTTCAAATTTAAATTTAGTAATATTTTTTTTATAAAATTGTTTGGCCTTTTTTTTCATTTTTTAGAAAGCCTTATTAGTATTTAAAGCTTTAATTTTAATTTTTATTATTTTTTCGTAAACACCTGCAGTAAATATTTTTAAAAGGTTAAAGTAAAAAATTGTTTAAAGTTTGAAAGAAAGAATAGAAATTATTTTTGAATGTTTTCTTCTGGAGTTTGCATGAAAATGTTTCTCTGTTCTTTTACGTTCCACCAATCTAATAAGTATTTCAATGTTTTCTCAATGTATTGAGTATTTCAATGTTTTATATTTCTATTTGATTTCAATATTCCTACTTTTTTTAAATTTGTTGTAAACTTTTTGTTTCTTTCTTGAAAATAGTACTAGAGTTTTCTCCATTCCAATTGTTTTCATTTTCGATTTTATTGTTTCATAAAGAAACGTCTTATTTTATATTTTTATAAACTTATTGAAAAAAGAAGCCCATGCATCATTAGTATTATGACATTCATAGACTTCATGGAATAGGTTTTGGAAAAAGGTACTGCGTATAGTTAGCTTGAATGAGTAGTCGAAGTTGTTTTAACTGTATTAGATTTATTGTAAATAGGAGAGGGGTCACTTATGTCTCTCTGAAATACTCCCGTTTCAATTAACGTTTCTGAAAAATGGTTTAAAATATATTATCAATCGCAGTTTCTGTATTAATATTTACCTGAGTTATTATTACTCGATATACATTTTCTCTAAATATTACAAAGGGCTTGCATGCGATTAAAAATTTTTATTATAAATAATCGCATGATTAATTTTTATGATCATAATTAATCGCGCTATTAATCGAGCACTATAATTTAAATTATTAAAAAACACAAACCGAAAATAAATTTTAAATCATTTGATCTATTGACATGCAAATGATAAAACATCATAAAAAAGTTCTTGTTTAAGTTTCTGCTGTATCTAATACAATTAATAAAAATAAAATTTTTGAAAATTTTGAAATAAAAAATTTCTAAAAGTCAGTCTTTTAAACATGATAACATGTTCAGTGAATCTGGTAGCAATGATGATCTGTGCCTTTCTGCAATGAATCCAGCGGTTGAAAACAGCCTTTCGAATGGAATTATAGTCGCTGGAACTGCCAAATATTTCTTCGCATTTGTTGCTAACCGAGAATATGATCTTGGGTGTAGCTTCCACCTCATAAGAAGATCTTCAATTTGGCGCAGGGCTCTTTTCGATATTGACTAATTTTTATCTTCACTTGGGGAGTCAACTTTATGCAGATCTGGTAGATTAAACGCCATTAACGCTCTTTTGCTGATGCCTGTTGCAAAATAATTATTCAAATATTACCATTAATGAAGCATATAGATATTTTCTAACTATTTCAATTAATATTAAAGTACTCGTAGAATTTTATCTATGTCATTAGAATAATTCTATAGAAAAACATTATCAAATTAGTTACTTCAAATGCTCACCTCTTTTGATTCTTGTTTTAATGATACTGGTTGAGCTTTGGAACAGAATCAAGATGCTTTGATAATCTCTGCCAGACATTTGATCTTTCATTTGAAGCTATAAGCGATAAATTTTTAAATCTTGAATCTAATGCTGACGAGGTTTGTAACAAACTGCAATTCGAAAAATCATTATATTGGCGCCTTATTTCATTTATACATTTTTCTTTAAATAGCACGATGTAACAAAGATCGTCGTTTCAATAAACATTTTGCGTGATAAGTGGCATATGACTAGTAAAACCTCCGAACTAGAAACGTATTTGTTATCACCTAACAAATCCGAAGCCACTTTGCATGTTTGCAAAACATCAGTAATTTTTTCCATTTTTTCCCATTCTCTTTTTGTCCAAGTCTGTTAGCGATGGTTTTGCTCATTAAGTGTTACTGTGATGGCTTTTCTATGTTTCAACATACGTCTCAGCATATCATACAATGCTATTTTACCTTGTAACAGCATGCTGAAATGCTAAATCAGACTTTTTTGTGGCAAGTCGAGGTCAATTTGATTTTCATGTAGTTCAATATTATTTGGTGGACATTATATGTTTGAAATAGTCAACAGTTTTTTGACATTTAGCTAGTGTTTTGTCAAATGCAGTCTTCTCAATGGCAGATTTTATAATTAGCTGAACGGTATGTGGGAAACATGAAAGATGTTTGAAGGGTAAACTTGATACAGTCTTTACAATGTTTTTACCGATATCAGTACCAATAGAAAATATTTTTTCAAATAATTTCCATTCATTGGCAATATTTATGAAGTGCGTTGAAATATTGTCACTGTTTTGACGGTCTTATGTTTGAGGAAAACCTAAGACAAATGAGTTCAACATTCAGTTTTTATCTATAAAACGGCATGTTAAATTAATGCAACTGAGATTACCCAAAGAGGACCAATGGTTTCAGGTAATTGCTATACTAGTAGCCATGTTTTCGTAAACATCTATTTTCTTTTTCTTCTCATCTTCATAGAGTGTTTGCATTTTATTTTAGTTTGTGTTTTGACAAGAAAATTAGATTTGTAGTCGGATATTGATGTTCGAATGGCACCCGTCAAACCTGGATCTCTAACAATCTTGAGTGTTTGACAGCTACTGCGAACCCAGCAAACAATAGCTTCCGTAATATTTTTTGATTTTTTTGCAGAAATATGTTTATTTACGCCATTTTGTGATTTAATACTGTTGCATATTGTATATTGTTTTGACGAACTTGCAATCTTGCTTTCATTCTTTCTAGCAGTTGCGAGGAAAACGTGTTTACTGTTAAAATGATACTGAAACGTTGTTAGACTCGGTGATATGCAAATTCCTTGGAACAATTTTTACAGATAATTAGTTTTTTTAACTTGTATTTAATAGAAAGGCTCCATTGAGGATAGATTGATTGCCGTTTGAACCAATAATTTCATTTATAAATAAACAAATTTCGTTAGGATATTATATTAAAACTTTGGAAATTTAAAAAATTAATTGATAAAGTAACAAAGCGATCAAAACAATTTTAGAAACAAAAAGTATAAAGTTAGAGACACAAATTTGAGAAAAACAAAACAAAATGGCGTCATAACGTGAGTAAACATTAATTAGAAATAACAAAGTGGTATAGACATTTTATTAATGCTCAAAAACTATTTTTGATTCAAATCAAAATTAGAATAGTCAAAATTGATGATCTTATGTAATCTTATCGTCAAAAAAATTTATGAGTTAGAAAATTTGATCTGCGTTAATTTTTTTTAACTTGCGTTAAATTATTAGCACTTTAACACGTTTTTAACGCGTTAACTTTGGAAGCCGTGATAATTAAATATAATATTTATCGAACATTAACACAAAGTTGATATCTATCATATTTAAAAAGCATTTCATGTAAAGATACTGTTTTTTAATATTTATTACAGGTTTGGGATAATATGTTTATGTCCCAGGTAATGCACAAAAATGTTACTATTATTAATTATTTAATTTATAATAAAATCTTAAAAATGTTTTACAGCATCAAAAGGAGGACGTTAGATGCATAGAATGACAGTGTTTTTAACTATTGACTTCATTTGTTAAGTTTTGGTTAGGTGCAATACCTTCATAATCTTAAATGAATACTTCTCTCGAATGTGAAAACAAACGAGTGATCAAAGTATCATAAGAGATGAATGCAATTTTGTTTTTGGGAGCAATCTATATCTAACAGATTTCCGGGTACTTTCATATTTTCTTTAAAACTTTTTCTTAGTTACCTTTTAACGTTACATACTTTTTGAAGATTTCAACTTAATGTTTTATAATCCAAGTGCTTTAAAACTATTGATCTTGATTTATTTTATTCTATAACTCCAGTTAGATGTACTCGTTCTACATCAAGTTACTCTCGTAACAATTTTCAAATTTTTTGTATTATTTTATATTTTTTTTGGATCAATTTCAATTTATTAATGGGTTTCTAATTGCTATTTTATATTAGAAACCATTATTGTCTAAGTATATAATTGTTAGATATATCATAAATGAGTCATCATATATACTAAAATTTTATTTTAATTACCTAATATAAAGACCGTTAGGTTCACCTTTGTTAATAGAAAAGTGGTTTTCAAGTTTTATATAAAAAATGATTTGATTCAAAAATTAATGTTGTAATTTTTTTGAATATAATTACTTTATTATAGTAAACAAGCTAAACATTAGTAAGTAACTAATTATAGACCTTTAACTCAATATTATTAAACACAATGTTGCATGTAGTTTTATGTATACCTTTTCTTCAGGGTAAAATGCTTTATTACCTAATATTGACATTATTTACGACTGGATGTAGATGCAACCTTATAGTTAAGATTGATAGCATCAATGGGAATGTAGCATTGCTTGAACTAATGGCACATTACAACACCTTGCAAAAACTTAAACTACGTTTTCGCACATGTTAAAATTATAAGCTATTAAACATTAAAGATTTTAAAAGGAGAGCATATACTTTTTGCGGAGAATCGGGTAAATGGTATTTTGTTATGGAAATTCTTCCTTTTAACAAAGCTTTGCTTAAACGCGTTAATTCATCTGGACCAATATTATTTCTTCAAGTAATGCTATTGTACGGGGAGTTACACTTGAACATTGCGGTGCAAAACATAATAAGATTGAATACAAACACAAAGGAAACATTTATCATTTTTTCATGAGCACGGCAGTTTGTTTTCTTAAATTTAAAGATGTTGCTATAGATAATATTGCATTCCAAGAAAACGAAAATGTTGCTCTTGCTTTCCATAATGTTGGCAATTCCGTCCACATTTACTAATAATTTTTTGATTCTGATGTGATTTATTTAACAAAAGAAATATTTCAGTGGGTGGTGGGGTAAATGTGGAGATATCTAACTACGCAAGTTTAAATTTGTTTATTAATACAGATACCAAATACCTTATTGAAAAATGCAATTTTTAAATAATTTCTTAGTCAGTAGATTAAAATAAACAGATTTGTCCTTTAAAGTCCAACAAAATATATATGCTTGAGGCGCTGGTCTCTCAATTGTATTAAAAGGAGATGCAAAAAGAAACTTTTTAAACAATATTGATTGTTTGTTTATTAACAATACTACTCTTTGAGAAGTAGGTGAGATTTTATATTTTGCAGAGGAATGCAAAAACAAATCACTATTATTTAATGGCTGCGTATTTGAAGCAAATAAAGCCGTTTTAGCCGGTAGTAATATTCGTATTTTTAAAGAATCCAAGCAAATAACATCGTTGAAAGAAAATAGAACTAAAGTAGAAAAGTTATTACTTAAAAAAAACTCAGGCATATGGGAGGTGGAGTCTCCATTAAAAGTGCAACAATGAATAAGTATGAGGATTGGACAACTACCTTATTTAAAAGATGTATTTTTGATGAATCCTATGGTACTGTCGGTTTTGCAATTGGCCTTCAAAACAAAGATGTTCGATAGAGGAGTGTGATATTGGGTTGTTATGAACAATTGCTTATTTAACAAGAATCAAGTGACTTGAAGATAAAAAAGTCAGAGGTCAAGGTTGTATTTACTTCAAAGAAGCATTTCTAGTGCTTACTGGAAACAATAGTTTCTCATGTAATCAAGGAACAGCTATTGCGTTGGAATACCCATCTTTAACATTTGGAAGATCTGGCTATTTATTATTTCAAAATAATACGGAAACAGAAGGAGGTGCAATAGCTTTGTATGGAACGTCACGTGAAGAACTAGAAAAAGATTGACGAAATTTGTTTAATCGAAATACGGCGTTACGAAGAGGAGGTGCCTTATTTGTTAAACATGCTGGTCCTCCTCGAGTTGGCTTTCAAAATATAGAACTACATTCTTTCTCATGTTTTATACGCTATTATGATATGGATACTTTTGAATGGCCTGGTAATATAACTTTTCTTGAAAACTCTATTCCACCAAGTTCAGGGAACTCGATATACGCTTCAACATACAATATTGTCGCTCCAATGGCGAGAGTCCAATGAATGCATCAGCTCTTGTTTGTTTTATAAAATACAAGATTGTCTGAACAGATCAAGAAATTGTAACAAGTCCTATGGAACTAAACTATAATAAAGAAAACTGAAACGTTTCACCACTCTTCTCTTTTTCGACAGAGGTTCACCAAATGATAAACGCGGACAAAGTGTTTATGGTTCCGTAAAAATAGAGATAAATAGCAAAATATCTCTATAACCTTAGTTTCTCCAAACTGCAATTTTATTGCGAGAGATAAAATATCCAAACTAAAGTTATTGGGGAAAACGCTATCAAAGTTTTCTGTGACATTGATTACTATTAATGATTAACCTGTTTTTTCACTAACATTTAATGTATCTTTAAGTTTTTGTTAACAGGTTTTTGCCTTAGGGCAAATAATTGTATTCCCAGTAGGCACCCAACGTCGACCAACGTTGGATTTAGAATAGGTTATGTTAGGCGACGTCGACTAACTATAATTAACGTTGTAATAACGTTATATTCACTAACGTTATTTTTCATCAGAATTTCAACGTTGTACTAGTGGTGGTTTTGTAACGTTTATGTTATAACGTTGTAATAACGTTGTATTAACATCGGCAACACTAACTCCAATTATTATCGGAAATACAACGTTGTTTTAACGTTGGTTACACTAAGGTTTTTTTTTCATTTGAATTACAACATTATGGTAACATTTGTTACACTAACGTTATTTTTTTCGGAATCGTAATATTGTAGTAACGTTAGTTACACTAACATTTCTTTTCATCGAATTACAAGGTTATAACAACTTCGGTTATACCAACATTTTTTTAAAATCAGATTTATAACGTTTTGTCAACGTTGGATGAAACGGGCTTTTTTCGTCGCAATTATATTTGGTTAATTAAAATATTTTTTGTCAACATGCGTTTCCTCTTGACAATGGAGGAAATCCATACATAATTTTAATTCATTTTGGTAAAACTAATTACATTATACAAAAACACGCGAATAAATATTTACATTCTAAAAAGAAATAAGATTACTTTTTTTACCGAAAAATGTATACTATGTTTGAAAAATTTGAAAAAATTACTCATTTAAATCAGGAACATTTATTAAATAAAATATCTGAATTAATTTCTAAATGTAGGCACGAAAATAAATACCTCTTAAAAAATTGTAAAAACAAATGACCAAATTAAACTATCCCCATTCAAAAGAAATTTATTTAATATTTACTTTCTGTTGCATCCCGTTAACCAAAAAAATATAGTAATTAAAATTTTTTTTATCATAACTTATAACTTCCTGTAAAATATTTTTTTCTATAAATTAAATTTTTTTTGAGATTTAGTAACTCTTCCTGATGATCCACCAATGGTGAAACTTGAAGTTGAAGAAAAAAGTTAGGTAAGTGTTTTCTACTAATTTATTATTGCTCTGTTCTTTAAGAACATTGAACACTCTATTTGTAAAATACACAATTTACATTTATATATTTATATATATATATATATATATATATATATATATATATGTATATATATATATACAACGCTGGGAGTATTTAAAATACTATTTAAAATACTTTTACTGTATTAAATTTTAGAAAATAAAATTTATAAATCACTGTATATAACTTTTATTTTCTAACAGAGTTCTAATTTATTTGTATTTCTTCAAGTTTTTGTGTGTTTGACACAAAACACAAATCCTATTTTTATTGTTATTTTGCAACATGGCCAAAGTTTAAAATCATAAATTTTTATATAATTGTTTGTTTTCAAAATTACAAGTATTAATTTTAATTATTATTAAATATAATTAAAGATATTATAGAAATATAAATTTATATTAACCAAGCTATGGATTTTTATCCTTGGTAATGTCTTCGTAAGAAAACACGTTAAAAGAGATTAATTTTGAATTACAGAAAATTCTGAGATACGCACCAGACAAAGTGAATGTAGAAGATGGCGGGCGAAAAAAAATTAAAGCACAACCAATGACGTCCCAAAAAACTGCAGCAACAAGATAATAACTAACATTTTATTTTAAAAATTATTATGTAAAAATTCCCTTGAAATATTTCTTAATGAATGAAATTACTCTACCACGTTGTAATGTTTTTGTAAATCGACGTTTTTAAACAATTTCTTTTCATTTTATTGTCAAACCTGTTAATTATTGAACGTTAACCTTCAGCTAAGTAGATCTACTCAAACGTTTAATAGGCGTTAGAATAACGTTAAGCAACGTTTGAATGGCGTTAGTCCAATGTTGCTCGATGTCAAAACGTCAAGATAAAATGTTTTAATTTTTATCTTGACGAAAAACGCCAAGATAAAATTTAAAACATTTCGTTTTAGCGTCTAAATTAAAACATTAGCTAACGTTAGTAAAACTGACGTCGTCCATCCTTTCCATTTCCAACATTAATTTAATACCAAACCAACCTAAAAAGCCACGTAAGAATGTTGTTATACCAACGTTGCTCGATGTTAATACAACATTAATTAATGTTGGAAAACCATCGAGGAACATTGTAACATATCGGTCTTCGTCCAAATTATTACGTTAGCTAATGTTGGCAAATCTGACGTCGTCCATCCTTTCCATCTCCAACGTTAATCCAACCAAAAAAACAACGTCATTAAACGTTGTATCAACGTTGTTGTGTCCGCTGGATTTATATATATATATATATATATATATATATATATATATATATATATATATATATATATATATATATATATATATATATATATATATATATATATATATATATATATATATATATATATATATATATATATATTTGTATATATATATATATATATATACATATATATACATAAATTAAAATAAAAATACTTTCAAACTTTTTACGTTAAATTGTAACATAATTGTATTTAAATGTAAGATAACATTTATACAAACATATATCGGTACTTTTTCTTTATTTTACCACGTTTATTGCTTACGCAATGTTTAAAATATATTTAAGTAAATAAAAAAATAAAATTTTATATAAGAAGCTAGCAGCGAACAATTTTCGAAAAAATCAGTAACTAAATTTTTATATTTAAAATACTCTTTTTAATAGTTTTTTTAAAGCCATTTAAGTTTTCAAAGTCAATAATATTTTGATTAAGTAATAAAAACTTATTTCAGTTATGAGGTGCACCATAAGTAATTTTAAATTGCTCAAGATTAGTTTTGCATAAAGGCTCGAAAAAGGTACTTTTTGTGTGCAACGGGTACTTATACTCTGGCTTTTGTTTATAAAGACAATTGAAAATTAAAGGAGCTTTTTGCATTTTGCTATTACACATTAGACTTTGAACATTATATATATTTAGTTCAAACATTCATTGTACTATTATTCGATATAATATTATTTTATATTTGTTATTTGCATTTGTTATTTTTCTCAGCTTTATTGACGTTGATAAGTTTTTTGCTTATTTTAATGTTTTTTTCTGTTGGTACCAAATGATTGATCTGGTTATTCCTGAAAACGTACAGCTTACCCGAGGTACACTGTTTTTAATAGGTTTTATCTTATTAATTGGAAGTGGGGGTAACACAGGCATTTGTTTATATAACGGACTTGCTTACTTAGTTAAAATTGAACTAAATTACGTACCATCATTATATTTCTTTTTACTGCATTTACGCTTCCTTTAGACTGAGTATGGAAATAATTTCGTTGTAATAAGTATACAAATATATTGCAAAATGAAGCTGATAATACGCGGAAAACATCCCTTGGGAAATCAATAAGCTTTGTAATTGTGGTAACTTTTTCTCAGATTATCATAGTTTCTTTTAGACTTCTTCAATTTCTTGAAATTGATGGTCAGCATTATTTACACAAAGCAGCGTTTGCAAGGTGCGGCCTTGGCGCAGTGGTTAGAGCGCTTGCTTTATAAGCAGGAGATCCAGGTTCGAAACGAGCTCTGGACAAATTTTCGCGTCACGGTAAGGAAGGAGGCGTGAACTTCCCGGTTAAATGCATTTCCGCGGTACTCTGTGACGAGACCGTAAGGACTTCTTGGGGCACCAAAAAAAAAAAAAAAAAAAAAAAAAGTTCTTTCGACCTCCTCATATATATTGCGGATTACTTGCTTTGTGTTTTTTACTTGTAATGTTCGCATTCAAATCACTTTTATTTTTTAATCCTAAAAAAATAAGAGAATGTAAACGTATTGGAAAAATATATTTTAAATACGTTGTTCCCGTTTTTGATGCGTTGAAGAGCTGCTTTGATAAATCAAAGTTATTTGGGAACGATAATAGCCGACAAGAAAAAGAAATAAAAGAGAGCTGAAAACAACAGCGATGGTTTGCAACTTATTATTTTATCCTCAGACTTATAATGATTATCATTTCTGTTTTTGTTCGTAACGAAATTATTAATCTTTCTCTCTTTTTGTTGGTATCTGTTATATCTCTAGCAGCTTTTGCCTCATGTCAGCCTTACAGAGAACGTTGTTTTAACATTAAGGACACGCTCGCCGTAACTTCAATGTGTATTGCTACCTTAAAAAGTTTAGTTCTAAACGTTCCTTTTTTTACAAAACAGACTCTATTGAATATTACTAGAATATTGTTGGAAATCATTATTTGGTTGCCATTTTCAACCTTAATTGTAAGGCTTGGTTGGACGAGGCAATTATTTCTTTATGAAAGGTTGTCAAAATGATCCAGTTTAATAAAGAAAAGCGGTATATTTTATTTTAATTATATGGTAATATTATTCACTATTTCGTGTTTACTGCTTTAATAATTTTTTTCATATACAAACGTTTAATTTCGAATTAAATGCTTATATTTTTTTCATGTATCAAATTTTTAAATCAACAGTTTAATTTTGAACTTTCTTGTTTTATGTTTCTGTTTTTTCTAAAACAGTTATATGAAATTGAAATTCGTATATTACTTCTAACAGCTTAATAATTATTAATATGACGTTGGGGTGGTATTTATAAAATATTTCTAAAGTTAATAGTGGTTTACAACGTTAAAAAAAACAAAAAGCAAACTGAAAAAATTGTAATATGTATATTAACAATAATTAAATTTATAAAATAAATCAGCTTCATTAAGCTAACTTGTTTCATTATTTTATTTTAATGATTATAAATACAGCAGAGCCAATTTTTATTGTCGTTGTAGTTATGATATATGTAAAATACAACTTTTATGTTGGCACTGTAAAATTGTATATTTTGAATATTGCACGTCAATAAAATGAACTGAACAATTTGTTGCTTTATTTTCATATGTGCGGCCCACTTTTGTTCAGTATATTTTGATTTTACCCACCAACCGACTCGGGTTAATTAAAGAAATGAAATTTATAAACTTTGTTACTGGATTAATCATAACTCTCTTTCAATGTTTGACTTTCTATGTAAATTAATTATTTAAAGCAGGGGCGTGCAACCGAAATCGGTTGGTGGGCAAAAATACAATTTACTGAGGTGGAAGCAAACATTAAAATAAATCAACAAATTATTTAAAATATTTTGTTATTGTGCAATGTTCAAAGTAAGTATTTTTCCAGCGCTAGCTGCGACTGTACAAACAAGTTGTGTTACACATATATCACAACTACAACGACAATAAACATTACCTATTCTGTATTAACAATCATTCTCAACACGTCTTTCCTCCCTAATCACGAGGGTTAAAATATCATTATTACATTTATACTATAAATATTCATGGTGGTTTTGTCACAATTATTTTAAAGTTAATATGATTAGTTTAAACTTAATATGATATTTGTTTTTGTATTTTACTGAAGATTTAATGATATTAACAGATCATCGACGAGCATTGTACTTATTGGTCATGGCTTAACAGGTTTAATTTTGAAAAAAAATTAAGCAGCGTTCCAAATGCCTATATAATGGACAATGTCAATCGACTAAATTTGCAAATTTATTATTGACGATATATATTTGATAATAATCAACCTTATGTCTTTCCTAAAGATATATTAACTCAATGTTTGATTGAAATTCTTTTACCAATATTCTTGGAGGCGCTAATTTCACCTCTTCATTAAATGGAGTTAAGAATATTTGGAAGATTTCTTCCAACTATTGCATGAATGAGAATCTAGTTATGAATTCTTCATGTATTTTTGTAATTTCAGTAGAATATTACACTAATATCCTGTTTTGCACATTAAATTGAACATTTTGGGTGTTAGAACTTTAAATGCATTGTTAGCTTTCGTTTTCTGAATAAACAATGCCTTAATTATATTCCTTTACAATTAATGAAAACTTCTAATTTTAATTTATAACTTTTTAAAATATATAAAAATAATTTGTAATGTTCTATGTTTCAATAGTTTATAGTCAAAATGACTAAAACTATACCGACAGATAAAAACTTTTATTGGGCAGCAAATAGTTTTACAAGGCCGCGGGTTTGGCATATCAGATTGGTAATGTTATGAAGACTATATTTTAATTTATTTAATTATACTTATTAAAACGTGTAATTGGTTCACACGTATCCATACATAGACGTGCAAACCAATTTTGGTTAAAATTATTTGCGCTAAGAGTGATCTGAACAAAGTAGGAGTGGAGTCATTTGCTGGTGTATTTTTTTTTTTTTTTGTTTCTTATTGTTTAAATATTAAGAAAAAGTAGAAAAACTGGCAAATATATAGACGTGCTCTTTACATAAAGTTAGCCTCTTGTAAATGTAACGAATATATAAATGAAGTAAATTTACAAAGGGATATTCATTAAACCAAATGTAAGTAATATGTCGAATCAAGGCCGCTTCTAGCTCCCTCAGGACCTCGGGCAAAAAATAGTTTTAGAGGCTGTTTACATTGAAATATCACAATAGATCAAAGATTTTTGAATAAATATTAGACAAAAAGATCTTTAACTTTTGCTTTTCCTCTAAAAAAGAAAACTTAGCTTAAAAAAAAGATAGTTAGTTTTTTGTTTATATTATCAGTAAATTAAGAAAAAATAAAAATATACTTTCCAAACTTTTTTTTCAGCTATGCTGTTGAAAACATCAACATAGTTTTAAATTTTTGCTAACTTATGTTTTATTAAGAGATGTATTAAATGATTAAGCCAGTTCTTTTCTGTTGTCAAAGGTAAAAAAGTTTTTATTAATTTTAGTTAGCTGAAAGATATATGTCCTTTTGGCTCTGTTAGAGAGTTAAGCGTTAGAGAGTACTCTTTCACAAACACATAGAGAGGGAGTATAGTTTTAAGCCCATTTCGTATATATTTAATTAAAAATTAAATTTTATTAAATTTTTCTTTATTAAAAATGCTCGTCAATACATAGCATATTTTGCAATAAATTCTTATTTTCTCTTATGAGCACATACGTCATTAGAATTATTTTTTTGACACAATTTCAGCTTGAGTTTTTAAAAATAGCTTCGACTCTTTCTGTCTTTTCGTAAAGTAGTTATTGTTGAAATGTCTTGATATTTTTTTCTATATTTACTTGAATGCTACTGATATCTGATCGAAGCTTATCTATTGTGGTTATGAAAACGTCAAATATAAATTTTATTTCAAGATTTTAGAACGGCTGTTTATCTAAAATATCATCAAAATGAGGTTTAATAATATAAGCTTTACATGTTTGTTTGTTTTTTAGTTGATTCAATTACATTTAATTGGTGTAATTTTCTTTAAAAGACAGAAGTTTTAATTATTGATGAATTTTAAGGATTAATTTATATAGAAATAACTTGTTTGATAATGATTTCAATTTGAATATTTGAAAAAAAAGTTAATATTAATTCTCACATAATTAATATTAGTTCTCTTATCTACTAAAATTTAAAAAATTTTTCTACAATTTTATGGCCTCCAAGAATATGAAGGGGAAAGGTGGAAAAATATGCTTTAAGAGCACTATTTTATATGGTGTTGTGAAAGATAAAACTTTATAAGATATGTAAAACTTTTCCATTTTTATTCACAGCTTTAATAAAAACGATGGAGCAACTGGAACTTTAATTGATGGCATTTTGTCTGACTTCTTAAAATACACTCCACTTTGAAAAGGTGGCGAAAAGAAAAAAAATTAGATTTATTGTTATAAAAATTTACATATATTTCTATACAGAAATGTTTTTTTGTTGTCTACTAATATTTTGTTTCCAGTGTTAGTTCAACATTACCAAAAAAAACTCAGTTATGAAAAAATCCTAGGATTGAGTTGATGTTTTACGTAAAATGATCAAAGCCAAAAAAGTAAATGATATAATATATATATTTTTTAATAAAAACAAAAATACTAATAATGTGGGATTAAAAATTGATATTAATATTAATGTTTATTAGATCAAAATGAGTAAAAAACAAGTTACAAGTTATTTTTCGGTCTTTAAAATTGTTTGAATGATAATTTATTATTTATTGAGATGTTTTCTCTTTTTAATTTTTGTTGGTCTTATATTATCAATCAAACATAGATATTGTTGTGTGATATTCTATAATATACCTTAAGTTAAACTATTACATTTTATATTATTAATGAATATTATCTATTTTTATCAAAATATTCCGTTTTACTCCAACGTAGATACTTATGTTTTAGCAACCTGGGGTTCTTTCATTATTTTCTTTTGATGCCTTGAATTATTTGAACATAATAAATTCAGAACTCTGCAGAGTAATAGAATAATAAATATATTAGTAAAAATGAATTTAAAATATAATAAATTTGTATATAAAAGAAAATCTTATCGTTGCTAATAATGTCTACTAATATTATTGTTTAGCAAATATTATGGTTATAAAATGTCAAGATTTAGCTGATTTAACTAGGCCTGTTAGTTTACTTATATTATGGTCTCTTCATTTTATTATTAGCTATAATATTTTCAAAATTAATTATGTGGAAAGGAGCTGTTTGGAATAATATTTACAAGGAGAAGAAGGTGTAATTCCATCTAATTGGATTAGCAATAAAACTGTTTAATAGCCTTCAGGTACCAAAGCATTGACTGCACTAAAACGCCGAAAACAATTGGCTTAAGTTTCCGCAAATAAAAACTATATTCTCTTTAGGTATAACATCTACATATTACAATTATTATTTTTTAAATAATGTGTTAAGAAGAGTTATTTTGTGGATAAAAAATATATAACCATTCATATAACTATTTCAGTTCCACAGAAAGCAAACAGGATTGTGAAAACTTTGAATTCATAACTACAAAAGATAAATGTGATAATGAAAACGTCGGTTTACGAAAAAGAAAACGCAAACAAATAGAATTTCCTGGTTATTTTTGAAGTAGGTATTACTTTTATGTGCTTGGATTATATAAATTTTAATTTTTATACCTAAAAATAAAAAAAAAATTTATAGTTTATACTATAAGTTAGTCATTATATTTTACATGTTCAGTTATCAAAGATTTAGATAAAGTGACAATGCACCTGACCTCCAGTTGTTCATTGATCAAATCTATACATAAATATATATATATATATATCTTTTTTTTTTAATTTTGCATCCATGAATTCCACTTGTGTGGTTTTTTCCACAATATAATATATCTCCACAAACATAATATTAGAATTACTTCATGTTTTTTACAGATAAATCAACTAAAATTAGTTGGTGGAACGTCTTTAGAGCTCCTCCAAAATCCTTTAAAGTCCTCTTTTTTCAAAAACCAGGTCCAAAGTACTTAATTATCCTCTAAAAAGTTTTAAATTTGATTAAAGCACCTCTTTAACTCCTCTTTTTTATTTCTTGATGAAAGTATAATGTTCAAAAATACCCATTTTTGGTCTGCAAAACTGGTTAATGCCTAAAAGTGCAAGGGGTTGTAAAAAAATTGCTTTAGCAAATGCATGCTATTTAACATATAAAATGACTATATTGACCCATGTCCAAGCCCCATTAGTGTAAAAACATGGATGTTAAACCTAAATAAAAACAAAAAAGTTCCTCTAAGTTAGATGCAAAATTTCCTCTAAAACCCTATTTTTGTTATGAAAATTTTTTGTGGCCACTACGTCATCATATCATAATTACTTATCGATGTTAGAAAAGTTTAATATTTTGATAATTTATTTATTTCTGAAAAATTTTGTTTCATTTAAATTAAATATTTCAAAAAATTATTTATAATCATCTAACATCAGGGCCGTCCTGAACGGGGGTGTAGGGGTGTCCCCCCTCCCAAAAGTGACAAGTTTTGAACTATAGTTGGCAAATTGCAAATATTTAGGACTTTTTCTTTTTGTGTGTGTGTGTGTGTCTCTAGTTGACAAAATATACATACAACACCCACCTTCCTTTCCATTAGAGACCACTTTGAGATGGTCCGGTCCAACAGTTATGTTATCTTTTAAAAATTAAGTTTTTTCAAATGACTGTTCCTTTAATGGCGGTTACAAAATGTATTTTTTTCAAATGAAGGTTACTCTTCATTTGAAAATGCTACCGACAGTGACCAATGAGTCACTGTAGGTAGCATTATTAAATGTCGCTTATATATAACCCAGCCGGCAAACAACGTTGAAATATCGTTGAACTTACGTTGAAACCTAACGTTAAATTTACGTTGATTTAACGTTTAGAATTGAAGTTTTTTTCAAGGTTGATTTATCAACGTTAAAGTAACGTTAGGTTCAAACGTTATATCAACGTTGATTCGACGCAAAATAACGTTACAATAACGTTGAATTTACGTTGAAACAACGTTAAGATTGACAGTTTTTTTAATGTTGATTTATCAACATTAAACAGACTGTTAATAAACGTTTTGTAATCACAGAAACCGTTGATAAAAACTGAGATCACCGTCAAAACGTAGTATGCATGCCCAATTATGCTGTTGCACTTCTCTATTACATTATTAAGGTATATTTTGGATATTAAATCTACTCATAGTCTATACTTTGACTATTTAGAATATTTTCAGTTTGGTTTAGTTAAAATAGTATTAATAAAGCAAGAGATAAAAGTTGTTTTATTGAAAAATATATTTAAATATTACATATATTCACATATAATTGAATAAGATCCACAAATAATTAAATATAATCTACATATAATTGAATAAAATCTGCACAAATTTCTTCTTTTTTCCATCACCTTTTTGAAGTGGAGCGTATTTTAGAAAGTCAAACAATATTCCATTAACCGTGGTTTCTTTTGCTCCATTGAATACAATAGAAGAAGCTGTAAATAAAAAAAATATATTTTAAAAAATCAAAAAAGACAAACTTGAAAAAATTCTATTGAATGGAAAGGTGTTACAACTTATAAAGGTATTCCATTTACAAAGCCATATAAATTAGCGTTTCTAAGTATATTTTTCCACCTTTGCCCTGCATATCTGAGGAGGCCATAAAAAATTTTCTAAAAAACTCTGAATTTTTAAAAGGTAATTTAACTGTAAGACAAGGCCTTTTTTTTTTATTTTAATTTAGGTTTAACGTCCATGTTTTTACATTTATGGAGTTTGGACAGAGGTCGATAATGTCATTTTTCATATTAAATAGCATGCATTTGCTAAAGCAATTTTTAATAATCCCTTGAACTTTCAGGGGAAAATATAAACATATATATATATATATATATATATATATATATATATATATATATATATATATATATATATATATATATATATATATATATATATATATATATATATATTATTATTATTATTATTATTTTACGAGCTGATGATGCTGGTATCCATAACCCAGTGAAAATTTCTCAAAATAAATTTTTATTTGTATTAAGAGAATTCGTATTTTTTGATGTTTTCTTATTAATATAACATACACTCTTATACACGATGTCTACACTGAAATCACTGAATACACGATGTCTACACTGAAAATTTTCGTGTCACGGTAAAGAAGGAGGCGTGAACTTCCTGGTTAAATGCACCTTTGCGGTGCTCTGTGACAAGAAAGTTAGGACTTCTTGGGGCACCAAAAAAAAATAAAAAAAAAAGGTCACCTATGTGGGATTTAGTAGGTCTAAAGTAAAAAACAATTTTTATAAAAGTTTCATTAAACTTCGTTATAATAATAACCTCCGTTATATATCTAGAGTGAAAGACAGTAAATAGAATCAATTTCTTTAAATAAATAAAAAAATTGAATTTAATAAAAAAGTCTATATAACAATTTCAAAACTTTCGTTTGATTTCAAAATTTATTTTTTTGTATGAAAATAAAATGAATTTACTGATTTCACCATATTGAAAATTTTTAAACTGAAACTTTTAACTGTATTCTTTATATTTAATTAACTTAAGAGGTTATGTGGTGTAAGCCTCCCATTAGATCTCAAAAAATAGTTATTGTTTAAGCTTTGTTTCAAAGTTTTTCGGTGTGAAATTGTTAAAATTAATATTATGTGAAAACTATGTGATGGAATCTTTTTATCTCATTTACACTCATCACTTACATTCTACCCATTATTAACTTTGCATGCTTAAATCAATTTTGTCAGAAGGTTGAGCACTAGCCATGCAATGTTAACATAATTAATGTAGCTATAGACTAGGTTAAAATATATTAATTTTAGACTTTGGAAGTTTATAAGTAGACTAATTCTGTATATCGTGTCAATTGTTTTGTTAATTTTTTAATTCAATGTATTTTACATGAGGAAGAAAAGATAAGCTTTTATCTACAAAAATATATAGGTACTTTTAAAATTTCTGTATTTAATTTGTTTATCATATATAAATTGAGCTTGTAGTTTAGACAGCAGGTATTCTTCTTGTGTTTATTGAGAACTTGTTAGCTGTGAACTATTTATTTACTTTTATCAGCACAACATTCATGTCTCCATATACCTGAATAATATAACTATTAGGGATAAACAAATTATTATAATCAGCATACATAATTTAGTTTAATTATGCAGATATACTACAGTAATCATTTATATAAATTAGAAATAGTAGAGGGTTGACGATTGAAACTTCACACAAAATCATTATTGTACCAGAATCCGTATGGACTGCTACAATTATTAGGCAAGTCATTAAGGAAGCGTTTAGCCCGAAAAAATGAATTTTTTGTTAAAGGATAACAATTTATCTTTTTTCAAAGGAAAGAGTCATCTACTGTGGCAAATTCTTTTGAAGTTTTAATAAATATTCTATGTGTAACCTGAACTTTTTCAAATCTATTTGTTATTTGGTCAACTTTTTATTTTTTCAGAATATAAAAGAAAGGTTTGCTTATGTTTTTTTGTTTCAAACAACTGTTGGTTGATGTTCCATCAAAATTCAGAAATTTTTTTAATTATAAACATGAGAAAGTATCCAAAATCTCTTTAACCGTAAATTTACTGTTGCATAAAAAATTATAATTATAAGAACTTAAACAGGTTTTAAATGAATCAATTGAACTAAGATTTTATTTGCAAAATTTAGAGCAATTTTAGTAGAATAATAGTTAAACTCTTTTGAGATGTTGAGCAGTAAATAGTATTATTATTAGTAATATTGAGAAGAAGTGACGAACTACATTTCTCACGACTCATTATGTTTAATATTTTTTCATTTCAAATTTACATTTAGTAATATTTTTACTATAATATTGTTTGCTTTTTATTCATTTTGAGAAAGCCTTACATTTATAGCTTTTAATTTTATTTTTTATTATTTTTTCTTAACCACCTATTCTAACTATCTACTGTAACCACCTACTATAACAACCTACTGTAACCACCTAATGTAACCACCTGCTGTAACCTCCTACTCTAACCACTTACTGTAAATACTTATAAAAAGCAAAAGTGAAAAGTTGTTTAAAGTTTGAAGGGAAGAATAGAATTCATTTTGGAATATTTTTCTCTAGAGTTTGCTCAAAAATGTTTCTCTGATCTTTTACGTTTCACCAATCTAATGAGTATTTTAATGTTTTCTCAATCTACTTAGTCTTTTAATGTTTTATATTTGTTTTCGTTTCCAATATTCCAATTTTTTCAAAATTTGTGGTAAACTTTTTGTTTCTTTCTCGAACATACTTTAGTGTATGTTTGAGAAAAAAGTATGTTCAAACAAAGTATGTCACGATCTCCAGAAGATAAATTATCTGTAAAATCTCGAAAAAAAGAAATCAAAAGAAAGTTTAGAGAGGTGTTAAGCTTAGGGGTTGATACTCCTAAGCAGGGATTTGGAATGACTAATACAGGAAACACTGCAAGAAGGGCATTTCTAGCAGCAGAATCTTTTTCTGAAATAACAGGAGTTAGTTTGGACATCATTTTAAGACTAAGAAACATATTAAATGCCGTTTGCAATGGATTCCACCTTAACTTGAATTCTTTTAAAGCATACTGTTATAAAACTTCAGAGCTGATAGTGGAAACCTATCCTTGGTACATTAGCCACCTACACTTCATAAGGTTCTGAAACATGGATTTTTAATTGCTGAGCATTTGGATCTTCTCATTGGAACGTATTCGGAGGAGGCTCAGGAAACACAAAATAAGGCTATACGAAATGCAAGACTCAATCACACATGCAAAATATCTAGAATTAATGTGATGCAGAACCAATTCCATTATTTACTAATAAGAAGCAACCCTGTCATCTCTTTGATTGCTTTAAGGAACCCCAAGATATTTTCTGGTCCTAACTTTGATCCTGACGTACAGGACCTCCTCAGAGGAGATGGATAGTTATTTTTTTTCTTAATAAATGTTATCTTTTCAAATTTAAACATTTTTATGTAAAAATTCACTTATCAGTATATATAATCAGGGATTACATATTAATGCCTAATAAATAAGGTAAATATTTTTTCACTTAGAAAATATTTTTAGAATAATTTCTAGAATCTAAAAGTTTAAAAAAATTCCATTGAAATTCAAGGGAGGAGGGGGGAGGGAATAGAGGAGTAAGGGTAGGGGTCTATAACTTGAAAAATTTTTAAATACCCACTTTTTAAGTTTGTTTTTGAATTGAAACAATAATTCAATAAAAACGTTTATTACTTTACAAAATTTTGAGTTTTGGCCGCTTTTTGACCATTTCGCTTCAATGTGCAACGGGTAAACAAACAAAATTTTGAATATTGATATTAAAATTAAAAGATTTATTACTTTTTAACAAATTTTCCTAAAAAGTGGCATAAGTTCTGTATTTGCGAAAAACTAAATAATACAAAACGATTATGCAAGACCGTTCTGATTATGCAAGACTGTTGCAAATGAATTACATTCTCGGGGAAATGCATCCCAGCTGTTCAATGTTGTCGTTTTTATCAGAAAACTTTTTCAAAAGCAAAAGCAAAAAAGAAATGTTTAACTTTTATCTTATTTCTCAAACCACAGATGTGAACTTTCAACTATTTTATACTAGTCAAGAGAATTTTCATAACAATTTTAGAGTATAATGTAAAGAATTTTATAAACTATTTTTCTCGCCGTGCAAAGAAAGGTTACTACTAAGACTAAGAATAAATAGCTAATAATGAGATAAAATTGATTTTTTATTAGTTTCTGTATGTTTCTGTGATAATCTGAATCTTTAGGGCTAAAATTGAACTCTCTCTCTTTTTAATAATCTATAGATTTATATGCAGTCCAACCCCAACCGACAGTTTAAAATTTGTCTCTACTTGGAGTTATACTTTTATTCTCCAATAAAGAATGTCGCCTCTTTTAAAATAAAATGCATATCTTGACAAAAAAAAATGTTTTTAGATTCATTCGGATGCGGATCCAGCATTTTTTGGTCTGCTAACTTTCAACCATGGAGGAAACTCCAAACATTTGCATGTTTAGACTTGAGACAAAAAGATTTGCAAAAAATTGCAATGACTGGTGCCTGGGTACAAAAAACCTATATAAAAAAATTTATATATTTATTTATTAGGGCGATACAAAATATAGTCCCAATTGAAAACTTTAGTTAATCGCAAAATTGCAGTTGCTTATCCTGCTCCACCACATTTAAGTTAAACACAGAATTGTTTTTGTCAACAACTACCAAAAGAAAGTTCTGCCTTTTCTCCGCTTTGATTCTCATTAAGGTAACTGGGTACAAATTTATCTAACAAAATAGTATTTCTTTCTGCGCAGTCATCAGTCACACTAAACTTGCTTGTTAGCTGAATAAAATGCTTGCATGAGTTTAACGCTTAGAAATCACTCAAAGAGCATCATTCTCAAACGGAATCGTTGTAAACTATAAATATTAAAAATGGGCAACTCTTCTTTGTAATTAAGTTCTTTAACCTACAATCAATGTTGATGTAACAGCAGAAAGAGCTTCTACAAAAATCTCTGATAATTCATTAATAGGAAATTTTATGAACTTCTCAATAAATAAAAACTTAGATTCTGCTTTCAATTCAGTATCACTTAATAATAGTACGATTATCTTAGGAGATAAACACCATGTGTGGTCGTCATACTTTTCTAAATTGAGTTTTGAACTTCACGTTCCTATACAATTTGAATTTGTTTTAGTTGATTTAAACGAATTTAAAATATTTATACATTTAACACTTTGTTGATTTTAAGAACAGCAGGTCCAAAGTAAAAGGCTAAAATAAATGCTACTCCTGAGACTAAACCTACCTTTTCATTTTCATAATATCTTTTCATAATATTCATTGCAATGAAGGGACATGAAATTTAAAAATGGCAATTGTCATTTGAATATCGTAAATGATGCAAGATGCAGCTTAAATAAAAGTAAAACAAAAAATCTATTATTTTTTTATAATTATGTTCAAATAATTAAAAATATAATAAAATTTTATAAAAAAATATTTTACTCGCTGTTCAAATTTAATAAAAACGGATTTTCAAATAAATATTTCATTCAGCCAAAGTGTTATTTTGCGGCTACTAAACATTTTGTTTCTACTTGAGGATCAAAAGTATGGACTAAAATATTATCTATGGAACTTAAAACAAAGGCAAAGCTCAATGAGTGTATGACGCAATTGAAGAAAAAACTTTTCATGAGCGACATAAAGTTTTATATGTAGAAGATATATTATTGGTTGCTTGATATTTTTCAGGTTGTAAAGTATTATTTTTTCTTTCTTTATTTAAATCTTACTTTATTACAAACTGTTATATAATTTATTTCTATATTTTTCAATAAATATGTTGTACAGTATATGTATATAGAACGACTCTTGTAAATACGTGCTCTTTAATTAATTAATTTATCTTTCGTTTTTCTTTTTTTCTTTTCTTTTGATTTTTCTTGTTTACTTGATTATTACTCTCAGCATAAATATTGTTCTTGAAGTATTTTTTAAACTAGTTGTTGTTTATTTTAAATTTATAGTTTTTAATAAATAATTTGTAAAGTATAAATATATTATACAGTTATTGTGAATACGCACGATTTGGGCTCGGTGGTAAGACAAAAAAATGTCTTCTACATGCCCGGCCAGTGTTTTTATTTATATACTTTTAAATTTTAAATGTTATTAATGAAATGAACAAACAAAAAACAAAAGCAAAAACAAACAAAAATAAGAAAAAGACTACAAAAATGAAATGGATAATTTTTTTAACGTTGGAAATATTTATTTGAAAATGTGGTCAGTTTCCATAACCAAAAATGGGGGTTTTTTATGGATGCTTCACAACCAAGAATCCGAATAAAAATATGTTGAAAAAAACATTAAGTAATGCAGTGAAAAGAGTATATTGTTTACGGATTCAAGTTATGAGGAAGTTATGTAAATGAAATCATTTTATTGAATAAGAAGCGTGGGAAGAATGAAAAAGGAAAGATGTGCATGTTAAATGGGTGCAATATTCAATAAAGACTGAGAAAGCAGAAAGAATAGATAACCTATTTAAAATTTGCAAAAACTTGTTCCAATTACACCGCATAATGCGCATGTTAAATGTGTGTTTTCTTTAATTCAAACTCGGTTGAAAGATGAGCATAAAATCTTTCTATCGACACAGTGATATATATAATTCAATGTGCTATAAATATTTAAATGTAATAAATGAGTTTTACAATTATTTAAAACAGTAAAAAGAGCTGCTACGAAAACCAGAACATTTGATATATATGATTAAGTACAATAAAGCAATTATGAAGTCAAATAATCCTTAATCAAAGTTGAGTTAAAAATAGATGTAAAATATGTTTTTGTAAGCGGATACTCCTTTAGGTTTTGTTTAGTTATTTTTTAGCAAACTTTCCTATTGCATAAAATGTTCCAAAATAATTCCCCATTGGGTTGAACGTTTAGCCGTTAGAATACCAATTAATCGCATTTTTTATTTTTCAGTTTATTTAAACATGTTTATTTAAACAAGTTTATTTAAACATGTTTATTTAAACAAGTTTATTTAAACATGTTGTTGTTGTTTGTTTGTTTTTGTTTTTTAAGTGCGTAGGGGGCACTAGGATAGGAGGGGATGGTATACTTGCAGTAGGTAGTCCAACATTTATGGCAGTATCCTAAACTAATACTAGATTATTATGTTAAAATAATTAATTTTTACTATCTACCTTTATCTTTTTTAGGAAGTATAAGAAAAAAGCGTAATACTTTTTCATCAACCGAGCTTTAATAAAAACTTATAATTTTAGCCCTATATTTTATCAATTGGACATTGGGATTGCAATCACACATAGTGGGATCCTGCAATTCCGCAGGATCATACGTTGTTTTAGTGCAAGCGAGATCCTGCATTAACTAATGCAGGATCCGCATGATTTGCGGGATTTAAATGGCACAATTTATTCAAACAAAAAAGACATAAAATAATCAGAGACACTTAAATTTGAACAAATGTATGGAGGCTAAATACATTAAACTTGGACTGATTTGGATCTATTGGCCGTGAAACGCAGAATGTTGCGTCAAGTTAGCGGCAGAAAGGCTAAATGGTTTTGATGTTGACTTCCTAAAAGAAACTCTCACCATTACCACTAAAGTATGTTCGAGAAAAAGTATATTCGAGAAAAAAGTAATGTTTGAACAAAGTATGTTCGAGAAAGATGCTCGAACAAAGTATGTTCGTGTAAGTATGATGGGGAAAGTCGGTAGATTGATGCCGTCCTGTCAACAAACTTTGTTATGCTTAATACAATATGGAATACAACTGTTATCTACGTAAAAGAGTTTGTAAAGAAGATGAACAAGATACTGCTGATGGTGATGAAGTTTAAAATAAAGACTGCAACTTGACTATAACTTTAGATTAACCATTCGCTGAATTAGTTAGCAAATATTTAGATCTTATCAAGAACGAAAAAAGTTGTAAAAATCTTTAGAAACTCTCCTGTTAAAAATAATAAATTATTACATAAGTATATCCAAGATGAACAAGATAAAAAATTAAGTTTATTCTTGATTGTAAGACGACGCGTAACAGTCTGCTTCATATGGTGAAACGATTTCAGAAATTAAAGTTACATATCGAAAAACCTCTAATTGACATTGTATTAGAATAACGTTTTACAAGTAAAGAATCGTCTCAAATCAATGATTTAATTTTTTGCGTGGCACTACTGAAACTGCCTTTGAAGTATTATGCAGAAGAGAACCGAATTCTCCTCACTGTGGAAGCAACCTTTTGACTTATTTTAGAAAAATTAGATAAGCAATATTCAAATTTAGAGAACTGACATCGCCGATGCACAGCGTGAGAGAATTACACAACGTCATAATAATAATTTAACTGCTCTACTAATTTACTTACAAAATCATTCAAAATACATCAAGAAATTAAAAAAAATGAAAAAATATTTTCAATATATTTAAAGAAAATTGTTATGCATCAAAAATTATGAAAATCGTTATGCATCCTGCAAAGCTGAAAGCAAACACTATTTAAATTGGCAGTTAGAGAAAACATTGAGTAAAGTTAAAGATCTTGAGAGTGGTTAACAGTAGGCTTAAAAAACTGTAGATTCAGGAAAAAATGAAGACAGAAAAGAATTTTAAAACAACAATGTGCAAGAAAAAAAGCTATAAAAATTTAAGTATTTAAAGCATAAAAGAATATGTACAATAAATAGATGCAACTTTGCTGATTGACAAACCATGCAAGATTGAATTTCGGTTGATGGAACAAAAGATGATAGTTTATTTTTTGATTGCGCCATCATTGCAAAATTTGTAAAAAATAGATGTAACGTTACAACTATAAGACAGAGGCTCAAGCTTGGCAGCATGTCTATCTACATTTAAAATACGTTTTTAGATCTTGTCTGCAAAAAATAGGGCATTATTAAAAGAACCAACTCTAACAGTATTTTGTATAAGGATGAATAAGAAATTTATAGAGGCAAAGAATGGAATAAGGAGTAGAAAAATTGTAATAAAGAGGAGCGAACTTTAATCCAAAAAAAACTCAGTTGTTTACTGCTAATAACGATTTACCTTAGCATGCACCTTAGCAGATCCTAACTTTGCAATGGATTATATTCGTGGTTTCCATAAAAAGCTATAATTAAAATATAATCTGCAATAATGTAAAATGAGTAAGTGTTTTGTTATTTATCAATAAAGAAACATCAACAACATAGCTATATTGCAATAATTATCAGCGGTAAACAACTGAGTTTTGCTTGGATTTAATTCGGCAGCCAGTTCAAGTTCCAAGTTACTCAAACAAGATTAGCTGCCTGTTCTTAGCAATCAAAAAGTGATGAGTTTTTGTCGTGACTGGAATTGTGTTGCTAACAGGTAAAGTTGTCAATTGTATTGTTAGCAAATAGGGCCACAATAGCCGTAAGATTATCATTAAGATCATTAATAGAAAAAAAAAGGAAATAAATGTGGAATCTTGTGTCGTTCGAGAAATTACTGGAGTAACTTCAGGATGTTTTTTGTATAAATTCGTCAAACTAGTCATCATAAGTATTAGTTTAACAACTTTCTTGTATCTATACCTGTACACATGAGTAAATGCAAACTGGCCACTTAAATGCTTAAAAATGTTCTAATTCTAACAATACTAATATAATGGAAATAAATAAAGTAAAGAAAAAAATGATTAAAAGTTAAATGTTATACTTTAACAACGTGATGTTGTTTGTACTCTTATAACGTTACATTAACATTATTTAGTATTTAATTAGTTTGTTTAATTATATTTAATAATTATCAACTGAGATTTCTCAAATTAGGTTTTGGTTATTAAGTATTAAACATTAAAATAAATTCCGATTGACGTCAATAAGATTAGATATAAGTTATTTTGATTTATTATAAGTAAAAAATGAGATTAAAAAATTTTTTTATTAGTTTGGGTTGATCAAGGTTGTTTTGCAGAAATGCATTCTTTAATATTTATTTTTTTTATTTTTAGAAAAACTTTGAGAACACTAGAAGAATACAAAAATTCTGGTATTGAAAGAGTCAAGACAGTTTACTTAATAAACTTAGTATATATAAAATAACGTGCAAATTTTTTTTTAATATTTTTTTCATTTTTAAAGAACTTCGTTGTATTTTTTTATGATAAATCTCACATGGGCTAGAGGTGGAAAACGCAACATATGTGGAAGATCTGGTAATAACTATTTTAATAGCATTTAAATTTAAATATATAAGGCATTTAAAATCTATAAAATATGTAGTATTTTCCACCTGCAAAATATTAATTCCTGCATAATATTAACTCCCACAAATATTACATCCGATAAAAAACACGCGTATTTTCTATGTAACTTGCCATACATAACCCATGATTTGCCTCCAACGTTATAAGTCGGATTTTCTTTATAAAATAATGGCGGTAAACCCTACAAATTTCATTTGACCATACCCATAAAATATGTATTAATTTCCACTTATATCCCATGTGGGGTTTAACATGTAAAATCTATGTGAGACAAAATAATAATCCCCACAAACGTTACATACGGCAAAAACACATGTATATCCCATGGAGAATTTTCTATATAATTCCCATGTAGGATTTACCACCAATGTTCTAGATGGGATTAACCACATGAAACCCACATGGGATAAATTAACGATCCCCACATGGGTTACAAGTGGAAAAAACCATGCGTATCCTATGTGCAATTTTTCACTCAGAAAACGCTTTTGTTTTAAATATATGGATTTAAAATATCATTATGTAAATCCGGCAGAAATACTAACAGTTCTTATCTAGACATTAATTTAATTCTAATCTAGTTATTTTTTCATTACCTGTTTCAAAAATCACAACACCTAAAATAACAATAAACTCTAAATATTTACAAGTTTTTATTTTTTTATTTGCAGCGCTTAAACTGCTTTTGACGTTTAATACAATATTATTGGATAGTTTTTTAAAAGTATATTGTGATTAGTTATCATTTTTACTCCAGCCATATTGTAACTCTATACTAAGATTAGTCTCAACTATTTTAACTAAAAAAGTTGTTTCCAGGTAGTTATTAATTTAAATGTTGTCAACTGATTTGCTCAGGTTTCGTTTCACCTGTGGTGTAACAAATCATATCAATAGTTGATAAGATATTAAAAACAAACTTAAAAAGCTTATCTTAGAAAGATTTAGTCACCTGTAATATATGGGATTTTATTTTCTTTATTATTTTTAAAATAGATTTTTTAATAAAAATTTCGAACAAATTAATATTACTTCATGGTGAACGACAAACGCAACCTAATAATGTATTTCTGTATTTATAGTTAATAATATCGTTGAATAGACTTTTGAAGTATTTGATAAACTTTAAGTTTATAAAATAAAAATTTATTTTATAAACATATTCAAACAAGACATAAACCCCCAATCCTCCACCTTTTTTTTGCTGGTTCTTGCTTGGCCAACTAGTTTATAAAAAACCTAATTGTTGATAGATTTAATTCTAAAAGACTTTCTGATTCATACCAAGTTTCCATGGCTATCCTGAACGAGGGATGTAGGGGTGTTTTCCTCACCCCCTCCTCCAAAGCTGTTTCTTATGATTTGAGTTCGCACATTTGTTTAGTTAGCATTTCTGTGGGCAAGTTTTGAAATAGAGTTGGCAAATGCGAAACATCGAGGACCTTTTTTTTTTCTAATTGGCAAAAATCACATACCACACCCCCTTCCTCTCCATGAGAGACCTCTTCGGGACGGCCTAGCAAGTTTTTAAAGGGAAATGACGTTGAACGCATAAGTTAACATAATTAAAAGACATGTTCAAAATGATATAATCATTCTAATTATATCTTAAATGTAAAACCAAAAATATTGTAAGAAAAAATTTGTAATTTTACAAATTTGTTAACTTAACCATGCCTCAAAATTACGTCCGATCACTGCATAGTTTTGAGTATTATCTTCAGATTAAACCTAAATTAACATCCAACACATACTTCAGGATTTAGTCAAGAATATGATTTTGACATGTAAAGATCTGTGGCTGATTAAATTCTCTTCTCAAAACTTCAATTTGTAGTTTTACTACATATTCATTGATTCTTCCTATAATATCTATATCACTGACAATATTTTAGTTCTTCCACACAACAAACAAAACCTATGAAACTTATAAGAAATATCCTGAGACGATTCAATGTTATATTTTGCGATACATAATTTCAATTCTCTAATTGAAATCTTCAAACATACCATTTAATACTCGTGATTAGTTATTATTATTGAAATAAATGCAGACCTGATTTTTTTCTTTGAAGATTTAAGTCTAATATTTTGCAATAAAATTGTATTTTTTATATCTACTATTTTTATTTTTTCGAACAAATTAAAATGTTTTAACATCTAAAGAAGTCTGGAAACTTAAAGAAGCAGGTACCCATGCATCACAAAACAGTGGGGCAACGTTGGCTTAATGATTTTAACGTTGTTCTGACGTTGGTCTAACAAATTATACGCATAATCAATAAATTTATAATTTTATAACAATTTTTTTTAATGACTTTTAAATGATATGGCTGAATGATTGCCGAATGGCACGAAACTTATAGTTTCGTGAAAAGTCTTATTATATATATATATATATATATATATATATATATATATATATATATATATATATATATATATATATATATATATATAAATATATATATATATATATATATATATATATATATATATATATGTGTACATATACCCTAAAAGCACGCAAGCATATACGCATAATCCTGAAGTTATCCATTTAAACCAGTATACAGTAAATTGAAACTTTACTTGGCACACAAAGAGGAAAAGATTCAGGGCTACCACAGACAATTGGTCTGACATAATGTAATCCTCAGTAATCTTAGTGCTAAAAAATTATTGTCGTTAAATTTCATGCAAACTTACTAAATTTAACTAAAATTTATAATGAAAGTATTTTTAGAGATTTTTGATAAATTCACTTTTAAGGCCAATTTAAACCTAAGTCTTGTCAATCTACATTAAAACATTTTGTATATCTTTGAATTATAATGCCCTAGTTAAGCATTGGCTCCGATTACCAGTGTACAAACAACGGCGTTCAATGCGTAATATTCTTTGTTAAATTTTATCGTGATGCAATCAAAAAATCCTCGTGTGACGTTTGATCATCAGTTTTACATTAAAGTTTTAAAATATTTTTTTTTTTTTAGGCTTCAACGTTGTTAAGTACATGTACTTAAGAAGTATGATAAGAAAACAGTATTTGTAGCGAGAATGATTTGACATTTATGATATTATTGACTGTCTACTACCATTGATTGAGAGTAAACCATAAAGTACATTTTGGTATATGCCTAAGTGACAGTGACATTGATCTGCTTTATTTTTTTTGAAAGAAATTAATGGCTGGGTAGCTTATTTATTAAGAGCTTCATGGTTCACAACATGAATTGTTGGTGCAGCCGCACCGCAGTGGTTAGAGACCTGGCTCAGAACCAAGAGATCCGAGTTTAGGCACGGCGCTTAAGCCGAATATGCGATATTGGTAAGGAAAAAAGCATCAACATCTTAGTCAAAAGTTCTTCCGTAGTAGGACTTTTGGGGACACCATAATATTACCTAAAAAATAAAAACCGATCTGTTGTCCAAGACGAGTTCAAATCCAGTCACCTCTAACTCAGCGCTTGGGTAAGAGAATTTGAGATGTATTATAAAATCGTAAATATCAAAAAAAAGTTTTATTTTAGTTTTACAAAAAGTTTATTTAGTTAATAAAAAAAGATTTTAGTTTTATTTAATGAAACCAAAATTTTTTAAGTAAATAAAACGAAATGAAATCAACTTTAAATTTACTTTAAATATTTATTTTTATCGACACTTATAACTCAGTTTGTTTTTTGTTTTTTTTTACTTTTTTAGTTCAAAAGAGTGTCATTTAAATATTATAAATTTAAGTGACTAATTTTATAAATTTTACACAAAAAACATGAAAATATCATGAGCCAAAATCCTTAAGACAAACAAAACCAAAAAGATTATGTGCCTCAAGATATCTCCATAAGAGACATAATTTTAGGAGGCATCATCACTAGTGAATGTAGAATTAAATTTAAAAGAATTTTTTTGTTTAACTATGTCAACGTTTTAATGTAAATAAAGCATTTTTTTTCTCATTTAACTTTTAAAAATCATAGTCATAACATAACTATTTACTTTAAAACATTTATTTGTTTTCTTTCTTCTTTCTGTGCTGCTGAACTTTCTTAGTATATATATTTGCTTCATCATTTAAATAGAAAAAACTTTAGCTAGTTTGCATAATCCATCAAAGTTGTTACAAGTTTTTATTAGGTATTTTTCTAGTTTATAACCAATATTCGTAATTATAATTTGTAAAAACTATAGTTTTTAATAAGTGGACAAAATTATTTTAGCTAATAAAACTTTCTCTTTAGTTGAGTAAATTCTATATTAAATATATTATTATATCATCATATTACGAAAGCATTTTTTTGTACGTTGTACTATTTCAATAATGCTGTTATTTTTATTATTGTACAATATTACTTAAAGTATATGCTGCTTAGTAAAAAAAAAATTTTATATGTTTAAAATTTTGAACCCTTTTTTTTAACCATTTTTTTTTAAACTCACACATTTTTGGATTTTATTCTAGCTATTTAGTAATTATAAAATCATTTTTTGATCAATTGGTTACTTTATAGTATTCAAGCTAAACTTTTTTAAAACTTTTATTTTCTTCAAAATAATCTTTTAGATATTAAGATGGCATACTTTCCTCATTCCGCAGTTTTGCTTGTTGTTTTGTTGTTTTTCTTGTTTTTTGTTTTTTTGTTTCAAATGTTTTTCTTTGTAACTGCCATTTTAAATTCGTTTTAAAGTTGCCTTTTGACATAAAATTACATAAATTTCAAATTCAGTTTTTCAAAATGGATTTAATTTTATTGTATCTAATTGCATCGACCCAATCTAAAAACATTTGTAGCTATTTTTTGGCAAAGAGAAATAACTAGTTTATTAATTAAATATTCTTTAGTTTTTATTTACAACTTGTGAAGTTATTAATAGATATATGTTAACCCAACTGACACATCTAGTTTCTTTTTCGAAATTAAAACCTGTTAAGACACGTGTTTGTCACGATCCAGTCGTAAACCAAAAACACTTGTATATTACGGGCAGTTTTACTTTAGTTTAACAAGTGTTTTTTTGAGGTTTTAAAGTTATTATTTCATTTTTTTTAAACATAACATTATTATTTTTAACAATTTCGCATTAAAAAGCAGTAATATATCGTATCAGTGCATATTTAAAACAAGATTTTATCAGTTGTTTGCAGTTATGTTCCTTCAAAGTTATTTATCTATCTCTCTCTATCCCTGTCAGTTATGTTATGTTATGTTATGTTCATTAAAAGTTTTTTATCTATCTCTGTCTCTTACCCTGTCAATTGTTTACTCCTAATATTAGGAGTAATATTTATTTATTTTAGGGAGAACTCCTAATATTTCTTTAATTTAGGGAGAACTTATGATGTATTTAAAATGTAAAAAATTCAAATGAAATCTTTTTGTTAAGTTTTTTAACTAAAGCAATCTTTAGAAAGTATTTAACTAAAATTATTTTTAAAAAGAAACGAGCTTTTTTTACCCTGCCGTTTTGATATATAGAAATCAATGGGTACTTAAAATTGATATTAACAAAAAAACACACACACAGAAAAATAAGATATTAGCAATTAAAAGAACAACGAATTAAAACATCTAAAAAAGCATCAGATTATTATTTAAAAAAAAATCTCTAATAATTTTTAATTGTTGCGAAGTTTTGTAGGGTGATTTGAAATATCGTTTGGGTGTTCTTTTTTCGTTAAATAAAACTAGATGCCTCTTTACATATTGCTTTTGTATGCTTGACAAAGTCAAGTTTTTGACTTGAAATTTTATACATATATCATTAACTAGTTAGACTTAAAACCTTGAGTAAATGTATTTTAGGTGCCCTAAGAAGTCCTTACGGTCATATCACACAGCACCACGGAAGAGCATTTAAAAAGAAATTCACGCCTCCTTGCTTACTGTCGTTATAAAACTTGCCCAGAGGTGGTGATGAACCACGGATCTTTAGCTTCTGAGGCAAGCGTGCTCATCACTGCGCTACGGCTGTTTAAAATTGTCCTCACTTTGTTTTTTAACTCGTAGCAGTGCTTCTGTGTTGTCAACAACTTTTAATCTGCCAAGTATTTGAGTTTTAATCTAGCATTTCCCTTTGAAATTGGAAAGCCTAAATTTTTTACTATTTTTTTTTTTTTTTTGAGCGACAACGTATCAGTGGCAGAAAAATATTTGAAGTTTATCTCTGCATAATACTGGTTACGTGTTTTTATTTTTGTTACTTATTAACATAAGTTAATAAGTATTTATGTCAAGTTTCAGATCAAATCATTTATCGGTTTGAAAAATATCCCCACAATAAATGATTTTGCAAAAAAACACTTAATTTAAAAATTAGAATAAGACAAAACTGTTTAAAATTCCCCGCTTCCATAAACTGCTCTTTCCAATGTTTCGTAAGGATTTCAAAAACTTTTTTGTATAGCTCTTAACTTCTTGCATCTAATTTTTACTTTCCTTTAATACTTTTTTTAGATTAGAAATACACTTTGAGTCTATGTTAAAAGGCTATGTAGGTTGAAGCCAAGTGTTAGAAGCTCATTAAAATGACCTCTGTTAAAATTTTTATTTTTGTATTACAGTTTAGTGCAGCTGATGCTACTTAGATACATAGAGCAGTTCTTTCAACTTAGATATCTTTGAGACTCCGCTTCCAAATCAATTGCTTCATGAACTTATTAGGTTTCTGTGCAAACATTTCTCTAAAAGAATATCACTATAAAATCTTGCACAGTAGCAACTTTTTTATTTTATTTTGCTGTTTATACAATTAAAAAAAATATTAAAGTACAATGGAGTTTCATAAAACTCAATTAAAGTTTCTCACTCTACATATATAAATCTCCGTTATATATGTAGAGTGAGAAACAGTAAACAGAATAAATTTCTATAAATAAATTAAAAAAATTGAATTTTTAAAAAAAGGTTTACGTATCAACTTTCAAAACTTTCGTTTGAATTTAAGATTTATTTTTTTATATGAAAATAAAATGAATTTACTGACTTCACCATATTGAAGTTTTTAACTGTATTCTGTATTATTAATTAACTTAAGAGGTAATGTGGTGTAAGCCTCCCATTATTTTTAAAATAATAGTTATTGTTTAAGTTTTGTATCAAAGATTTTCGATGTGATATTGTTGAAATTATTAGTATGTGAGGATTATGCAATGTTTATCTCATTTACATTTACTGTTTATCTCATTTACACTCATCACTTACATTCTACCCATTAATAACTTTGCATGCTTAAATCAATTTTGTCAGAAGGTTGAGTACTAGCCAACGCAATATTAACATTAATTATAGCTGCAGACTAGGCTAAAATATATTAGTCTTAGACTTTGGAAACTTATGAGGAGACTAATTCTGTACATCCTGTCAATTGTTTTGTTTATTTTTGATTCGATGTATTTTATAGGTGGAAGAAAAGATAAGCTATTATCTACAAAAATATGAAGCTACTTTTAAAATTTCTGTTTTTAATTTTTTTATCCTACATGAATTAAGCTGGTAGTTTAAATATCAGGTACTCTTCTTGTGTTTATTAAGAGCTTGTTAGATGTGAACTATTTATTTACTTTTATCAGCACAATATTCATGTCTCCATATAGCTAATTAATTAACTATTGGGCATGAACAAATAAGTATGATTAGCATGCATCATTTAGTTCAATTTTGCAGATATATTACAGTAGTCATTTTTATAAACTAAAAATAGTACAGGGCTGACGATTGAAACTTCACGCAAAATCGTGTATCAGAATTCATATTGACTGCCTATATTTTGAGTCATTAAGGAATCTTTTAGGCCGAAAAAAGATTTTAAAATAAGCAGTAATATCTTATCTTTTTTTAAAGTATAGTGTGATCTATTGTGTCAAATTCTTTTGAAATTTTTATAAATATTCTGTCTGTAATCTGAGTTTTTTCAAATCCATTTGTTATTTGGTCAACTTTTTTTTGTTTTCAGAATATAAAAGAAAGGCTAACTGATGTTTTTTTCTTTGAAACAACTGATGGTTGATGTTCCATCAAACTTAGAGAATTTTTTTTTTATTTATAAACATGAGAAAGCATCCTAAATTTCTTTTACCGTTTATTAACTGTCACATAAAAAATTTTAAAATTAGAAGAACATAAATAGGTTTAAAATGAATCAATTGGAAGTAAGATTTAATTTGTTAAATTTAGAGCAATTTTAGTAGAGTAATTGTTAAACTCTTTGAGATGTTGGGGAGAAATTGTATAATTAATAGTGATATTGAGAAGAAGTGACAAACTGCATTTATTATGACCTATTATGATGTTAATTAAACTTAATAATTTTTAATTTCAAATTTACATTCAGTTATAATTTTACTATAAAATTGTTTGTTTGTTTGTTTTTTCATTTTTGAGAAATCCTAACAAGTATTTATAGCTTCTATTTTTATTTTTTATTATTTTTTCTTAACCTCCTACTGTAAAAATTTTTAAAAGGTAAAAGTAAAAAATTGTTTAAAGTTTGAAAGGAAGAATAGAAATCATTTTGGAAAGTTTTCTTCTAGAGTTTGCTTGAAAGTGTTTCTCTTTCCTTTTACGTTCCACCAATCTAATGAGTATTTCAATGTTTTCTCAATCTACTGAGTATTTTAATGTTTTATATTTGTTTTCGTTTTCAAAACTTCTATTTTTAAAAAATTTGTTCTAAACTTTTTGTTTCTTTCTTGAACATTTTACTAGAGTTTTTTCCATTCAAGGGTTTGCAATTGTTTTCATTTTCCATTTTCTTATTTCACATGAAACGTCTCAGTTTATATTTTTAAAAACTTATTGAAAAAAACATTGCATGCATCATTAGTATTATGACATTCATAGACTTCATAGAATAGTTTTTTCAAAAAGTTACTTTGAATAGTTAATTTAAATAAGTAGTCGAAGTTGTTTTAACTTTATTTATTTTAATATAAATAGGAGAGTGGTCACTTATGTCTGTCTTAAATACACCTGTTTCAAATAACGTTTCTGAAAAGTAGTTTAAAATATATTACCAATCGCAGATCCTGAACCTATACTTGCTCTAGTTTTTATTATTCGATTTATATTTTATCTAAATATATATTATATTTAAATATAATATATATTGAATAACTAGACTAAGTCGATATATATCTAATTTAAGTAACATGTCATGTAAAGATTTTGTTCTTAAATTTTTATTACTGGTTAAGGAATTTAAATAATAAAATCTTAAAGAAGTTTTACAGCATCACAAGTAGGACGGTATATGCATCACAAGGTGGACGGAGTACGCAGCACAAGGAGGACGGTATACGCATTCAATGACAATGTTTTTAACTATCGATTTCTTTTGTTCATTTTTGGTTAAGTACAATACCTTCGTAATCTTATATTAATACTTCTCTCAAATGTAAAAAAAAAACGAGTGATCAAAGTATCATAGGAGATGTGCGCAATTTTATCATAGGAGCAATCCAAGTTTACCAAATATCCGAGTTACTTTTATTTTTTCTCATAAACTTTTTCTTATTGGATCGGTTTCAGCAAACAAAGTCCTCATAATAAAATATAATTTTACCTTTTAACGTTACAGACTTTTTTAAGATTTCAACTTCATATTTTATAACCCAAAAGCTTTAAAACTATTTTTTTGATTTATTTTTATCTTTAACTCCAGTTAGATGCGCTCGTTCAACTTTCATCTCCTTTATATCTAATTACTTTAGTAACATTTTTTAATTTTTTGCATTATTTCTTTTTTTTTTTGAGCAATTTTAATTTATCCATTGGTTTCTAATTGCTATTTTATAAGAAAAATCATTATTGTCTTAGTATCTGATTGTTAGATTTCTCATAAACGTGTCATATATACTGACATTTTCTTTTAAAAACCTAATATAACGACCATTAGGTTTACTATTGTTAATAGAGAGATGGTTTTCAAGTTTTGTATATAAAAAATTTGATACAAAAACTAATGTTGTAATTTATTTATTAATTTTAGTTACTTTATTGTTGTAAACTTTGAGCTAAACATCAGTAAATAACTAAATATAGACCACTATTTCAATATGGATAAAAACAATGTTGCATGTAGTTTTATGTATATCTTTAAACTTCTTTCTTCAGGGTAAAATGCTTCATTATGTATTATTAACATTACTTGTCACTGTATGTACATGCAATCATATAGTTGAAATTGATAGCATCAATGGGAACGAGAGCATTGCTTGCACGAATGGTACATTAAAAACACCTTGCAAAAGCTTAAACTACGTTTTTGCTAATATTAAAAATATGAGCTATTCAACATTAAAGATTTTAAAAGGAGAACATGTTCTTTTTACGGAGATTCGGGTAAATGGTATTGTTTCTATGGAAATTGTTTCTTTTGACAACGCTTTGCTCCAATGCGTTAATTCAGCTGGAATAACATTTATTTCTTCAAGTAATGTTACTGTACGGGGAGTTACACTTAAAAATTGCGGTGCAAAACATAATAAGATTAAATACAAAAACAAAGGAAACTTTTATCATTCTTTCATGAGCACAGCAATTTGTTTTATTAAATGCAAAGATGTTGTTATAGATAATGTTATATTCCAAGAAAATGAAGGCGTTGCTCTTGCTTTCTTTGATGTTGGCAATTACGTGCAAATTTACCAATCATTTTTTGATTCTAATGTAAATTATTTAACAAAAGAAAATATTTCAGTGGGTGGTGGGGTGTATGTTGAGTTATCCAATTACACAAGTTTAAACTCATTTATTAATACAGATACCAAATATCTTATTAAAAAATGTAACTTTTCAAACAATTTCTTGGTCAGTGGGTTAAAACAAACAGATATGTCCACCAAAGTCCAACAAAATGTATATGCGAGAGGCGCTGGTCTCTCAATTGTGATAAAAGGAGATGCAAGAAGAAATGTTTTAAACATTGTTGATTGTTTATTTATTAACAACACTGCTCTTTGGGGAGGAGGTATGTTTGTATATTTAGCAGAGGAATGCGAAAACAATTCACTATTATTCAATGGCTGCACATTTGAAGCAAATAGAGCCATTTTAGCCGGTGGCGGTATTCGTATTTATGAGGAATCCAAGCAAATAACATCGTTGAAAGAAAATAATATTAAACTAGAAAACGTATTATTCAAAAAAAATTTAGCCATATGGGGAGGAGGAGTCTCCATTAAAGGAACAACGCAAAACAAGTATGAGGATTCGGCAACTAATACGATTTTTGAAAAATGCATTTTTGATGAAAACCATGGCACTGTAGGTTTTGCAATTGGCCTTCATACACGAAATTTTAAAAGAAACATATTTAATAGAGGAGTATCATATCGGGTTGTTATAAACAATTGCATATTTAATAAGAATCAAATGACTTTATCTGAAGATAAAAAAGTCAGAGGTCAAGGTTGTATTTACTTCAAAGAAGCATTTCTAGTGCTTACTGGAAACAATAGTTTTACATGTAATCAGGGAACAGCTATTGTGCTGGAATCTGCATCTTTAACATTTGGGAGCACTAGCTATTCTGCATTTCAAAATAATACGGGAACAGAAGGAGGTGCAATTGCTTTGTATGGAACGTCATGGTTAGAGCTAGAAAAAGGCTGCAGCGTTTTGTTTGATCGAAATTCGGCATTGCGAAGAGGAGGTGCATTATTTGTTAAACATGCCGGTCCTCCTCGAGTTGGGTTTCAAAATACAGAATTACAATCTTCTCCATGTTTCATACGCTATAATGATATGGATACTTTTGAATGGCCTGTTAATATAACTTTTCGTGAAAACTATGCTCCACCAAGCTCAGGAAACTCTATATACGCTTCAACACTACAATATTGTCGCTCCGATGGCGAGAGTCGCATAAACTCAACAGCACTAGTTTGGCCATTTATAAAATACGAGAGTGTCAGAACAGATCCAGAAATTGTAACAAGTCCCATAGAATTAAACTTTAATAAAGAACAATGGAACGTTTCACCATTCTTCTCTTTTTCGACAGATGTCCACCAAATAGATGAACGCGGTCAAAGTGTCTATGGTTCCGTAAAAATAGATATAAATAGCGAAAATAAATCTGTAACTTTAGATCCTCCAAACTACGATTTTATTGTGAGAAATAAAATATCCAAACTAAAGTTATTGGGGAAAACACTATCAAAGTTTTCTGTGACTTTGATTACTAATAACGATCAACTTGTTGTTTCGCCAACATATAATGTTTCTTTAAGTTTATGCTTACCAGGCTTTCGCCTGAGGGGAAACAAATGTGTTTGCATGGATGCCGAGGTTGGAGATGTAATTCATTGTTTAGAAAATGGAACTGTGTATGTTTTACGAGGCAGATGGGGTTATGTAAATAGTAAAACTAGTTTGCTTGAAACTGTAGTGTGTCCACAATCATATTGCAAATGCCATATTGGTATCGAAGAATATTTATGTCAGTTTGATGTAAAAGAACAATGTTCTGAAAACCGTCGAGGAAGACTTTGTAGTCAATGTGATAAAGGGTATAGCGTAGCTTTTTTTAATGATGATTGTAAAATCTGTACTACAAAATGGTGGCTAGTCATTTTACTGATTTTAACTGCTATATTAGTATTTTATATTGTATTGCTTATTGCTCTCAGCTTTATTGACGTGGATGAATTTTTTGGATATTTTAACGTTTTCTTTTATTGGTACCAAATGATTGATTTGGTTACTCCTGTAAACGTAGAGCTTACCCGAGGTACACTGTTTTTAATTGGTTTTATTTCATTAAATGGAACTGGTGGTAACACAGGCTTTTGTTTATTTGATGGACTCAATAACTTAGCTAAACTTGTACTAAACTACGTACCAACAGTTTTATTCCTCATTACTGCATTTACGTTGCATTTTAACTTTATATGGAAATTATTTTGTTGTAATAACTATAAAACGTTATCAACAGTGGAAGCCGATAATAGGCGGATAACATCCCGTGGCAGAGCAATAAGCTTTGTAATTGTGGTAACGTTTTCTCAGATTATCATAGTTTCTTTTAGACTTCTTCAATTTGTTGAAATTGATGGTCAGTATTATTTACACAAAGCAGCGTTTGCAAGGTACTTTCGACCTCCTCATATATATTGCGGATTACTTGCTTTGTGTTTTTTACTTGTTATGTTCGCATTCATATCACTTTTATTTTTAAATCCTAAAAAAATAAGAGAATGTAAACATATTGGTAAAAAATATATTACATACGTTGTTCCTGTTTTTGATGCGTTAAAGAGCTGCTTTGATAAATCAAAGTTAATTGGGAACGATAATAGCCGACAAGAAAAAGAAATAAAAAAGAACTCAAAGTACCAGCGAAGGTTTGCAACTTTTTATTTTATCTTCAGAGCTATAATGATTATCATTTCTGTTATTGCTCGGAACGAAATTATTAAGCTTGTTCTCCTTTCGTCGGTATCTGTTATATCTCTAGGAATTTTTGCCTCATTTCAGCCTTACAGAGAACGTTGTTTTAACATTTGGGATACGCTCGCCTTAATTTTAATGTGTATTGCTACCTTAATTAGTTTAGTTCTAAACGTTCCATTTTCTGCAAGTCAGACTCAATTGAATGCCATTAGAATATTGTTGGAAATCATTATTTGGTTGCCATTTGTAACCTTAACTTTAAGGCTTGGTTGGAAGTGGCGAATACATCTGTACAAAAGGTTATCAAAAAGATCCAGTTTAATAGAGAAAAACGGTATGTTTTATTTTAACTATATGGTAATATTATAAACTATTTCGTGTTAACTGTTTTAATATTTTTTTCATATATCAAACGTTTAATTTTCAATTGACTGCTTTTATATTTTTTTTATATATCAAATTTTAATTCAACAGTTTAATTTTGAAATTTCTTGTTTCATGTTTCTTATTTTTAAAAAACAGTTATATAAAATTGAAATTCGTATATTACTATTAACAGAATAATAATTAATAATATGACGCTGGGGTTATATTTATAAGATATTTTTAAAGTTAACAGTGTGTTACAGCATCTAAAACAAAAATCAAATTAAAAAATTATAATACGTATATTAACAATAATTAAATTAATAAAATAAGTCAGTTTCATAAGGCTAACTTATTTTATTTATTTATATTTATGATTATAAATATATTATAAATAATGTTTATTGTCGTTGTAATTATGATATAAGTATAACAAAACTTTTATGTAGAATCGCAGCTGGCACTGTAAAATTGCATATTTTGAATATTGCATGACAATAAAATATACTGAACAATTTGTTGCTTTATTTCTATATGTGTGGCCCACTTCAGTTCAGTAAATTGTATTTTGTCCCACCAACCGACTTGGGTTAATTAAGGAAATGGTATTTATTAACTTTGCTATTTGATTTATCATAATTCTTTTTAAATGTTTGACTTACTCTGTCAGTTGATTATTTAAAGCAAGGGCGCCCAACTCAAATCGGTTGGTGGGCAAAAATGCAATTTACTGAGGTGGAAGCACAAATAATAACAAAGCAACAAATTTTTTTTAATATTCTACACATATATCATAACTACAACAACAATAAATAATAACTATACTGTATTTAAAATAACCCTCAACACCTTACCTTCCTCCCTAATCACGAGGTTTAAAATACTATCATTATATTTATGCTATATATTCGTAGCGGTTTATTCACAATTATTTCAAAATTAATATGATTATTTTAAAATTAATACGAGATTTGTTCTTATATTTTACTAGAGGTTTTGTTGATATCAACGGATCACTGACGCGCATTGTATTGAATGGCCATGTTTTAACAGGTTTTATTTGGAAAAAAATTTTAAGCAGCGTTCCAAATGCTAATATAATGCACATTGCCAATCGCCTTAAATCTGCTAATTTATCCTCGGCGGTATATTTTTGATAACAACCAACCTTATTTCCTTCGTAGAGATATTTAGCTCATGTTTGATTTCAATTCTATTAGCTCCATTTTTGGAGGCGTTAATTCCACCTCTATATTAAATGGAGCTAAGAATATTTAAAAGATTACCTCAAACTATTGCATGAATGAGAATCTAGTTGTGAATTCTTTAAGTAATTTTGTGATTTCTATAGAATATTACACTTATATACTATTTAACACATCAAATTAAAGATTATGGAGGTTAGAATTTCGAACGCATCGTTAGCTTGCGTTTTCTTTGCCTTAATTATATTCCTTTACAATTAATAAAAACTTCAAAATAGCCATAATTATAACACAGGTCAACAAAAAAAAAATTTTTTTCTGGTGCTGAGCAAACAATTTGTTTTTTGTATAGCATTTCTCATTTTGATTTCAAATATGTAACTCTTTTTTTACCATTAGGTCAAGTTGTAAAGATATTTAGGTTCAAATCTTAAGTATTTAGGGTAAAGTCTCTAATATTGTCGAAAAAAAAGTTATTCAAAAGTATGTCAACCTGGGTCTCAAAAGAAGTGTATTTTCATAGAGATTTTAGAAAACATAAATAATTTTCCTTAAAATTTATTGACAAAAAATTATGTGAAAAAATGCTAAAGACTCTTAAAAAAAAGTCAACAGAATGTTATTCACCAAAAATACACAAAATACTTATTTTTATAACATTTTTAAAATCTCTATGAAAATACGCTTCTTTTAAGACCCAGGTTGACATACTTTTGAATAACTTTTTTTTCGACAATATTAGGGACTTTACCCTAAATACTTAAGATTTGAACCTAAATATCTTTACAACTTGACGTGATGGTAAAAAAAGAGTTGCATATTTGAAATCAAAATGAGAAATGCTATACAAAAAACAAATTGTTTGCTCGGCACCAGAAAAAAAATTTTTTTTTGTTGACCTGTGTAATTTATAACTTTTTAAAATACATAAAAATAAGTTATAAAATTCTATGTTTCAACTGTATATAATCAAAATGACTAAAACTATATAGGCAGTTGAAAACTTCAATTGGGCCGCAAATAGTATTTATTCGGGCCGCGGGTTTGGTATGCCTGATTGTTAATGTTATGAAAATAATAACTAATTTATTTAATTAAACTTGTTAAAACGTGTAATTGATTCACATGTCTACATACATAGAAGTGAAAACCAATTTTAGTTTAAACTAGTTGCGCTAGGAGTGATCCGAGTAAAGTGGAAGAGGAGCCATTTGCTGGTTGTTGTTTTTTTTTGTTTCTTTCTGTTTATATATAACAAAAAAAAAGAGTAAACTGGCAAAGATATAGACGTGTTCTGAACATAAAGTTAATATCATGTAAATCAAATCAATATCTAAAGAAGTAAATTTATAAAGGTACATTCACAATCACAAATGGAGGAAGTATAGTTTAAAGCCCTTTTTTATATATTTAATTAAAAATTAAAGTTAAGGAAACTTTTTCTTCATTAAAAATGTTCGTTGATACATTGCATATCTTGTAACAAATCCTTAGAGCTTCTTATGAGCTCATAGGTCATTAAAAGATAGAAAGAGCCGAGCTCATAGGTCATTAAAAGATAGAAAGAGCCGAGCTCATAGGTCATTAAAATGTTTGTTTGAAACGATTTCAGCTTGAGTTGTTAAAAACTCATCACTCGACTCTTTCTATCTTTTCATCATCTAATTATTGGTAAAAAGGGTATGAAAACATCAACTCTATATTTTATTTCAAGACTTTGGATCGGCTGTTTATCTGAAATATCATCATAATGAGGTTTTTTTTCTTTCTTAAAGTTATTTTAAATTCTTTTGTTAATTTAAAAAAAAGGTAATTTAGATTTGAGTAATAGCAGATCATTCAAGAATCTTTTGTCTTTGTTGCAATTATCACTACATAGAAGATATTACGAACAACTAAATATAAAATTCTTAAATATTTTTTGATGATAGACAAACAGCTTTATATTGGGCGCTCTATCAGGTAGTTGATATTGAGTGGATTGAACAATGAGTTTCTTTTATTATTTTCCATCGAGGTGGGCTACTAAAATAATTAGAACTTCTTTTCAATGTTTTCAAAAAACAAAATTATTTTAGGGCTAGTTTCCAGTGCACTCCACATAAGTTAAAAAAATGGGCTTGGCATAGGTAAAAAAAGCTTAAGGATGCTTCAGTTATTTTAGCTATCATACCATTGCATTTTTCAGACATGTTTCCTGCAATGTCACATCCTTGACCCCTTCAAAATGATAAATCTAAATTACATTCTACCGCATTTCTTCTGTTTTTTTTTTGCAATATAACCAGAGAATTTTTTTTTTTCAGAGTCAACCATTGCAAGAAATCTTTCTTATATATCCCAAGTTCCTTCATTTTCAAAAACTTATCTTACTATGAATACAATTGCTCTTTGTATGAAGAGTCTGTCTTTTTTATTATTATTATAAGTTAAGGTACTCTAAGAAGACCAATAGGTCTTACAGAGCACCGCGGATGAGCATTTAAGAAGAAAGTTCACTCCTTCAGCAATTTAATACACAGTTTTTCCAGCACCTTATAATAAAAAAAATTATCTGAGTTGCCATAACGCTTAATAAAATAACTCGTCATTTTAATGACGTATTATTTCCTTTAATTACGTATTATTTCCTTTGATTACGTACTATTTCCTATAATTACGTATTATTTCCTTTAATTACGTATTATTTCCTTTAATTACGTATTATTTCCTTTAATTACGTATTATTTTATAGCATTGTCTAAATAATAATCAAACAGCAAGGAAATTGTGTGTTTATGCATTTTTTGACGAGTAAATTATTAATTTAAAAAAATACGTTTTTACAAAAATAAGTTTTCCCGATAAATTCTTTGAATTGTTTATAGCATTGGCCCTAGGTTTAATACTCTTTCTAATAAAAAAAATAAAAACTCTGTAAATACTACGCACCGCTCAGCAGATCTGGTAGATTAAGGAAAGTATAAGTTGTTTATAATATAAATATTTTATACTTACATATTATAAGACAAAAATAATATGCAAAGAGTGTACATACAGCGACTTAAAAATAGGTAAAACATGGGAGGATTGCCGCTAGGTTGACTAAGGGTTTTGGTTTGGGCAGGCAATCTTTCAATCTCCTTTTCATAGTTTATTTATAACAAAACAAAAAAATAAATACGATCAACAAAATTATTGATATTTTGATGGAACCATTTTCGAAAACTAATCATTGTTAATTTTGCATATCATTTCGTGGACCGTTTCTTTTGAACAGAATTGTCTTAATTAACCTTTTGAATGGAACTACATATCTTTAAAAAGTTGAAAGAAGTAGTTTTAAATACTGACAATATAAAAATATACTTTAAAAACCTTTTGAAAATCTTTTTATTTATTCTTTATATCGGTTTATATGATTTGTAATGTATGATTTTAAATAATCGGTTTGTATTATTTGTATTTTAATTACTTACGATCTGCAAGCCAATATTGCTGTTATATTTTTGTTAATTTTTATTAAATTTCTTTTTCTTTTTTTTCAAATCTTGTCATTTATTTATTGTTGCAAAAAAGAGAACTTAAAATTTTTTGATTCGATTGTCACCTTTTAATTAGAACTATTTCACAAACATTTTTTTGACTTCACGCATTTTAAAATTTTTTCTTTTCTTATTTTCCAAAGAATTGAAATCTATTTTAATTTCCATCCTAAAAAGTGGTGCATAAGAAAAACCATTTTTAGAGAGATTTTACTTTTTTGTTGTTTTTGGAGTAACTATTTAGTTGCTTCTCAAGAAGAATAATTAGAATAATTAGAATAATTAAAGAATTTGTTGCATAAGTATGAACCTAAAGTAAAACTTTTACTTAATTGAAGCTTGTTAATGAATTTATCGTTTCTTTTAAGTTAACAATTTCATCTTTATCGAGAAAATATTTTCTCATATCTTTGTATTGTTGTTTCGAATTATAGATATCTTTTACTTAAGAGTAAAGCAATTCTTTCTGCCGTTAAAAACGTGGAGTGCCAACGAGTTTTTACACCTTGAATCAAATGAAAGATGTAATTTCTTTCGACACCTTGTTGCATTTGACTCTCTTTCAATAAATTATTAAGTTAAGTAGATCAATTGAAAGATGAAATAATTTTTCTGCACTTGGTTAATGCTTTTGTGATAAAAAAGAGTTTAGATGAACAACCATATTAACCTTTATCTAAATCCATTAAGTCTCAAACAAAAACTGATGAAATTGGTTTTGTCAGAAATGAAATGTGCAGTTACTGATATGTAACTATAGTTTTGACAGGTGTTCACCCATCGGTAGTAATAGATAAAACTTTAATTGACAATGATTTTGACTTCAAAAGTTTAACTTTTCCTCAATATAAATCAGTTAAAAGAGATCTTAACTTTTTTCGGAAAAGGCAACGTACTTTGGGATTTAAAAAAAAAAAATTTCTTTAAAGGTATTACTTTCTACGTTCAGAAATGAGCCATAATGAATATTAAAAGACTTCTTTCAGTCTTATCGCTTTTTTTATTTATTTTTTGACAAGCCACTCATTTTTCGTTTCTTTTTTGGCGTTATGATTTCGTGATCATGTTCAAGATGATAGTCTAGTATACTTTTCGATGTTTTACTTGAGTACCTTTTAGATCTGTTACTATTACATTGTTTGCATACCCATTTTGATGTTTCCTCTTCAATTGAGTAATATTCATATGCATTTTTAGTTGCTTTAATTATACTTCAATGGGCTGCGTATCAATTTCAATTTCCTTTTGACTTCAAAAAAAAAACTTAAACTGGTTTCGTTATCTCTATGATTCAAAGGGTTTTGCTCCTCAAAGGACTTTCTTTTTTCTAAAAATCGGAGATTTTTTTTTTTTTTTTTTTTTTTTTTTTTGCCGTTTAAAAATATACATTCCGTAATTTACTAACAAAATATAAATATAGCAGGGGCGAGAAGAAGACTAATATGTCTTATCACCAAGCCCCTTTATAAATTCCGTAAATATAAAGTTTAATTTTAAAATAAGAAACTTCGTTAAATTTATAAAATAAACAAATGTACAAAAGTGGTAAAATAATAAATATAACATCTATTAAAAAAAAAAGTGAAAAATTAGCTAGAAGCGCTATAGGCTTAGCAAAAAACAAAAACAATAAAAATATATATATTAGGATATAAATAAATTTAACTCAGTCTTTTTCTAAAATTAATATACTTTTCATGTATTTGATAGATAAATCATAATGTAATTTCAGAAATAGTTTTGTGGTAAATCATTCTTTATTAATAGCTGTCTTAGTTTTGTCTTTAACTCATTAAGCATTGTTAGAGTTTTAAGTTCAGTTGAAAGTATTTTATTCCATGCCTTTGGTCCTCTTATTGAAATTGAAAAATCAGTTGCTGCATAATAACTTTTGGGCTGTATATATCTGCTATTTGAATATCTAGTTAGATATTTGTTTTCCTTTCTTTTGAATAACGGGTTAAATATTTTTGGAATGATACTTTTATTAATTTTGAACATAAAAATAATGAGATGATAAATATTTATTTGGTAGATATTTAGTATATTTAAGTTAATAAATAAGGGTCGAGAGGGTGTATAGCGGCTTTTATTGGATATAATTCTGATAGCATGTTTTTGTATATTAAAGAGTTTTTTCAATTTATTTTTATTGGTACTACACCATGCAATGCTAGCGTAATTAAGATAGGAATGAATAAAGGAGAAATATAAGAGTTTTAAACAACTTAGATTTAAAAATGGTTTTGCCCTATATAGCATGCCGATGTTCCTTGATATTTTACTTTCAATATATTTTATCTGACATCTCCAAGTTACATTTTCGTCCAGGAGTACGCCTAAAAATTTTAAAGATACCTCTCTTTTTATTTCATAATTGTTAATACAAAGATTTGGAAGTTTTAATGGAATTTTGTCTCTTTCATGATAGCGATGGAAAAAAGTATATTTTGTTTGTATTACATTTAGAGATAATTTGTTTGCTCTAAACCATTTAGAAAGATATTGAAGTTCAATGTTTACAGTTTTAAATAAGATTTTTATGTCATTGTGAGCATAAAATAGATTAGTATCATCTGCAAACAAGATTGAGTCTAATATATTACAAGATTTACTTAATTCGTTGATATATATTTGAAATAAGAGCGGTCCTAATATAGAGCCTTGAGGTACTTCACAAGTTATATTCATATTGTTAGTTTTACTGCAATTATGAGAAATGTATTGCTGTCTATTTGACAGGTAGCTTTTAAACCATTTAAAGTTCGAGTGTTTAATACCATAGTTTTTTAGTTTGGTTAATAAAATATTATGATTTACAGTGTCAAAAGCCTTACTGAGATCAATAAACACGCCTAAAGTATATTTATTTTCATCAAAAGACTTCAGAATATCGTGAACAAGATAGGCAATTGCCTGATCAGTGGAGTGACCGTTTTTGAATCCGAATTGTTTATTAAAGGATGTTATTAATATCTAAGAAATGGTACAATCTTTTATACATAATATGTTCTAGTATTTTTGAAAAACATGGTAGTATTGAAATAGGTCTGTAATTTGCGACACAAGTTGCATCTCCAGATTTTAGAACTGGTGTCACCCTGGCCACTTTTAGTTTGTCAGGAAAAATACCTTGTTCTAAAGAAAGACTGAAAATGTGCAAAAGCGGAGTTTTTAAATAAAATATTGATTTAATTATTATATTGCTACTTACATCATCAACTCCATTACCTTTATTTGATTTTAATAAATTTACAGCATCAAGTAGTTCTTGTTCAGATAACTTATTATTTTCCATGAGATCATTATTAGAGGTCAAATATGACTCGAAGCTAGTTTTGCTGTTTTTTACTTTAGAAGCCAAACTCGGGCCTGTATTAACAAACTCATGATTGAAAGAATTAGAAATTAACGTTTCATTAGTAATTTCACAATTATTTATAATGAGTTTTTTGGGAAGTTCATTAGCGCTTATGTTTTTTTTTCCTATCACCTCTTTCATTATGCGCCACATTTTTTGTGCATCATTTTTGCAGTTATGTAATTGGTTGGTATAATACTGTTTTTTCGAATACTTTATAACTGTCTCGAAAAGACGTTTGTAATTTTTATATTTTGTTTCATTTTTATAAGTTCTTTTTTTTATAAATTTTTCGTACAAACGTTTTTTTTTTTTTGTGATGACTTTATTATTCCCGCCGTTATCCAGGGATTCTGATGGGATTTGGTTTTGATTAATTTACTAATAATTGGGAAAGCTTCATTATAGTGGTCTTGAAATATGCAATGAAAAATATTATAAGCTTCCTGAGCATTTTTAGTTTTTAAAATAGTTTCCCAGTTTCTTGTGGATAACAGATTCATAAAAGTCATAGTGGATGTATCATTAATTATTCGCTTTTTAATTTCTTTTTTTTCTGATATTTTATTGATGCTTTTTTGTGAAATTATAAAAACCGGAAAGTGGTCTGATATATCAGTGACAAAAATTCCAGTCTTAACTTTTATGTTTTTGAAATTGTTTATTATGATTTGATCGATCAGTGTAGCACTATTTTTTGTTATGCGAGTTGGTTTATTAATTGTTGGAATAAAACCATTTTAAAATATAATATTAGTAAGATTTCTGACGTTTTTATTATTTTCATAATCGAGAAAATCTAAATTGAGATTGCCTACACAATAAATTAGCTTGCCATAAGTATCTTTTTTTGTAATTAAACCTTTAAAGTATTTGCTAAATGCTTTTATATTACCTGAAGGCGGTCTATATATGACGTGCAGAATTACGTTTTTGCTGGCATCGTTTAAGACCTCAACGGTTAGTAACTCAAAATCCTTTGTTATTGAGCACATTTCTTTACGCAGTTTAAAATCTAAAGAGTTATGTATGAAAATGCACACTCCACCTCCTATTTTTTCAGATCCTCTTATTTGATGAATAACTTTATAATTATCAAGTTGAAAGTTAGAGTTTTTTTCGATTTCTTTATTCCTGCACCATGTTTCTGTTAGGCATATAATTTGAAATTTTATTTTAACGCTAAACAAAAATTCTTTAAATTTATAAAAGTTTTTTTGTATACTCCTTATATTTAGATGCAGAATGGATAGTGCGTTAACATCGATTTTGCCAATGAGCGTTGAAATGTTCGAGTTGTAATAATAAGGGCTTATATTTTCCTCTCCATCCCCATCCTTAAAAAAACTAATGTTTAATTCAGGGTTATTTTCGAAAAGTATATTTTTGTTTCTTAGGAAAGCTTTAAGTTTATTTATGTCATTATTATTGCCATTATTATTGGATGTGTAATTTTTTGCATTAAAATTAGATAATAAATTAGTTTCCATTTTAAAATAAGAATTTAAACAATAAAATAACAAATAAAAAACATTTACTTTTCTTTGGGAGTCCATTCGCGAATGATTAGTTTATCGTACGATATAACCGCATATTTTCCGCCTTCTCGTTCTATTTTCAGTTGATTGATTTTTTCAGATTGAGATTGTGTATTCAATAGGAGAAAACAAATTATTTTTTAATGATTCAATTTAATAACAGTTTAGTAATTCAATTTCTTATAATAAGTTTATACTTATTGTTTAGAAGAACTCTTTATTTAGTATAAACCATTATTTCGAGGTTTCAATAAGGACATTTTATAAAATTTGTTGTGTTTACAAATTTAATGAACATAATCAAAATTACGGCAAATAAATTAATTAAAGAAATTCATTAAAACTCATTTAAATTAAAGAAATTTCAAAAAATATTTTTGATTTGTGGCAATTCCCCCGATTTTTTTATTTTTATTTATGAATTAAATGACACTCGGTTTAAGAGATTTACTCAATCAAAAACAACTGATATTTTATACCGAATACATAATTAATATTAGCTAACTAGCTAATCTAACCCGTATAAATACCGGTCTTTGTTAGTCTATTTATCCTTATATGTTTATCCTGGTTTTCCGTACCCATGAAATACAGGTCTTTACTAAACCTTCTATATCTATTCTTATCTATTCCACACCGCTCATTTCTATACCTCTTATTTGTTTACTTCAACATTTTTACGTAAAATAATTCATTTCTAAAAATTGCTGGGAGAGCAAAAAAATTAATATGCACATCTTTTTGCATATAAGAGATTTATAATAAAGTTTTTTTTTTGTTCTAAACGCTTATTACTGATAGCTCAGTGGTGCGCTGTCATTAATGTCATTTTGGGGATTAAAGAACTCCTCTACTAAGTTTTGAATATTTTTAAATCTTGCTGTATTTATAGTAATATTTGGAGCAAATTTATTATTAAAGTATATATCTATAATAATGATAGTAATACTTAAGGCAAAAAATAATAGTATAGCAAAAAAGTTTTCTAACTGTTAAAAGAAAGTTCAAATGTTTTGTCATTTTTATAAATTTATTATACACGATTGTTCCATATACTGCCTGCAAACTCAACAAATGCTAAAGACGTTTACACCTACAAACGTTTGTACACAAGGCTATACAAATGACAGAACTAAGATGATCTTAGACCATTAAAACCTGTTGACTATAAAACGCAAAGGAAATGTCTATAAATTGTGTAACGCTAAATTTATTTTCAAAAAAGAAGAAGATTTTCATTAAACTTAATGAGCTATTCTGATTTTTTATTTAACTTATGACTCTTTGAGGGAAAATTCTGATCTTTTTTGTTGTTCGTTAGTAAAATATAGCGTTGGGTATATTATGGACAATCCTTAATCTAAAATTGAAGCCAAAAGTAATGGAGTATACTATTTTGATGGTTAATTCTGTCGTTGTTGCGCACTCGGTTTAGGATGTTTAACGGGCGCGTGGTAAAATAGCTGTAAAACTCTAAATTTCCTTATTATATCAATATTAAATATTTTAACTTTTAATTATTTTTAAAATAATAAATTTGATTAAATGGTTTATTATAAATATAAAGTCAAAATTTTTATTTATGTTCATATTAAAAACATACTTTTAAAACCCCCTGATTGTTTAAAAAAAGTTGAGGTTGCTGCGTGGCAAGTTTAAATCATCAGCTTGCTTTTTGTTATTTAAAATGCTATAACAAAACAATTTTTGTTACAGCTAATTTTTTTTATTTAAAATGCTATAACAAAACAACTTTATAGTTTTATAGATTTTATATACAAACATGTTGTTTATACTCATTTTCCTTGCACGAACTCACCTTATTTGTAAAAAATGTAAATAAAAAACTAAACTAACACAATCTCAATCATGACGCATACGCAACAAATTTCCCCATAATTTTTGATGTTTTAAGAATTTGTAGGTTTTTCAAAAAACTTTTCGTTTGTTAAAGTTTATAATAACGTTAAATATGTTTGTATGAAAATTCTATAAAACTCAAGTGTATTGTATCTTAAAAAATCTTGGAAAATTAGAAAAATAATGTTGCCGGTGGTAGGACACGAACTGTTACTTATTTGTACAGAAGCACTGCGCGCTCACCACTCGGCCACGCTGGCTCATTGACTTACGAAATTTTAAAAGTAAATAATAACTTTTTTTTCAACGGAAATAAATGCTATAGATCAAAATTAAGGAGAAGTTAACGAAATGCTGTTTTCAAGTGAACGTAAAACTGTAAAACTTGATATATGTTTTAGTATGTGTTAACATTACATAATTTGAAGTTTACTTACGTTAGATATTTGCATACACTTCCGTTCACGTTTTCTTATCAAACAAAGCTGCTGCAGCTCTTTCTCATTATTACCTCGGTTGCAATGGCTGCTAAGCGTTCTGTGTCATACAGACTCGAAAAGGCACTACTACTATCAAGTTCAGTATTATTATATAGATTATTAACTAACAAAAAATAAAATGATGTCATAATATTATTTTATTTTTTGAAAGAAAAACAAATGAGTCTAACAAGATGTATATTCAATAAATCAATATAAATATAATTAAAAACTTTAAATGTCTAATTTACACAATATAATTGTCATCACTGTAACATCTGCAATATTATGAGTGTAAAACTAAATTAATTACGAGTAATTACATTAAAAATTGAATAGAGTTATCATATAAAGAAAACCCGAAAATAGTTCCGCACAAAACACATTTTTAAAGTATGGAACCATCTACTTTTTATAAATTGATTTCACATAAATGTTTTTTAATTTATATAATTCACTTTAATTATAAATTGAAAACCTTTCTCGAAAAACTTTTAAAACAAACCTTAAAACTGATGCTCTTTAGGGGCTGTCGATTAATTACGTCAATAAAATAGGGGGAGGGGGTCTAAATTTTTTTAACAAATGCTAACAAAGGGGAGGGGGGAGAAGCCAAAACAAGTTAACCCTAACAATATTACTTTTTAAACAAACTTAATTTCTTAAAAAAAGGAAAATTAGGCAGCGTTTGCAGTCCAGTATTATACACTCGCTCAACCTTCAGTATTTTAAAAAAACTACTTATATTCCTACTTTTTAAAAATCGTGTTGTGCTTTAAAATGACACGAGACATACAGAACTAAATAAGTACACACGAGATGTTTACACGTGATACTATTATTTTTTCAAATTTGTTGTTGTTCAGTCTGCTGTGCAAACAAAAAAAAACTGAATGCAAACACATGTTCTACATTATAGTATTTAAATACTTATACCAGGGGTCAGCAATCTGCGGCTCGCAAGCCTCATATGGTTTTTTTGATGTCATGATAATTTTGGCTCTTCTGTCTCAAAAGGTTGCCGACCCCCGATTTATGTAATTTGGCAAATGCATTTTTTGTTATACTAGACTATATTATAAATAACTGGCTTTCACAGTGAAATCGGATAAGGTCAAAAGTTAAAGTGAGATGGATTGTCATATTCACGAATTGTGACTCTGCACTATCCATAAATTATGATAAATATTTAAAACCATCATCGAAATTGATTCATTTAGGTAGGGGAGGGGTCATCGATGACGTAATTTTATTGGAGAGGGTTGGGGTCTCTGAAAGTTTGACAAGTTGTTGATAAGGGAAGAAAAGAGTTAGAATCGCCAAAAATTGTTGACATAATTAATGGACAGCCCCCTTAGCTGTAAATAATTTACAGCAATTTGTAAAAGCAAATGAATAAACAATGGCACTTGAATAAATCTAACCACTTCACCAATAAAGCATAACCAGATTTATAAAAATTATTTTTGCACAACAGTCATACTATTATGGAATATAGGCAATTTTTATAGGAAACTTAAATAACTTTTTTTTATGGATTGCATTCTATAAAATAATTCATTTTAAAAATGGTTTTAACCGCCTCTGTAGCTTATTTATTTTTAAAGATATTTGTGTTTTACGATTTTCAATTTTTTGAGTTTTTAAGCAATATTTCCGCTAAGCATCTTGTTAAATATTTGAAAAAATGCAAAAAAATGCACCTAAGGATTTGACTGAGCTGTCAAGTCCAAGTGAAACAAGGAAAAAAGTGGGAAGAAAAAAGGGATAAAAAATTAAATGTATATATTAAACAGATGTTCAGATCAAAACAAAGACACTTTAGTAAAGCGTGTAGTAAAAAATAATAATGATAATTTGAACACTAAGCATGTAATAGAAATGTAATAAATGTTTGCCCGCTTTTTTTTCCTTGATGTATAACTTTTTAACTTTTTATTTTAATTTTTTTATTTTTGGAAAATATTTGACTAGTCAATACGGGAAAAACATAAATAAAAGTTCATAATAGGTTTTCAATACATTTAAAACTGTTTTTGTTAAATCATGTCTCGTGGGCCAACCTACCCCGTAATCAGGGTAGGTTGGCCCAAAGATTGGGGCAGGTCGGCCCACATTCAACTTACGACAGAATTTGAGGTGGGAAAACGCTCATTGAGCAAAAGCAACTTAACAACTTGATCAAAAAATTTTATAACTTTATTAATAATTATACTATATAACTATATTTTATAATTTTATAACTTGACAAAACAAAATTTAAGCAACTTTAAAGCAATAAACTACAAAAAATGAAGTTAAGACAAAATATAACAATAACATTTTATTTATAATCATTTATTATCTAACCCCTTTGCATTTTTTTTATACACAACTCACATGGGCCCAAAACTGACAGCTTGAACACTGTATCCACACAGCACCAGGAAGGTTGTTTGAGAATGGTTTCAAGCAAATAAGACACAAGACATCTTCCTCATTATCATCTTTGTTTTTCTTGTTAGGTTTTTCTTTTGCAGGTTGACCGGCAAAAATCTTGCTTTTTTTAGAGTTACTTGGACCGGCTTTTTTGATAAAAAATAGTTTTTAATTTTTTTACTTTTGCTAGTTTTTGCTCTTGTTGCAAGACTTTTTTAACTGGTGTATCAGTTGGTATATCAGAAATTAGTTTCCAATTTCTAAGCTTATTTACATTATTTAATCTCGGCTGAGCTTTTTCAATAGACCTCGCTTCTTCAGGAGATGGTAAAAGTGAAGGGTTTGGAGAGGCACCTGATGTGCTTTCTAAATCTGGAAAATTTCTTTTCTTAGATGTTGATTTATTTAAATTAAATTTAAATTTTTTTTTTTTTTTTTTGTTTACAATACGCAGATGAAACTTCATTGCTTGGTGTTTGTTTACAATCCATAGCTTAAACTTCATTTCTAGGTGCTTGTTTAGTGATGCTAAAATCCACAGATTACATTTTAGTGGTAGGGTCTGGTGTATCTGTTAATTATGATGACAAACAATTGCTTTCTAAAATAATATGAACAAAGTATTAGTTTTCTTGGAGTTATAGCATAAGGAAGTGCTGTTTTTACTATACCAAGTATGTCATAGATAGTCGTAAGTTGTTTGTTTACAGTAAACCATGCATCACATGCTGAGTTCACAAACTTTTTAAAAGGACCATAAACACTTCTATCTAATGGTTGCAATTTATGACTGCAGTGTGCTGGAAAAGATAAAATTGTGATCCCATTTTCTTTAAAAAACCAAGTAAATTTGTGTAAATGTGCTGCACCAAAATATGAGAGCTATGGTTGTCAATCAATACCAGACAAGGGCAATCATTGGAACAACGTGCATTGATAGAAAAATGTTTGATATATTTAAGAAAATTTGTCTCTGTCATCTATCCTGAAGAATGTGCTGATCCATCATATCTTATTGGTCCATCACGAATAAAGTGAGATTTAAAGTTAACTCTGGGAAAGATAAAATACGGAGGTATGCTATTGCCAATCGCACTAACCTCCAAAGCCATTGTCACTAATGCTCCTCTTTCTGCTGATGTTACTCGACCTATCTGGATAAAGCCTCTACGTGCAACAACACGATCAGGCCGCTGCACTGTTGTGATTCCAAATGTTTGAAGCACAAAATTTTAACCTAGTCAAAACATTGCTTAAGTTGTCAAAAAATAAATATACATTATGTTTATTAAAACTTGTGCACCAAGTTAAACTCGTTGCTTGAGGAGAGCGAATAAAAAGCTTTGGATGTCTTTTCAAGAATTCGGAGAAGCAATCACAACCAGCAGATTGAAGATCTATCCATGAGTGGGGAATTTTCCTGCTGCAAGCAACGGCATATGTATTTGCAAACCGCCGATCTTCTTAAGGTGAAAGACCAAAGTAATCATCACTTGCTTTCATTAGGTATTCTTCAAGAAAAACTTCCTGCTCAGGTTCAAATATCTAAAGAAATATAAAATATATATTACCATTAGACATAAACATTAAAATAATTTTAGGTATCTGTCCTAGTCTCTAAAAAAAAAATCAAAATTGACAATATATCAAAGCAGTGTTTTATATTGAGTTATCATATTAAATGTTTAAATAAGTTACAGTACTAAATTATATTCAAACTAGTTAGAGAAAATAAAAATTACCTGAAATCTTATGCTCGGGTTGTTTATCTAATTTAGGTGATAGGTGGTGATCTCTTCCTATAGCTGCGTTATTAGCCGTATGTTCTGCATTAGGATTATGTACTGTTGCAGTAACATCAACCTCAAGTGTGTTATCATTGTTAGAATTTGAAATAATCACTTAGCAATCAAGTTCTACTTCAGTTTGAACCGAGGGATTAGATGTAGATGGCAGCCTTTTGGATTTGCAATACCTTCCTAGAGTCTTACCTGGTATATTAAATTCTCTACTAACTGCTTGAATTGATCTTTTATATTTTAAAACTTGTATCACTGCCAATAAAATTATTTCTTATGACACTTTTCCCCGTTGTGAATTGCAAATATAATTTTGTACCATTTTTAGGTAGGTCTGAAAAAAAATGCAAAAACTAAAGATATATTACTTTACTACAATGTTTTATATTTAATTATTTCTTTTTTATTTAATTATTTATATACCTGCATACTTATATATTTAAATCGTTGCATTTTATATTTTTATATTTTTAAATACTAAATACTTATTTACTGTTAATTATTAATAATTTACATAACTCATGTTATATTAAATTTATATATCATATTTAAATTAAGTGTTAAGCATGAAAAATTAGGCGTATTACGTATAAAGTATTAAATTTATATATGTAAGTATAACTTGTATGTAAAAGTTTAAATATCAATTAAATTTACATATACACTGTTTAAAAAGTGAACATTTAAAATATAAAATAGATTGTATGTTATCGAAAATATTATTTATTAAAATTTTTATAAAGTATTAGCACATAATTATATGATTATATTAGATAACCTTGTATACATTTACAATATAGATATACATAAAAAAAAAAAATTTTCTGATATATATTAAATATATCTAATTTATATTCGGTTTCGTAAAAAAATAAATAAATCCAAACACAAAAAAATATTTCCTTTCTTATCCATTACGAATCAACTAAAAGCAAAAATAAATATACATAAGTTTTTGAGTTAGGAAACATTTTAAAATTTAATAAAGTAAAAAATTATTATAAAAACTCATTGCGTGCAATGATTGGTTACCTTAAAGTTGTTACTCAATATGACTAATTTAGCAAAGGTCAAATTTTTGCAATTGTTGGTGCCAGTACTAAATTAGATTTGAATTAAAATTAGAAAATTAGACTTTTTTATAATAAAATTTAAAAAATTGATTAAAAAATCAAATTTAAAATTTTTTATACTAAGTTAAAGTTACTAATTTTATATACCATTATTATAAATTATAAAATAATAAAAAATAAAAAATATATAAATATATAAATATAAAAAATAATATAATATATATAACATATATATATATATATATATATATATATATATATATATATATATATATATAAGGTAAGTGTGGGTATTAAGGCCCGGCGGGTAATAAGGCCCACTAATCCAAACTTAGGGAAAAAATAAATTGTGAAACTTTTTTCGACATTAAAATATTAGAGTTATCTGGTTTTATCACTGGCAGCAAAAAAAAATCAGCATTTCTTTACATTTTCATTTTTTTAGGTGGGCCTTAATACCCACACTTACCTTATATATATATATATATATATATATATATATATATATATATATATAATATATAATATCATTATATTTTATAAAAAATGATATTGTAAATATTACATCTATGGCGAAATCCAACTTTTAATAAAAGCATTACAAATTTTTCAGTAAATAATCGAAGAATGCCGTAGTCAACTTTTATAAATATTTCTATTTCTTTTTGAAGCTAAATGTGTACGTAAAAATAAGTTTGAAAAATCATCACTTATGGCGGTTTAACATGTTATATATAACTGAAGTTATTATCACAACGGAAATTTCCGTATTTGAAAATTTAGCCGCTGATGCGGAAAATTTCCGTACATAATGCATTGGTACATCCATGCATGGATATACGGATACTTTCCGTGCAAGTAACAAAATATTTTTTCGTTTTTTAACGGAAATATTTAACAGTGTATAAGTTATATTATAAGTTAAATAACATGTATAATAATAGTATATAAATATATACAATATTTAAGTTTAGACATATATATAAATCTAAGTTAAAAATACATTTTATAATAAGATTATTTAACTGAATTAAAATATTATGTATATGAGTAACATTTTCTTATTATCGACGTATAAAACCCAAATAAAGTATAAAAACAAACGCCAAAAAAAATATATATATATATAAATTTGTTTATTAGGCTAATTTCTGATCTAATATGTCTTACAAGTTTTAACCTTTTTATAACAAAAACAGTTTTTCTGTCACAAATTTACCTGAATTATTTCAAAAATCTACGGGGCACGTTGGTCACATAGCCAACGTGCCCGGTTGCATCGGGCCAATCTGCCCCATTGTTCATGTTTAGAGTATGAACAACTTTCTCCATCAATTAATTAAACCATCAATTAATTTTGTGGAACATTATATACTAAAATAATCCTTACTCTGTAAGCTTTAAATATGGCACTTCAATAATGCTGTACTGTCAAACGTCAATGAGTATAAACACGTTAAACAAGCTGTTTAAAATTTGAACAGTCCAACAACTATAATTTTATTTTGGAATAAGGTTTGTACTACTACCAACCATCACTTAGATTCCCAGTTTGTTAGAGCGTCTAGCCTTTAAAAAAGGTAGAAGTTTCTCCTTAAGGTAGGATATGTGATATACCCTTGGTAAGGTGTAGTTTTCTACCTTTTAAAGTAGAAAATTATACCTTTAAGGTAGAAAACTGTATGAAAAATCATTGTTTTTAATATAAATTTTTACTTTAAAAGATAAAAAATTATACCTTACTAAAGGTATACCACATATCGTACCCTATGGTAGAAATATCTACCTTTTTTTTAAGGGTGTTCCCCGTGGGCCAACGTGCCCCGGTCTCCCCTAACCATAAATCTATAGTAAATACAAATGTTTATAAATCTATTATAAATATAAAATGTTATAATCTATTATAAATATTAAAATATTATATAATCTATTATAAATATTAAATGTTCATAAATCTATTATAAATATAAATGTTTAACATCCTGAAAACAAATATACATATGTATAGATATATCAATATTTAAAATGAATAAATATAAAATGATAGGAGGTATATAGATAAAGAAAAAAGATTCTTCCTTATGTGTAATCATAAATAATATAGTGGTGGTAATAATCTTCTCCTCAGAATTGCGTTTATTATTACCTGCGTTTCGAAGAGGCTCAGCACCAATACTTAGTTTTTTTCTTCAGATAAATGTCATCGCTATTTAGGCTTTACCCCGCAATTTACGTCTACTCCGTACTGCAGTAAAAAAGGACTTCACTACAAACAGCCAAAACCCTAACTTCACCCAAACTTGTAAAGCGCTAATATTTTTGAAGAAGTAATATGGATATTGAGAGTAGTGAATTCAATGCCAAATAATATAACAATTTTAAAATAAAATAGTATATATAAAATTTTTTTAATAAAAATGACAAAAAACAATAAACTAAAATGTAAATGATAATATAAAATAATAAAAATTCTTCTAATAGAAAACCAAAAAATGCGCAACTACACTACCAATGTAATAAATGTTGTTAGATAAAACTTTATTAAAAATACAACAAGTTTGGTAAATTGGTACTTTTTGGATAAATAAACTCAGTTTTTTGAGTCTTTAAGCAACATTTCTGCTAAGTATCTCGTTAAAAATTTGGCACCGAAAACGAGAAAAAAAAGGGTTATTGATATTTTCCATTTTCGCGTTATTTTTCGGTAAATTGATTATCTATTGAGAAATTTATTCAAAAATTTTATTAGAAATAATATCATAAATACAAATTAATTGTATTATATATTAATTAATTATGTTATATATTATTATAATTATTATAATTACATAATAAAAATTAATTACAATATATAATTATATTTTTACTTAACTAAAAAATTAGCCTATAGTTTTAAACTAAAAAATTATTTAACTAATTTTAGTTATACCCCGTTCATACTGACGATAAAACACGTTTTATCTTAAAAGCGTATTAAATTGTTATTGCAAAAAGCTGTATAAAACAACAATAAAACAATACTGCAAGGTTGCTTTGTCAATATAAAAAGCATGTGTTAATATAAAACAACCTCGCCATGTTGTTTTATTACTGTTTTGCAGAGTTTATAACATTATAAACACAAAACACATTTAAAATAAAACGTGTTTTATCTCCAATGTGAACGGGGTATTAGATTAATAAATTAGTCGACTAGTTTTAGTCAGACTAAAAAAAAATTGATTTAATTTTGGTTAACTAAAAAGTTAGCTAATATTAGTTCGACTAAAATGTTAATCGACTTTTAGTTTAGTTAGTAATGATTTTAAGTTTTGGTCACAACACTTAAAATATGCACATTTTAACTTAACATCAAATAAAAACAAACTAACTTAAAAAAACTTACATTATTTATGATAATAACGGGTGATGCGGAAGTTATCGGACAAATCCTAATTTCATTATTTGAGCATAATAATTAGTTTTTGTGGCTTTATGCGTAGGCATAAACGTTCTATAAACTATAAACTTTATTATTTGAAACACAATTATTTAAAATGAGGTTAAATGCAGCTGAACGAGAATCTTTTCGAAAGCGACTAAAAATGTTTTTTGTAAATAAGCCTAATATATAAAAAAAAAATAGTAAATCATTTTGAAAAGGAAGGATTTGTTCAAAGTACAATATATGATAACCTAAAATGACTTGAAACTGTTCAATCGTTTTCTGATAGAAAGCATCCTGGTCGTCCGACATCCTGGACTAGAGAAAAGAAAGCCGAATTAACGAGACTTGTCAAAAATCGAAAAGGAGTCAGTCAGAGAAAAATAGGTATTAAAATCGGTGTAAATCAATCGACAATTGGTCGTCAGTTAAAAAAAATGAATATTAAATATAGAAAACGTGAAAAGACTCCAAAATACACTATAGAACAACAAATAAAGGCAAAGAAAAGAAGCAGGAAACTAGTTAACAAACTCTATAACACAAAATCGCTTCTAGTCATCGATGACGAAAAATACTTTTGTTTTGCAGGGGACAACATGCCTGGAAATTCTGGATACTACACAAACAACAAAAAGACATGTCCAGAAAGTGTTCGTTTTATAGGAAAAGAGAAATTTCCAAAAAAATTATTAATGTGGATAGCCATATCTGACCGTGGTATGTCCGAGCCATTGTTTCGCACTTCCAAGGCTGTAGCGATCAATTCATCAATCTATATTAATGAATGTTTAGAAAAACGACTTCTTCCATTTATTCACAAGCATCATGGAGACTTTAACTATTTATTTTGGCCAGATTTAGCAAGTTCTCATTATTCTAAAGATTCTCTAAATTGGATTGACCAATATGTCTATTACGTTGATAAAGAATCCAATCCCCCAAATGTGCCTCAAGCACGACCAATTGAAAATTTTTGGGGACATTTGGCACAGAAGGTTTACGAGGGAGATTGGCAAGCTTTAACAGAGCAAGTTTTGATTGATCGCATTAAACTAAAACTACAAGAAATTGATTTAAACTATTTACAGTCGCATATGAAAGGCGTCAGAGCAAAACTGAGATCAATTGCAGATGGTGGTGTTTTTTCATATAAAAAATAATATATTTTTATTAAAAGATAAATGCTTTATTTAAAAAAAATATAATAGCAGTTTCTTTTTTATTTATAAATAAGTTATTGACGTTTTTATTTTGTCCGATAACTTCCGCATCACCCGTTAATAACAAAAAAAAAATACCAACAAATATCTGAAATATTTTAAGTTATAATTTTATTTTAGATAACACGTCAGTAAGTGGATTTCCTCTCAGAGTCATCGAACATATATCTAATGAGAACATTGATGAAAACCAAGTGTAAAGTGGATAAATTTATAAAATGTTTTTATTTTGCGAAAGCTATGTTTGATCAAATATATCAGTAAATCTATTAAACAAACAATTATTTACGAGTGTTAACAAGTTTTTAACAATAAGCAGTGTAAAGGTAGAATATTTCATCAAGCAGTCATTTTCAGACAATCGTTTTTTTAATGCCAAAAAGACGTATTTCCACATTTCATAATTGTTTGATATTGAGTGTTTTATTAAGTTGAAAAGCGCACTTGCCTAAATTTTTTTTCTTAACAGTTTTCACGATGATAATTAACTAAATTAATTGCGTCTTTTTGGTTTAGTAAATATGTGCAGTACCCTTCAAACTATGTAATGATACCAATAACTCGTTTTTGAGAAAAAGTAGAGACACGTCTATTTGGCTTAGTAGGTTTGAACAGCGTAGTTAATTTTACTCTTGTAACATTTATTTTAAATAGTGCAAAAGGACAAAAAAAAGTTTTAAATAATGATATTTGTCAACCGAAATCAACCGAAGTGTTAAATCAAAGTGTTAAATCAAAAGTCTCTCAAGTATTTCTCAACTTTGTAAAGTGATTTTTTATAACTACACAATATGGCTCTTATTTGTTGTTACTTTTGTAAAGAATTAATTAAACTTTAAGAACAAAAAAATTATGTGTCTAGAATAAAATTAGTGTACAAAAAAGAATATTAACCCTTTTTTGCGAAGCATACTCGAAAGTTACTAACAGCGGCCTGCGGTAAAATTTAACAAAAATCAAAAGCCGTTGTCAGCGGCAGTTTGCTTGCAGTTGTGTCAGAGTCTAAATTTAAGTAACTATTTTTTCATTTTTAAATTTATTTCTTTTTTGAATCATCTTTCGTACTTTAATATAAATTTGTAAATATTAAGACAAATTCGAAAAATTTAAAAGCCGGTTTTTATTATTCGATTATCGATATTTGATATTCGAAAGGAAATCCGGATATCCGACTACACGGTAAACCGGCGAAATCACTAGTATAGGGTATGTTGGAGGAGGACAGAGCAAATAAAAAAGCTTTTATATTATAGATATTTTTTTAAATAGCTAACGAGATGTTAAATTAATTTCTTATTTAAAAGAAATGATAACAAAATGGCTTTTATTATACTTTGTATTAAATAATGCTATGCAAATGATATGGTAATCACTAAGGGGTAATGACGTGGCAGTCATTAGTTGATGGCATTTCCATCAAATGTAGCTAATATTTTAAACAATTATAAATCTATATGATATATTCTGATAAATCCAATCACTATTGCTATTATTTTTAACAACTACTTTGATATTATAAAAATATTATTCCTAAATATGATTTGAGAAATTTTCTAAATAATCAAAATACAAGTTCTTTCTTTTTTGATCCAGTGACTGAAGTTGAGATAACGGGTCCCATAAAATATTTAAATTAAAACCAAAAAAAATATTCATAGAAATTGTTTTCATAAGGTGTTTTTGTTGATTTCCAAAAAGCATTTGATGCAGTTGACCATGAAAGCAGTTGACCATGTTTAATTAGAAAATTGGACTGCTAAGATATCTGAGACTCAACCAATGGTTTTCTTCTTATCTTCAAAATAGAACACAATTTGCTTCTATTAATAGGATGGAGCTTAAATTAATAAATTCAACATATGAAGTCCCAAAAGATTCTATGTAAGAAAATTTGCTCACTCTTCTCTTTGTTAATGATCTTAATAGCTGTCCGACGTCTGTACAACGTAGCTGTCCGACGTTTTCCACTTCTTACCAACTTGTTGATGATGCCAATCTGTTTTTAATAAATAAATTACTATGCTCCTGATTATAAAAATATGCATATGTTAATAAAAAAATTTGTCAATGATTGTTGTTAAAAAGCTATTAAACTGGTAAAATATTTAATTGATTCAACAGTTATGAAGGAGAAATTACTAGACATTTTACTAGTTTTGAAGGAACATAACATTGACTTTCCATTTTATAAATGTAACTGTTCAAAAACCGTTTTTGAACAAAAATTGTTTCGATATGTGACAATGGATGAAACATGGATCCATCACTTCACTCCAGAATCAAAACGATTGTCATCTGAATGGACTGCAACGGGTGAACCTCGTCCAAAGCGTCCGAAAGCACAAAAATCGGCTGGAAAGGTTATGGCTTCGACATTTTGGGATGTGCGTGGTGTAATATTCATCGATTATCTTGAAAAAGGAAATACCATCAACAGTGAATATTATATAACATTATTGGAGCGTTTGAAGGCCGAAATTGCAAAAAAACGACGCATATGGCAAAGAAAAAAATTTTGTTTCATCAAGACAACGCACCGTGTTACAAGTCAATCAAAACAATAGCAAAACTACATGAATTGAACTTCGAATAGCTCCCACATCCACCGTATTCGCCAGATTTGGCTCCAAGCGACTACTGGCTGTTTGCAGACCTGAAAAAAATGCTCGGCGGTAAGAAATTTCGCACGAATGAAGAGGTCATCGTTATATTAAAACGATTGTCATCTGAGTGGACTGGTGAACCTCGTCCAAAGCGCCCGAAAGCACAACAATTGGCTAGAGAGGTTATATATAATATATATATATATATATATATATATATATATATATATATATATATATATATATATATATATATATATATATATATATATATATATATATTAGGGTGGTCCTTAAAAATGAAAAGTTGAAATGTTGTGCTCCCACCCCCTAGAATTGTTCGTTTATATGATAAGATGTTTGCGTAAAAATATTTATACATTTGGTTGATGTTTAGAGGTCGCCCAAGCATGTTCTATAAATGTTATTTTGGCTTATTTAAAAAAAAAATTAGTTTATGAAACTTGTTCATGAAACATTGAAACTAATCAACACTTTCACCTTGTGGTCGATTCAGGTGTTTAGTAATATCAACCATCAACTAATTAAGTAATAAGTATTCTTTGATGCATGTTGGTTGACGTCATTTAGCATAAACGTCATTTTTCAAAATATTAATGCGTGTTTTGTGAGATAATTACCAGTTAATGCAATAGAAACGTCTCACTATCTGCAATTCAACTCAGTAAATACAATACAAGGAGTCAAAGGAATCTTCAAACCAGGAATAGTGAGTATAAATTTATCGTTTCATTTTGTTTTTTGCTCCTTGACCAGTTGAAATTGTATTGCGTCATTCGTTGTATTTGTAGGCAGCGCAAAAAATCAATTGCTGTAATTTTTTTTATGCATTGAAAGCAATTTACTACTTATTAATTTTGCATCACTCAACACTTTCTACAATTAATATGAATTTCATGAGCGATTGACCATTTTATCATTTTAAGAAATAGCCTATGGGCCTAACGCATGTCCCATCACACTGTGTGAACTTTATTTGTTCTTTATTTCACTTTGTAGGCGAAACATGACAACACGTAGTAAGTCGGCACTATATCTCCTGGGTGAACCAACTACTGCAGTTTCCAGCATCCGCCTTGCATCAAATGGTGAAGCACTAGGGCTTTTCTGTCATCATCATCTCAATCTTGGACTCACAACACGCCAAGCATCATCGTATGTGATTGAAGAGTTGACAAAAGTCTGGAACATTGCTCGTATTCCAACTTGCCGGAAGGATCATGCCATTGCCAAGTTGGAGCTACTGTATAAGGAATGGTCAACTCTGAAAAAGCACAAAACACGCCAGTCGGAGTCGCATACATCAAATGAAACCCAATTTTGTGGCAAAATGAACGATCTCCTTGATATCGCTCACGCTAACGCTGTCACGATGATAAAAATCCAGGAAGATCTCGAGTTTCTTGCCGCACAGCGGGAACCTGGTCGACGAGGTTATATGGGCTCAATTGACACAGCACTGGTAGCCAAGGAAGAACGGAAGGCAAAGCGTACTGAGCTGGAAAATGCTAGAAGAAAACGAGCGAAGGACCAATGGGCTCAGGCTTCAGCCAGTGCAGTGTTGGATGAAAAAGACTACATCAGTGAAGAAGAGCGCATCGATGATGATGGTGAATTCAGTGCGCATAAGTTCTGTACTCCACCAAAAAAAAAAATAAGAGCAACGAAAAAAGTATTAACACCTCAGTTAGCTGCTGCATTAGATCGCACCAGGCGACAGGAAAGCCACTTTCGTCATTGCTGAAACTGCTCAAAGTTTGGGATATGACATCAGCAACCTCAGTATAAACCGTAGCACTATAAAGCGTGGACGTGAGAGATATCGGTCGGAAATTGCAGCAGCTTTGAAGAACAATTTGTCAAGTGATGTACCGTTGACAGTACATTGGGATGGCAAGTTAATGCAGGATCTTTGTGGCAAAGATCATGTTGACCGCCTTCCAATAATAGTTACAGGTTTTGGTGTCTGTCAGTTGTTGAAGGTAAGCAAGATGGTTGGTGGAACAGGAAAAAATCAGGCGTCAGCGGTAGTCCAAGCACTTCAAGAGTGGAGAGTCCAAGATCGTGCTATTGGAATGTGTTTCGACACAACCAGCTCAAATACTGGAATTCACATTTGGGCCTGTGTTGAAATTGAGCGAGCACTTGGCAAGGATTTGCTGTACTTGGCATGTCGCCATCATATAATGGAGCTGTTGGCCGGAGCTGCATTTACAGCAAGCCTTACCCCCTCGTCTGCCCCAGAGGTTCTGCTTTTTAAAAGATTTCAGCAGAAATGGTCCGTTTTGGATCAGACAAAGTACGAGACAGGCTCAGAGTTGGGTGAAATTCCGTACGCAGTGAAGCAGGAAACACTGGAATTTGCTCATAGCCAGTTGCTCCGTGAGTCAGTGCGAGACGACTATCGTGAACTCCTCCAGCTGTCCATCATCTTCCTCGGAGGTTCACCCGATCCTGCACGTGGAATCCTGCACAACTTCATGGCACCAGGTGCCATGCATCACGCTAGATGGATGTCGAAAGTTATATACTCACTCAAAGTCTGGATGTTCCGGTCACAATTTAAGCTCACAGCATTTGAAGAGAAAGGCCTCCGTAAGATGTGCGTCTTCACAGTCATCATATATCTGAAAGCCTGGTTCACTGCACCACTGGCTGCCAGCGCTCCTCGTAATGACCTTCAACTGCTTCAGAATCTCTACAACTACAGGCAGTTTGACGAAAAAATTGCCATAGCTACTTGCAAGAAGCTTGAACATCACTTGTGGCATCTGTCGGAATATTTAGTGGGCCTTGCCTTTTTCGATCCAAACGTTTCATCCGAGACAAAACGAAACATGGTGGATGCACTACAGTCCAGACAATCTGTTCAACCTGGTCTAAAACGAATCATTCTAAAAGCCAGCGAGTCATCGCAACACAACTTAGAGGACTTCGTAACTTCAAACACTCGTGATCTTCTCAGCAGTCTCCACATTGGTTCTGATTTCTTGTGCGCGGACCCCGAAACATGGGAAGGCAGAGATGATTACAAGCAAAGCACAACAATTGTGAACAAACTTCTGGTCACAAATGACAATGCTGAACGGGGTGTAGCCCTTGTGCAGGAGTTAAATAAACTCATAACCCATGATGAGGACCAGTTCCAATTCCTTCTGCAAGTTGTGGCCGATCACCGACGTCGCTACCCGGATTGCCTCAAGTCAACACTGCAGGCACAGACTGTCTTATAGGCCTGCTAATTTAGTCATTACTGTGGTGATTTTGAACATTGAACAATTACAACACACTACACTAGTAATACTATATCTCTACACTGCCATTACATTAACTATGAGTTACAAACACTAATAAGAATACTGTTGAACTGTCACTTCAGTCAATTACTCTTTTCGGAATAATCGTAATCGGTGTTCATGTTTGCTATACCCTATAAAAAGACAAGCTGGGCGACCTCACAACACTGTCTGATTGCATAAATATTTTTTGCAGGCTCTCTTGTTACCCAAAGGAACATTTTAAAAGGGTGGGAGCTTAACATTTCAAAAAAAAATTTTTTTATTGCTTTAAGGACCACCCTAATATATATATATATATATATATATATATATATATATATATATATATATATATATATATATATATATATATATATATATATATATATATATATATATATATATGTATATATATATATATATATATATATATATATATAAATATATATATACATTAGTTATTTTTATGCCGCTTACTAAAAAATTTAAAGTAAGAAATACATATAAAAATGGTCAGTGTGGAATAGACTTATTGAGACCCGTATTTTACGGGACAGTCAGTTAGTTTCTAATACTAACCGCTTAAATTACTAATAATGACTTTTAGTTTTAAAAGTTATGACCATCAGGTATTTATGCCCTCGGTCCTTCATTTATTGGAGTTTTTCAAAAGTATAATCTTTGGTTAAATGCTAGCTAAATCTATTTCTTAATCCCGAAGTTAAAATTTCTGATTATTGGTATCGTTATTTCCAGGCTCCAACCACCAGGGTTATCTGTAAAACTTTCACATCTTATATGCGCATGAACATACTTAAGTTTGGAGTTAGCAAAATGCACGAAAATGTCATATCTCAAAAACTCCTCCCAAAACCTTTGAAGACAAGACCAAAACGTAAATATGTGTGTCTCAAGATATCTCGCGACGAAGCATTAGTTTAGGAGACGATAACCAGATACAATTGATGAATTATTTAAAAACAAAGTTTGTTTGATTACGATGATTTTTCAATGTATATAAACTTTTCTCTAAAGTAATTCATGAATATTACAGTCAGTGTTTTTGAAATTCATGAATATTACAGTCAGTGTTTTTAAAAATTTTATTTGCTTTTGTACTTATTAACTCAGTGTGTTTAATTATTTTGTCGCATTATTTATTTTTATTTATTTTTTAATTTGTTTGAACAAGTGAATCCAATATTTTTTTTGTTTTTGACACGTTTTTTAATCATTCTTCACTCACATGTTCTTCATCATAAAATGAAAGACTCTAGCATTTTATCATAGTTCTTATTGTTTTAAATGCTTACAAGGTATTATTTATAATTAATACCAAATTGTAATTTAAAACAATTATTATTAATGGTGATAATATGTGAACAAATTGTTTTAACTTATAAAATTTTCTTTTTTGTTGAACAAATTTTATATTGAATTTAGTATTGTATAAATATATTCGCGTAAAGCGTAATTTTAATACTTTAGTATTGTTATTATGTATGTTTAGCAAGTATGCAAGTATGTATTCACAAGTGCATTTGCGATTAGGCAAATCTAGGCAACTGCTTAAGAGCACCAGCCGAAAAGAGGGCTTAATTTTTTGCCATCTTTGAAAAAAGTTTTTTAGACTTTTTTTTTTCTTTACTACATAATCAATTTTTTTTGACATAATTTTGAATTATTTTAGTTCTTTTAAACAAATTTTATGGTTAGTTTAAAATAAGCACGTGACATATTTAAAATAAGCACGTTACATAACTTAATTGTTGTTATGTTGCGTAATAGAAAAAACTGGTTTTTATTAATGCTTTGTCAATGTATATTTGTTTTTTATTAAGTCATTAAATTACATTGTAAAATGTAGATGATTTTTTAGTTAGCCATAAGTTTTTATATTACTATAGATAAAAACTCATCGTCGGGGTTTAAACGCTTAATGGTATGTATTTATATTTTTATGGTATATATGGCATATATTTAAAAACTTATGATAAACTTATGGACGAAACTAGTTTAATATTTAGCGAGTAGAGAGCTGCATTTAGCAGTCTTAAAAGTAAAAAAAGTGAAAGATTTAATAAAATTAGTATTGATATTGTCAATACAGTATTTGATATTATTGAACCTTCTTTATTTCATGTTTTTGATCTTTTATTTAAGACAGGTATTGATCCTGACAAACTAAATATTGCCCGTATAACACCAATAAATCTGGAAGATAAGTAAAATATTTTAAATTGCAGACCTATATCTATACTACCTTGCTTTTCATAATTGCAAGAGAGAATAATGTTTAATAGGCTATTTAATTGCATGTTCCACTGAACATGCAATAGTTGAACTCTCTTATCAAATATCTAACGCCTTTGATAATGACTGTTTTACATTAGGAGTTTTCACTGATCTGTAAACAATTTTTTTTTTTTTAGTGTATAACAATACACTAAAAAAAAAACTTGAAAACTACGGAGTTAAAAATAACAATTTCCCTTGGTTTAAACGGTATCTGACAAATCAAAAGCAATTATTATATTATGTTCAAAATTGCGGGGAACCCCGCAAGTTATGGTGTATGGTAATACACTATAACTTGCGGGGTTCCTCATGGCTCTATTTTAGGACCAATCTTTTTTCTGTTGTACATAAATGACTTATACTTAACAACAAATTTATTAGATCCAATTTTGTTTGTTGATGATTCCAATCTTTTTTGTTCTCAAAAAGTTATGTAAAGTTAATGAATGGTTCGTAATTATCAAACTTTCACTAAATGTATCCACATTTAAAATTTAAAAACAAAGTCTATACTTTTCCATAAATTAAATAAATCAGAGAATATTACTCTAGAATTACCAAATCTTATAATTAATAATATTTATATTAAAAGGAAAACATACGTAAACTTTTTTGGAGTAAAACTGGATGAAAATTTAATGTGGCGTTCACATACAAATTGTATTGAAACAACACTCTTAAAAAAATATCGCAATAATGTTCAAGGCTAAATCTTTTCTAAATGTAACATTCCTTAAAAAATTGTATTTTGCATTTATTCACAGGTACTTGTCTTACTGTAATATTGTGTGGTCTAGTACCGGCTAAACAAAACTAAGGAAAATCTACAATAAACAAAAACATGCGTGCAGAATAGTGTTTAGAGTCTACAGAAATACTGCTCGCGAATCACTTTAACGTGCAACTTGTGGTTTAAATTGCTTATGTTTAAAACAAAAATGGGAATGTCCCCAAAAAATCTTCAAACTTATTTAAATAAAATTAATCACAAATATTCAACAAAGTTTTCAGACAACAACTTTGTTCTTCTCAAATATAATTTAAAATAACCCTCCTATTTAATTGAATACCGTGGGGCTCGGTGATAAGGTAAACTGTGCCATTTTCTTGCTCCAGCCATTAGTTTCGATATATGTATATGCATTGTAAACATTATTTATCGGCAAAATATATTACACACACACACACACACACACACACACACACACACACACACACACACACACACACACACACACACACACACACAAAAAGTGCATTTAATTTCCCTGGAAAGTTAAATGGCCATTAGGTGTTAGGCGTAAATTTTTACTTGTACTTGCTGAACTAACAGACCTTAATGAATCAGCTCTGAAACCTTAAAATGTAGATTTTGTTGTATGGCAGTAATTTGGGAACAAATATTTTATTTCCGTTGAAATGTAGTGTGATAACTTCTTGAGGTTTTATGTTTAATTCATATAAATAGATTGTATAAATGATGTTTAGACGTGCTAAAGTTGATAAAAGCCATCTTTCAATTATTACGAAAAATAAGGAAAATGCAAAAATATTTTATGCAATAAATAAAAACACATGTCCACAAAGTTTTACAAATCAGGCACTGACCATAGCCATCTTAAATTAATTAAACTACCGAATGCTGCTAATAAAAACTTGTAAAACTATCGTTTATACTGCAAGCTATCACCTAATGGAGTTGGAGCACGTATCTATCACGTTCTTTCTGGTTAAGATTCAAAGTACCCCAAGCCAAAAGTTATAAGGAAGAGTTTCTATGAAACTCTACACTTTAACGAGTGAGCGTCATTTGAATGAACTAAAAACTTAAAATTACAGGTATAATTAAGAACGGGAAAAATACGTCAGAGAAGTGTAAAACGGTGTAATAGATACTAAACGCATGTTTAATCATGATGAAGCACCAAAGTTTGTAAACGCTGGAGTTGACGGTGTGCAAGTGGGTTGGTGTTTGCTGGAAAGGATGACAGTTCCTATCAAATGATCCGCAAAAACAGAGATTTTATTTTTATTCAAACACTTGTGTATTGTGCTAAAAATCTATACATTTTACATGCAGTAATATCAGGAAAAGCAATAACCAGAAAACGAACTCTAAAATTCACCGTGGAAAAGATTCCAAACTTGCTAATTGTAATAAGTTAATCAAAGAAATAACAAGGGATTATCATATATTTGTATTTGACATATATTTAAAACACTTCAATAGGGTAAAACAAAATATTCAAATTTCTAAAAAAAGCATAGTTTTCATTTTGGTTACATTACTACATTATCATTTATAAAAATCATTTTGATCTCTTGTGGCAGTTTTTTAAATTAGCGAAATGATTTTAGCTTTACGTTGATTTCTTTCATAAGAACATTTCAATAAAAAAGAACGGCTTATGCTGACAGGCGTTTCTAACCATTGCTAGACATGTAGCAATTCTTCACCTTTGGAAAGTACTGTTTTTCGGTATAATTTGTAGCAGCAACAGAGAGAACCAACCTTAGAATAATATTAGCATTAGTGAATTTGGATTTAAGTTTCTTTGATTGAATAATCAGAAGTAAATCTAGATGATTTAGTTTTCTGATTAACTCAGTTAAAGTTTCAGTTTAAAACGAAGTTAAAAAGAAGTTAAAATAAAGTATATACCCGCGTTGTCTGGGTAGGTTTTCAAAGATTTTTGGGCATAGAGTGTGATTGCAACAGAATCCATGTCTGGAAGACAGACAAAGACCTAAAACCAAAGAGAAGTAAAATCTTGCTTTCATTATTGATACCAAAAACAAAAATAAACTTATAATATAGCTCTTGGTCAAAAGTATTACAAGGCAATAAGAAGGTACTGAGAAAGATAACGCAGTACATCGAAGAAATTTGCAATTTTTAATTATAGAGGTGTTCAAAATTAAAAAAGATCTAAACAAAAGCTTACTAGTTGACATAATATTTTTTAATAAGAAAACCCTCAATACAAAAAGTAATGCTTTCTTTAATACCCCCATCCCTCCCCTCTCCATCCCCACCTCCGATTTAAATCGAAGTTGTACGGAAAACAATAACTTTGCTATCAAGGAACATTAAATAAAAACATGAAAAAAGGAATATTAAAGCTTGATCCCAATAGACATTTCTTCAACAACCAGCATTATAAGTTTTGAAAAAAAAATTAGAATGTGGATGGCAATTAAATGCCCATGCAAACTACGTCATGAACAAAAGATGAATGAATGAAACTATATCATAAACAAAAGATGAACAAATGAAACTATATCATGAACAAAAGATGAATGAATAAAACTATATCATGAACAAAAGATGAGCGAATGAGACTATATTATGAACAAAAGATGAATGAATGCAAACTACGTCATGAACAAAAGATGAATGAATGCAAATTACGTCATGAACAAAAGAATGACAAAAAACAAAAGCTAGTATAATTAGAACAAATGAACACGTGGTAAAAGATCACTGTCATTAATTTATTTAGTATAATACTGTGACTTTAATTATCTTTGTAACATCTTGTAAAATAATAAATAAAGTTATATAAATAAAATAATAAATTGCTTTTCAAGCTTCGCTAAAAGTTGGTTCGTGATGACAAAATACCTCAACAATCATTTTTCTTCTCCTGATGAAGTCTGATGCGTCAATAGACTTTAACTCATCATGTTGCATTGCGCGCTCTTTTTTGCCCACCCATACCAATGCTCTTTTATCAAACTAATTGAACCTCTTGAGCGATAATAGACAGAGTTATACAGTTCAGTTACCACTGCCAAATTACTTCAATACCTTAAAGCATTTTGCTCAATTTATTGAACATTTTCATAATTGTAATCGAGATGACTGTCATGATGGCCGTCTCCAGCTAATCCTACTTTCTTTAAAAGTGCACTAGCTTCTACTAGCGTATTCGGCTGTTGCGTTTTTTTCAATGTTCAACTTTTTTAAGTTTAACATCAAGTTTAAACTCATATTTAATATATACAAATATATAAGTATTATTCACAACTAAGAAGTTAAAAAAAAGAGTTCTGAATAATATACCTTGCAAATAGAATACCTCACCAATCAATACTAATAATTGCGTCGATCATGTCTTTGCTAAGAAAGGCAAAAAAAATATAATGGCTTTACTAAGTCACAATAAAACTAGCTTATTTGTTATTATACAACTAAAACATTCCAAAAAGTAGGTGTATTTTGCTTTGCAATTAAAACCTTAAAATATATACTTTATAAAAATTAAGGGCAACGGTTTTAACTGTTTCTAGAAAAGATTAAAAATTTATCACATCTTCCTCGTTGTCGCATTCTGCCACGAATTACCTTACACGCTAATAACAACAATTTTGTCATCCTTAGTGTAAACGATGCAACAGACGAACTTTTATGTTTTTTATTACAAGTTGCTAGTTTAATTTTCTTTTTCTTACGCAAAAGCAGAACAACAAAATATAATATATACAAAAAATAGAAGTGGAAAACAAACCATTTTAAATAAGCAAAAAACTCAATTTATTTTGAACTTTGTCCAAAAATTTTTAAAAAAATACCTGGATAAGTAAAAAATTTTAAATTTTGGAATTCCAAACACCTCCCACACTTCTAAATGCTAGAATATTTTGTTCTTTTTCTTATTTTTAAATCAAAGATGTAAAAGTAGAACAAAAAGAGTGACTTTTTTTTGTTTTTTATAATTCATTTAAAAGTTTTTTCAATTAGGTAAAAAAATTTGAATCCTTGCATGTTGGTCTCTCCAAACGCTCTGGCGCCGCAGCGGTTGCCTTTGCTGGACATGGGTAAAAACAGGCCTGCATGGAGAACAAGATCACAATTCTCTACTTAATTTCGATAGATTCTTTGATAGAAATTTAACAGGACAAAAATGAAAAAGCCTGCAAAAATGGTTGGTATTGTAGTATTAGGTCTAAATTTTAACTGGTGATGCAAAATGGTAAACTTGCGCAAGTAGCGTGATGTATAACAACTATTTAGTCTTCTTAGACCCCAAACGATGCACTACACAAAAAGTTCCAATTTATTGTATTGATATTATCAATACAATGTTAATTGTATTGATAATATCAATACAATTAACATTGTATTGATAATATCAATACAATGGCAGAGATAATAAAAGGAGGCTCAACAACAATAATAATAATACTTTTCTTCCCTAAGACCATTCTTCTTTCCAACGTGTTCTAAAATGATTTAAGACCATATTAAGGTGTTTATTTTGTTCAACTATTTCGACTAGTTCACAATTCCTTGAATCTTCTGCTATCGCTTCCAGATTTAACTTCCGACCAAACACTAAATGGTTAGGAGTGAGCACTTCGTCACCAACCTCATCATAAACGAATATCAATGATTGGTTATTGATGACGCATTCGACCTCCTGAATGGCTGTCATCAATTCTTCATATGTTAGTCTAGAATTGGTGAGTAGGTGAACCGCGTGCCATTTTCCGACAAAATCTCCGATGGAACGCCACGTTTTGCAAAGAATCGTCGCAGACCACGAATAGTTGCTATCGCTGAACAATCGGAAACTAAACCTAACACAAAAGCACGAGAACTGCAGCATGTAATCAAAAAGATCCAAACTTTATGTAAGGTGTTAGACCCATGTATTGATTTTACATATAAAGGTCCAGCATTATCTACTCCAGTGTACTTAAAAGCATGTTTGTTATTCAAACGACTCACAGGCAACGGGGAAGAAATAGGATAAAAATATGGCTTCCCTTCAAGTTTTCTACAAAGGAAACATTTTTGGATCACACTATGAATTAAACACCTAGCCTTGGGAACCCAGAATTTATTTCTTAACTCATTCAGTGATTCTTTCACACCATTGTGTTTCACGAGGACATGACAGTGCAAAATAGTTAGTTTTGAAAGATAACAGCTCCGAGGTAAAAATATCTTTGCAGTGTATGGAATTAAGGCATTTTTTAGGCATCCTGTACATCGAACGACACCGTCGACTTCAACTAAACGCAAATCTTGCCGCAACTGTTTGTAGTTCGATGCAGTCATAACGTCACGTTGAACATGTTTGATCCACATGGTAATTGCTTCTTCTCGTTCATCACTTAATAACGTTAAGATCTTCAAACCATTTAGTTTTCTTAATCTCAATTTCAAATTATTCACAAAACGTAATATCCGGGCTGTGACTCTTAGTAAACTTTCATAGCTGTTAAATTTTTCTATGTCAATAAAAGAAAGGTCTGGATAATGTACACTGCTTGAAACAATGCAACTTAATTCTTCAGGTATTTTGGTACTTTCAAAAATTAAATCATAAACTGGCCATGCAACTGTTATACTATTTAAAAAATCTGGGCCCTTAAACCAAAAACAATTACCTTTAAAATTATTTAAAGATGATCCACGTTAAATAATATCTGCAGGGCTCCGATGTGTTTCTACATACTTCCATTACTCAATGCCATAAAGTTCTCTAATTTTAAGAAGTCTATTTTGAACAAAAGCTTCATATTTCTTAGCTGAATTTTTAATCCAATGAAGGCAAACTGTTGAATCAGTCCAACAAATAATCCGAGAAATGTTATACACACTTTCAAGCTCTTTTTCAACATTAATCATCAATTCGGCTAATAACAAAATAGCACTAAGTTCAAGACGAGATATAGTTGTTTTACTTAATGAGGCTACCCTCGATTTAGAGGCAAAGTAGAACAAGAATGCGTCTCATCAAAAATTCGAATATAGATACAACATCCATATGCCTTATTGCTTGCATCGGAGAAACCATAAAATTTGAGTTTATAGTTAGGCAAATAATTTGAAGAGCTAAGATACCACCGTGGAACCATCACATTGCTTGATGAAAGAAAATCATTTAAAATAGCTTGCCACTCGGTTAAATTTTCTCCATCAAGGTAATCTTCCCAACTCATCTTGCTAACACTTAAATTTTGGAACAATACTTTTAATTTGACTACCACTGGATTTATAAAGTCCTAATGGATCATAAATACTTGCAACAAATTTAAGAACTTCTTTTTTTCTTCGAAATATCAACTGCGATCTTCATTAGATCTTTAAAGTAAAAAATCAGAATATCCTTTTGCTTGTCCCACGAAACACCAAGGACTTTCAGGTTTCAGGTTTCAGGTTTAGGTGTAAAGTCACTTTCACAAAAGACATCTTCTAATACCTTAGAGTTTGATTCGAATTTTCGAAGGTTGAAAACACCTTTCTTTAATATCAATTTACACCACCTATAAAGGTTTATGCTATTATTAACTTCATCAGTGCAAGAGTTCAAATCATCCACATGAAGGCTTTGTAAAAGTTTAAGAATATAAGAGGGGTAAGTGTTTAAATACTTTTCCACATGTAAATTTAAAGTAGCATTAAGCAAAAAAGGTGAAGAAGTAACACCAAACAAAACTCTACAAAGACAAAATGTTGCAAGCTTTGCATCAGGTAACATATTAAAATGAAGGTTTTCAATGCCATTAAACCATATAAAATCGTACATAATCGCGACACATTTCACTAAGTCCAATTTGAAGAAACGCTTTCTCAATATCAGCCAGAAAGGCAAAATTTTTTGAACGGAAACGTAATATCAAATCGGTCACTGTTTTACAATTCTGAGATTTGTGATCTTTTTCACAAAAGATACATGATAATTTGTTATTCAAGTTGTTCATTGGTTTTTTATGGGTACCTTAGGTTCCACTTGAGTACAATGTTTCAGCCGTAAAAGGGTTTTCTTCTCTGTTAAAGTTACTTTTTCTCACGCGCTTGAATCTCTGTTTTTAAGACATTTAATACAGTTTCAATGTTTCAGCAGTCAACATCATTAAATTTTCTTGAAATAATCAAGTTAAGTTTTTCTGGAACCTTCTGCATCAAAATAAGAATGAGAAGAGGTCTATACTGCAGAGAGTCAATGTTTAAATTTTCAAAGTTCCTGATTTGAATTTCGAGGTTGTCATAGATTTGACGAAGAGAAGAAATATTCCTTAAGTTGATAACTTTTTCTAAGGATAACAGTGCTCGCATATGAGATGGTATAAGTAGCTGCCTATTATCAAAACGCTCTTTCAATAAACTAATAGCAACTTTATAGTTGTCATGTGTAAGGGCAAGTCTAGTGATAGTTGAAAGAGCCTGCCCCTCTAACAAGTTACGAAGATATGTTAACTTCTGTATTGAACTTAAGTCCTCATTGCTGTCAACGGCACATTGAAAATTTTCATAAAATGTTTGCCAGTTTTCAGGCTTGCCATCAAAGAAGTGTAATTTTAAAGGTAGAAGCTTTACCATGGAATTACTTTTGTTAGAATTACTGATGACATCATCTGGTTTAGTGTTAAGCTGTTTATTTATAAATTTATTAATTTCAGCAAGTTTTGTACGATAAAACATGACAAAATCTGTAGCTAAATTTTCTTTTTCTTGTTGTTCAGTTTCATTTTCAGTTAAATATGTGATTTCTTCATTTAAATGTTGTACTTTGGTAAACTTTTCAAGTAAACTTTTCAGGTAAACTTTTCAAGAGTGTCAAGTAAACTAGTCAGGATATCAATGGTGTTATCATCTGAATTGAAGTCCTCAATGCCTTCAAAAACCTTATCAATAAGACGCTTCACAGAATTAATATTGGTAGTGCGAACTCTACGTTTGCCTACTAAACTTGTTGACATTCTTAGAAACAAAGATGATAATAAAAAACAATAAATCGATACACTATCTATTCAGAATCAAGATAAATATCACTCTATTGTTGCGGTCAAATATTAGATATTATAAGTCAAACTATCTTCCAAAAATGATGCTAATGGTAAAGGTTGGATTTCTTAAAAAAAAATTTAATTCTTTGAACGCAAAGAAATTGCTAAGAACACAAACTTGTTACTTAAATACACCTTGTTAATGCAGGGACTTCAGTTTTGTAATACAGTTATTCGTAAATTAATCCAACTCCAAATAATAAATCACTTAACTAATCTTTTTAAATCTCTACATCAAACGATTTGTTGAATTTTGAGCTTACAACCAAATATCTGTCTAGCTCTTTCCGTGGGCTCAAAATATTGTATTGTTATTATCAATACAATGTTAATGTACATATAGTGATGGCAGAGATAATAAAAGGAGGTTCAAAAACATTAATAGTAATACTTTTCTTCCCTAAGACCAATATTGTTCTTTCACACACAAGCACACGAACACAGTTCCGTGTTACGTTACACACACAAAAATATATAAGAGAAGAAGCGTAGCGGCTAAAACATACTCAGAACACAACATAATTATTTCCTCGCGGTGATAGAATAGGTTTTCGTAATTATTAAAAAAAACTTGAAAATACATATCAAATTATCCATGATCTCTAAATCGAAATTACCAATTAAAGTCGTTCCAGATTTGTTACCATATTCACAGGTAACTTCAAAAGACAACTCTAAAAAAACATAAGAGTTACTCAATAACATGGATCAATGGAGGGGGAAAAGTCGTAGAAGCGGTAATTGAAAAAGAAAACAAGAAAAATTAAAAAAAGAACCATAAAAATGTAATAAAAAACGTATAGTTTATGAAAAAAAACTATTGTTGTCAATGTAAACGGAAGGTGTTTTGTATTTGGCTACATAACTAGAACAGCAATAGGACTTAAATCTTGTTTTTAAGTTGAAACCAAAGTCCTTCGACTATTTATCTTAGCCATATATAGTCTTTTTCACTTAATTCTTTGTTTTAAATGCAATTTTATTTTTTTTAATGAAAAAAATAAAATATGAGTTTAAATTTTTAAATCAAATGCAGAGTACAATCAATTGTCAGCGCATACTTTACATACAATAGACTGATTGTTTCAAATTATATTGTCTTATGCGTTGGTTAGTTTCTTTTATAATATACTTTGGTTACTTCCTTTTATAATAATACATTGTTGTAATTAGTTTGAAAACTCAAGAGACCAAAGATCAATTACCAAAATTTTAAGGTACAAATACTTGTAACAACAACAACAACAGATAATTATTTTTACTGTAGATATGTATTTTTTAAACTCTATTACAAATTATTGGGCAAAGAAACAAATGCGGAACTGGCTATATTTTTAACAATTTATACTGCTTGATAAAAATATATTATCATAAATATCTCTCATGTTTCCCCAGTGTTCCATATATCTATTTTACTCCTTTGCCTCAGAGTTTAAATATGAAACTCCAGGACACAAAAGAATCAGCATTTCTTTAATTTATTTAATTTATATCTTGTAAATTTTCTTTAATATTCTAGGAAAACGTATGCAAAAAGAACCCACAACTGTCATTTTTTGTTTTATAGCATCAGCAAAAAATTTTTAAAGCAAATATTTTAGTTAACAGTCTATAGGTCAAGATTTTAGAAAAATCTAAGCATTGATTAGCAAAACTTAAGCATTGATTTATGCAAAGAGGTATAAGCATTGATTTTAGTTAAGAGATATATGCATTGATTTTAGTTAAGAAATATATGCATTGATTTTAGTTATGTTTATATACGCTTTATTTTTAGTTTAGATGTATACGGATTAAATTAAGTGAGGAGGTGAGGAGAATGCGCATTGATTTTAGATCAAAAACAACCAATGCATTTATTATTAAAATACAAGTGATTTTTGTATCGATTTTAGTCAAAAGTATGATTTGATGAAAAGTTTTATATTATTAAAAAAATTTTAAAATAATTATAGCTACTTTAATATAGTAAACTAATATAATATTTAGTAGTTAATTATTAAATATTGTTTAATAATATTATTATAAATATTAGTTAATTATTAAATATCATTTTAATACTAATCGTCTATTGACAAGTAAAACTTATTAAGTGACACTGCAGCTAATTTGAGATAATCAAGTTTTAGTTAGTTTTACCTGCCGTAAGAACTTGCAAAACAGCAATTAATGATATCTCTAGATAAAATACTACTATTTCGGATTGATTTACGCACTTAGTGACTTTTTCTTGCAATGTGTTGTTAATATTCGGGCATCACAGTGTATAAAAGTCAATTTCCTATAAAACAGTACTTAATGAGTTTTACTTGTCAACCGACGTAATAATAATGTTGCATGTAATTTTAAGTTTTTTTTTAAGGTGAAACTTATTCTTATGTGCTATTGGTATTTTTTATCACTGGATTTAAATGCAATCAACTATTTGAGGTTGATAGCATTTACGGGAATGATAACATTAGTTGCTTAAATGGTAAAAAATCATGTAAAAGCTTAAACTATTTGTTTACAAACATTAAAAATATGAGCCATTCAACTTTAAAGATTTTAAAAGGAGTACATAAAATTTCTACAGACATTCGGGTAAATGATTTAGTTTCCATGGAGATAGTATCCTTTGACAATTCTTTGCTCAAATGCGTTAATTCATCTGGTTTAACATTTATTTCTTCAACGAACATTACAATACGAGGAGTTACAATAAAAAATTGCGGTTCAAAACATAATAAGATTGAATACAAAAAAAAAGGAAATTTTTATCATTCTTTTATGAGCACTGCAATTTGTTTTACTAAATGCAAAGATATTTTTATAGACAATGTTGTATTTCAAGAAAATGAAGGTGTTGCACTTGCTTTTTTTGATGTTGGCAGTTCTGTGCAAGTTTACCAATCATCTTTCGAATCAAATGTAAATTATATCACAAGAGAAAAAATTTCAGTGGGCGGTGGGGTGTTTGTAGAATTTACCAATTATACGAGTTTAAGTTCTTTTATTAATACAGATACCAAGTACTTTATTAAAAAATGCAATTTTTCAAACAATTCCTTGGTCAGTGGATTAAAAAAAATTGATATGTCTACCAAAGTCCAACAAAAAATATATGCCAGAGGCGCTGGTCTTTCTATTGTATTAGAAGGACATGCAAAAGGAAACCTTTTGAACATTGTTGATTGTTTATTTATAAATAACACTGCTCTTTGGGGAGGAGGTATCTTTTTATTTTTAGCAAAGGCATCTGAAAACAACTCTATCTTTATCAATGGCTGTATATTTAAGGCAAATAAAGCCTGTTTAGCCGGAGGCGGTATTCGTGTTTACGAGGAATCCAAGCAAAAAATAACGACTAAGAAAATAATATTAAAATAACGAATAAGAAAATAACGAATAAGAAAATAACGAATAAGAAAATAATATTAAATTAGAAAACGTCTTCTTTAACAAAAACTCAGCTATATGGGGAGGAGGAGTCTCTATTAAAGGCACAAAACAAGGTTCGTACAAGTATGAAGATATGACAGCAAACGTCATTTTTTTTAGATGCATATTTGATGAAAATTTTGGTACTGTAGGTTTTGCAATAGGCCTTCATACACGAAATTTTAACAGAAGAGTATACGATAGAGGAGTATCATATAGGGTTGTTATAAAAAATTGTTTATTTAATAAGAATCAAATGAAACTAACAGAAGATGAAAAAGTTATTGGTCAAGGCTGTATTTACTTCAAAGAAGCGTTACTTGTTCTTATTGGCAACAATAGTTTTACATGTAATCAAGGAACAGCTGTTGTGTTGGAATCGTCATCACTAACTTTCGGCAACTCTAGTTCTTCTGTGTTTCAAAATAATACGGGAACAGAAGGAGGTGCAATTGCCTTGTATGGCATGTCATGGTTAGAACTAGAAAAATATTGTAGTTTATTGTTTGTTCGCAATTCAGCATTACGAAGAGGGGGCGCATTATATGTCAAGCATGGTGGTCCGCGTCGAGTTGCATTTCAAAATAACGAAATGCAAACTTCTCCTTGTTTTATACGCTACAAAGATATAGATACTTTTGAATGGCCTGTTAATATAACTTTTCGAGAAAATTATGCCCCGCCAAATCTTGGAAACTCCATATGGGCTTCAACGTTACAATATTGTCGTTCCGACGGCGAGAGTCGCATTAACTCAACAGCTCTTGTTTGGCCTTTTATAAAATACGAAAGTTCAAGCACAGATCCAGAAATTGTAACAAGTCCTGTAGAGTTAAATTTTGGTAAAGAACAATGGAATGTTTCACCGTACTTTCCTTTTTCTACAGATGTCCGTCAAATCGATGAACGTGGACAAAGCGTTTATGGTTCCGTAAAAATAATTATAACTAGCGAAAACCAATCGGTAACATTAGATCCTCCAAACTACGATTTTCTTGTGCGAGATGAAATCTCTAAACTAAGGCTATTGGGAAAAACGCGATCAAAGTTTTTTGTGACATTGGTTACTAATAATGAACAACTAGTTGCTTCACCTGCATATAATGTTTCTTTAAATTTATGTATACCAGGTTTTCGCGAAATTGAAAATAAATGTGTTTGCATGAATGCTGAATTTGGAGATGTAGTTCGTTGTTTAGAAAATGGTACGGTGTATATTTTACGTGGCAGGTGGGGTTATGTAAATAATAAAACCAGTTTGCTTGAAACTAGAGTGTGTCCAAAATCCTACTGCAAATGCCATAGTGATATCGAAGAATATCTATGCCAGTTTGATGTAAAAGAGCAATGTTCTCAAAATCGTCAAGGAAGGCTTTTTAGTCAATGTTCTGAAGGATATAGTGTGGCTATACTTAACGAAGATTGCAAAATTTGTACAACAAATGGGATGCAAATTGCTTTAGTATTTTTACTTATTTTAGGCTTGCTGCTATTTTATTTCATACTGCTAGTTGCTCTCTTGTATTTTGATGTAGATTTTTCTGGATATTTTAATGTTTTCTTTTATTGGTACCAAACAATTGATTTAATTATTCCTGCAAATGTACAGCTTACCAGTGGTACACTGTTTTTAATTGGTTTTTCATCATTAACTGGAACAGGTGGAAACACAGGCTTTTGTTTGTATAATGGACTGGATAACTTAACAAAACTTGTATTGAATTATGTACCTCCAGTTTTATTTATTTCTACTGCTGTTATATTGCATTTTGATTGCATATGGAAAGTATTTTGTCTTCGTAAGTTTAAAAAGTTATCAACAGAGGAATGCAGTGATAAGCAGAAAATCTCTCGCGGAAAAGCATTAGGCTTTGTTACTGTTGTAACATTTTTTCAGATTATTACAGTTTCGTTTAAACTTCTTGACCCTGTTGAAATTGATGATGAGTTATATGTATACAACGCAGCGTTTGCTAAATACTTTCGACCTCCGCATATATTTTGCGGCTTACTTGCGGTGTGTTTTTTAGTTGTAATCGTGTTATTCTTATTGTTTTTAATTTTCAATCCTAAGTTTATAAGAAGTCATAAATATGTAGGGAAAAAATATTGTCGATATATTGTCCTTGTTTTTGATGCGTTAAAATCCTGCTTTAACAAATCAAAGTTAGTCGGTAAAGATACAAGCCAACAGGAAAGAGAAATAAAGATAAAGTCCAGGCATCAGCGAATGATTGCCGCTTTTTACTTTGTTTGTAGAGTTACAATGATAATGATTTCTGTTATTATTGATAACGAAATTATTGAACATATTTTTCTCTCTTCAGCATCTATTATAATTCTTACAATTTTTGCTACATATCAGCCTTATAGAGAACCTTGTTTTAACTATTGGGATATTTTAACTTTACTTTTTATGTGCATTGCTAGCTTGATTAGTTTGGTACTTAGTGTTCCATATGTTACAACCCAAGGTAACTTAAATGGCATTTTAGTGTTTTTGGAAGTCCTTATATGGTTCCCAATGGGAATTTTACTCTTAAGGCTTGGTAGACCTATCTGTATATGGTTATTAATAAAATGCGGTTTAAAAGATTTCTTCAAAGATGGTATGTTTTGTTTTGATTAAATATTTTTTAAATATTTAATGCTTCTTTTTTTTTTAATGTGTGTTTTTAACGTTTTCTTGATATATCAAATAATGCGGTTATAGTTTAATATCATTTAGTTGTTTTTATAAAACAATTGCACAAAATTGAAAAATCAAAGAAAAGTTCAAAAAATCCTTTCAACAATAAGTAAAATATTAAAGTATTTTAATATTCTTAAGTGGTGAAGTTTCAGTTGGTTAATAAACAATATACGCGCATCTTCTCCGGGGTGCGCGTATATTAACTTTCTGCAATTTTTCTTATCCAACCCATGCTTATTAAGACCCCCTGCCCCCAGCCCCGTTTATTAATTTTTAGTTGTTATTAACAAAGAAAAATAACATTCTATGATAAAAAATAAAAATTCTCAGTATTATCAGACTTTAAAAATCGATTGACCTTTAAAAAATCTCGTAAATTTCGATTTGCAAAATTTAGGTTTTCGTTTATTTCTCACTATAGTATAAAACCTATACAGGCATATTAAATTCGATTAAAAATATAATGAAGCAGCTGTTAAAAAATGCGCATTTGACCATAAAACACACTAGAATTATATTGTTTTTTGTGTTCTTTAAAAAAAATTACCACCCACTCTTTTATTACGACTCTCCTCCCCCTCCCGATCCACCCTCACATCCTGCCCTTGTTATTTATTCTACATTATGTAGTAAATATATAAAGCATGTTTAATGATTTCATATTACGAATTATACGAATCTATTAAAATAAATGTAGTCATGTTAAAAGTATCTTTAATAAAAAATACATTTTACTTACCAAAAAGTTATTTTTTATATTTTTTGATGTTAATCTATAAAATTTGAACGAATTTAAAAAAAACCTATTACAATAATAACAAAGTTTAAGGTTTTTGAACACCCGAGTTAACCAAATAAAAGTCGTCTTCAAAGTTCAGGGTTTACTAACACCCGTCTTAACCGATAAAATTGGCATGCAAAGATCAACATATTTTTACCCGTGTTATTTAAATAAAAGTGGTCAGCAAAGTTAAAAGTTATTAGTGATCAAACAACTTCTAGACTAGAAGAGGAAATTCTCATTCTCAAAAGTTTCATTAAGTAGTTTTTAGGAGTGGAATTAAAAAAGCGTTTACAATAGAATACTAAAATATCTACTATTGAATTGCATATAATTGAGATATATATATATCTTATAAATATATACAAATATACCAACCTGACAATTAAAACTAATTCGTGCATTTGTGCGTTTGTGCAATTAGAACTTAGTGTAATATAATGATTCGTTTATTAACAAAACTTATCATTAAAAGATTGAATTTTACGCCACTTTTTAATGAAACAATAAACAACTTTGTTTTACGCAACAACAAAAAAAAAAATAGTATTTATATAATTTCTTTAACTCCTAAAATAACTTTAAACGATGAATATACTAATTTTTTAATTTTAAATTACAGAAAAAGATATTAGGTTTAGTTAAAATATTAAAATTTTTTACTGCGTTTTACTTTTATTTAAAAAGCAATTAAAACTACTGTAATTTTGGGGTTTTTAACTAAGGGTTCTATAAAGTATGTACGTACGAATGCGTTCAAAGGAAGGGGAGGGTGTTGAAAACGGAGCGTTCTTAAAAGGAGGGCGTTAAAGACGGGAGGGTGTTAAAAACGTATTAAAGGAGAGGGTTTTAAAGACAGTGAGTACTGCATCTTAATAATACTTCTTTCTATGTCTTTCATCAAACTTGATCTAATTTTTTTAAAAAAGCGTTGCATTTTATTAATGTAAAAAATCAGTATTATGTTGTTTTTTTTGATTTCGGTCAAAATTGCTTTTTTATATTATAAATTATTAAGAAAAAAAAAAGAAATTTTTTTTTTCTAATACTTTGAAAAATTTTGCGCATTGGAAAAGGAAAAGGGTTAATTTTATTAGGCGTACGTATGCAGAGGGAGGGGTGCTTTGAAGGCATACAAGTACGTTCAAGGGGTAGGGGGTCCTAAATCAGTGGTTCTACTGCGTAGGTAATTTATGCATGCCTCCTAGGCATCGAAAATACGAAAATGTTATTTTTAAACGAAGTCAAAAATAAATGTTTCTATGCATTGTTTTCCAAACAAAAATTGATATCTAGCTAATACATTTTTCTTTATGAAAAAATAAATATCTGTACCTTAACATCAAAATCTCTTGCCACAGATTCTTTCATGTGTCATGATAATATTTTAAGAACACAAACCCAGTAAGCACAGAAACGTGTATTAAACGTGTAAATCACGTTTTACGGCACACGTGTTTTTAACGTAGAAAGGCAGTCTATATGAAATAAGCTTTTCACGTGTTTTTAGGACTTGTTTCAGACGTCTTTTGGAAACCTATTTTCAACGCGTTTTAGTCGTTTATAAAACGTTTTAATCACCATTTTTTGACACGTGTTTTTAGGGTGTCAAAATTATATGAAATAAGCTTTTCACGAGTTTTTAGGATGTGTTTGATGTCTTATTTAATCCTATTTTAGACGGGTTTTGTGCGTTGTATTTCAAGGGCTCGAGGAGCACGTTTTAACACACGCGCATGGATTTGATCAGTTTAGAACCAATTTTAAATAGAATCAGTAATCCCTTAGGTGCATTGAAAATTTTACTGATTCTTACGGAACCCTTTGATTCCGTAAGAATCAATCAAATTGAAATCATCTCTAATATACTCACTCAGAATTAATTATATTATTTATAAATAATGCAATACTTAAACAAACAATTTTCCAGTTGAAATCATTAAGATGTTTGTATTAAAAATACAAACACAATTTTTCCTTTAAATAAACATTACAAAAACTCATCTTTCTTGTTTTCAAGGGCTCGAGGAGCACGTTTTAATTGTTCACCAATGTAGGAATCAATTACTTTTGCCGAATTCCCATCTGATACTAATGCAGCTAAAATAAAACTATAGTAGAACAACACTTAATCTAGTAAATAAACCTAATATTCAGTTTTAAATTTAGTCATTAATAAAAGTCATCAACATCTTTAAACAACAGGCCTTGTATAATATATATATAAATATTTACCAAAAATTGCTATTCAAAGTAGTGTCTTTTTAAAAGCACGTTTCCCATTACTTCCTGTTTTGTTGAACTGGGCCTGTACACTCTTATCAAGAGTCTGATTAATACATTTGCTGACAAGCTGCAAAGGTGTTTCTCCACCTAGTTGTTTCAAACGTTTTATCTAAATCAAAAAAGATCTAAACAACTAGTATATTGGTTTAATTTGTGTACATATAATTTATTTGTTATATATATATATATAATATATATATGTTATATATGTATAATATATATATATTACATGTTATATATATATATATATTATATATATTATATATATATATATATATATATATATATATATATATATATATATATATATATATATATATATATATATATATATATATATATATATATATGTTATTTATATACATATATACATATATATAATATATATATAATATATATATACATATAATATATATATAACATATATATATATATATATATATATATATATATATATATATATATATATATATATATATATATATATATATATATAACAACCATTATAAATGTATTCTATAAAATAAAGTGCTCAATGTTCTTAAAAGAACAGAGCAATAACAAATTATTAGAAATCACTAATCAATTTCAATTTTTTACACAATGTTTCGTCAATAAAGACATTTCAGATATCATGTAAGGTCAAGTTATCCTGCTCCTGACTCTGCCAGTTCAGTTTATCTTGCTATTGGTAACATGTATTCCAGTACAACCTGCTTTATGTTAACGTCAGGAAGGGCATCCGGTTGTAAAACATTGCTTCAACTCTTTCATAGTGGCATTTATGTCACTATGAAGAACCATCCAAACCACAAAAATGTGGAAAAATTGATGTAAAACTTACGCACAAAAAATTATATATATATATATATATATATATATATATATATATATATATATATATATATATATATATATATATATATATATATATATATATATATATATAGTCGAAAAATAGTAAAATCATGTAGTAAAATAATAAAATGCATGTCCAATTATCAAAAAATAATGGCAACATATTCACATTAAGAAAACATCAACTCAATGAAAACATCAACTACAATGTCAGCAACCAGCTGGAACTTTTTCATATAATAATCAACAGTTTCTGAATCATTTTCTTTTCTAGTCCAGGAAGAAATAGTAATAGCCTTTCTATGTTTTTATTTAAGTTTTAGTATTCTGCTATTTTGCAAGACTGTCATTGCTCTATCGGAATCATATCATTCATAATTATTATTGATATAGTATGTATTAAATATATTATATTATAGTATGTATTTAATATATACTATAATATAGTATATATTAAGTATATAATATAGTATAAATATAATATACTATAAATAGTATATTAAATTTAATATACTATAAATATATTATATATGTCTATATATTTTTAGACAAATATTAGTATATTACTAATATATGATATATTCTAAATACGTAAAAAAGCAATATATTACATTATTATATGATATAAAGCTTTTTAAAAATGTAACAGTATGATTGGACTGAGCAAAAAACATGTATTATTGACTTAATATATAATAAATGTTATTTTGACATTGATACTTTATAAATGTAATATTAGTACTTATATCACAAAATCATTTTATAGAAAAATCACATAAATTTTTTAATAATTATTATTATTGGCTTATAAAAACGAATATTTAATATCCTTCAGTACCCCCCCCCCCTCCCTTCTCCCCCAAACAGAAGTCGGAAAAACAAAATTTAGGTACCAAAAGTGAGGGTAAAAATAGGGTATCTGCTAGTTAAAATAAATTCTTGAATTTTGGCATGTGCATAGAAAACGTATAAATTTAAAAAAAAGAATAGGATAGAAAAAAAAAAGATAATATCTTCAATATTTACTAAGCACAAGAAGTACAACACACTTTTTGATATCAATAAATAACACTTTAACTTTCGTCAATATAATAAAAAAATACTCTTTAAAAAAGTTCAACTATTCTACTTTTAAAAAAACTTCTAAGTTAATATAAAATTCTAAAAAAATATGCTACAAAATATCATCCTACCATACTGCCTAAACGCCAAGTTCTAAAAACGTGAAACAGTTTTTTAGCACAAAATTCGGTTCCGTAAAACGCGGGATTTAACATACTTAATCAAAGATGCTAAAATAATATGGTTGACATATGGTTAATATGGTTGACATATAGTTAATAAACTGACAATTTTGTCATAAAGATTTAATACATAAGCCATAAACTATAAGGTGTAACTTGTTTTTAAAACATTACTTAGGTAATGTTTTAAAAAACATGTTGATTAGACCTTGTAGATTATTTGCAAGTTTTTATAAAACTACTTAAGTCAAAATTTTAATTGAAAAAAACATTATATTTATTGAAAACAATATATATAACTACCATATTTCCATGAATAAAATAATTGATAATAAAAAAAGGAAGATTTTTGAAACAGACAGTTACAAATAAAACTAGAATGAAAACTTTGATGACTTTTCCAGGATTTGTCTGAGTAACTAAATTAAATTCAGGATTTTCCAGGACCAGAGGTAACACTGACATAAAAAATACATGAATATATTAAATTAAGGATTCTTTTATATCGCGATACAAAAGAACCCTTAATTTAACATTTGGTAACCTTAAATGGTAACCCTTATTTCAGAGCTACGAATAGTCTTTTCTATTTTAAGTTGGAAAATCCTGGAGTTTGACACTTTCAATGAAAGAAATTATTTAATGAAACTAATTATTCAGTTACCTTGTACTTGGATGAGAACACTTTCGTGTGGCAATTGGGGAATCTTCTGACATCTTCTGTAAAGATGGTTGCTTAATCAGGAGTTATAACTAGCTTCCAAAGAATAGGCAATCCAAACAATATTAGAATAGGCAAACAATATTAGAATAGAGTATTAGAATAATATTATAATTAGCTTCCAAAGAATAGGCAAACCAAACAATATTATACATGCGCTTAAAATATTATAGATTCATCTAAATTATTCGAACCGTGCGCCGAATCTTATAACTGCGTTTAAACGTTTGAATATCAATATTATGTATCGTTTTATATACGTTTAAAAAACGTGTCAAATGCAACGTGGTTTATGAAACGTTTTTAAAGCGTTTAAAAAACGTTTATAATATTTGTGGACAGAAACACCAAAAAAATACGTGAATACAACGTTTAATAAACGTGACGTGCTTACTGGGAAAGATTGAACAGCGTTTTAATTAAATGAGAAATAGTTACTGCGTAAAAAATTTATACTAATTATTGCGTATAAATTTACTGCTTCCTGTTATCATCATATAAAGTCTATTCAAAAAATATAAAGCAACCTGAACTATATTGCTTACATTCTGAAAATCTTTTGGTACGCTCATATTAACTAGACTTCCATGAAATGATAGCTGGTAGCTGGTATATTTTAGAGAGATAATTCTATAATTATTAATATTTGAGGTGGATCATTTTTAAAAACTTGGGGAAGTCAAAACTTAAAGTCATTGATTAGGCGAGGAGCTTTAGTGATTTCTTATTCATATATGAGCAAAAACGGAATACATATTATGTGCGCTAGCTTTTTAAAAGTTATATTTATTATATCATCAATACCAAACGATGTGCTAGGTTTTTCGTTATTTTGTTTTGATAAACTATATCTACTGAAAAGTCAACAAGGTGGTTTTAATTTTATTATTAACGAAGCGAAAAATTATTTAAGCAAATATCTGTTACGTACAGTTAAAACACAGTTACAGTAATAATTGAGCAATAATACTAATACCTGAGCAATATCGATATTGCTTGTAATTAATTTCTTTAATGGTTTTGAGAGGATATATAATTTTTGTTTTATGTAAGTTTTTATTCGAGCATCTCAAAAACTTACCTAACTTAGATATTAGTGACATTTGAATTAAACTTAGATATCTGTCTTTTACTACTGTTCACTTTTTTTTATCTTATACAGATGGTTTTGGGCTGTAAAACGTTTTATTTTCCTAGTTTGAGCTCCACATTCTTGTTCTGTGTTACTCATTTATATTTAGATGCATATCTAATATATTCCTTTTGATTTTTTAATGTTTCAATACTCTTTCAATTTCCTCCTCTTCATTTGTAAAAGCAAATGAAAACTTCTAGTTTTACATCTGATAAGTAAGAAAAAAAAAAAACAAATTTTGAAATTAGAAACAAAAAGCAGAATTTTTTTGAGAGAAATAAAAATGTTTTTAGGCTGTTGAACAATTTTATATGATGCCAGTATTAAAATTTATTTAGTAAACTCTCTCCAATATCATTTAGAGCAAAACAAGGTTCTTGATCCGTAAGGATATTTTGATATTGAATATGAAAAATGTTTAAAATTTTTCCTAATTTTTATCAAAAAGTATAGTAATAATAATAATAATTTACTTTTTAACTCAAAGTAAAATAAGCTTTCTAAAATAAATTGACTAATTTAGGAATTTTATTGGTTTTGCATGACTGTTTTTGCGGCGTAAAATTTTTCTAAATAACCGGTAGCAATTGTTCCTTTCTAAATTTATTTCTTCCTGAGTTGTTTTGTATTTAAGTAGTAATTAAAATCACTTTTTAAACACAAGTCTTAAACACTAATTTAGACAACTATGTACTCATTACTCTGGATAAAATTCGAATAACTTGAGTATTCGAAAACCACGAATACTCAACTTTCTCAGATCAAAAACTTGTTTTAAGAATGTTACATACAAAGATCAAATAATTAACAATTAAAGGCAAGAAATAACAAAAAAAAAAGCATTTTTTTAAAGACTGTTTTCAAAATATTAATTAGAAATGGTATTGAATCATGCATGTATTGCAAACTTACATATAATTTTATAATCTACTTGGAATAAATTAGGTACTAAAAACAATTGTACAAAATTACAAATGAGGAAACAATATTCTTGACCTGGATTTTCAAATACAATTTTCGTAAAAATAATACTTCTGTTGAATGTCAAATTTTGTTTAATACCCAAAAGTGACCATAACTCAGCTCTCTTTTATTTAAAAAAAGAAAAGAAAAGAAAGAAAGTAGTATAGTTAAGATGCAGTATTCAGTCTTTAAAACCCTCCCCTTTAACACGTTTTTAACACCCTCCCGTCTTTAACGCCCTCCTTTTAAGAACGCTCCGTTTTTAACACCCTCCCCTTCCTTTGAACGCATTCGTACGTACGTACTTTATAGAACCCTTAGTTAAAAACCCCAAAATTACAGTAGTTTAAATTGCTTTTTAAATAAAAGTAAAACGCAGTAAAAAATTTTAATATTTTAACTAAATCTAATATCTTTTTCTGTAATTTAAAATTAAAAAATTAGTATATTTATCATTTAAAGGTATTTTAGGAGTTAAAGAAATTATATAAATACTAATTTTTTTTTTTTGTTGTTGCGTAAAACAAAGTTTTTTATTGTTTCATTAAAAAGTGGCGTAAAATTCAATCTTTTAATGATAAGTTTTGTTAATAAACGAATCATTATATTACACTAAGTTCTAATTGCACAAACGCACAAATGCACGAATTATCTTTAATTGTCAGATTGGTATTTTTTTACTTAATTAATGTTATTTTTTGAGCTAATTTAAAGTGCTCATATTATCAAGTGGTCTAAGTAATATGAGCACATTTGCTACTTTTTTAAAATCTCGTGTTTTTAAGAAAAATTTTCGCGCGCCCAATTATGGCTCATGAGTAGTGATCCCTAAAAATTTTTTATGCGCAAAAAATTTAATATAAGCATAACTGTTTTTGAAAATCTTTCCAATTTTAGTTTAGGGTGCTCATTATTCCCCAATCTAGGCTATAAGAAATAACCTCCAGGGTCGCCTTTAAGGTCCAACGTTATTCTTACAATATCTAACAATTCTATACCAACCCTCTATAGTCAAAAATCTTAATTGTTCTCAAATGCTATATATTGATGACCTCAAACTATATATCTCATTTAGTGATGCAGATCATGGTCACAACAAAGTTATTTCTATCAACAAAGTTTTTATCTAGTCAGGAAAACCTCAGTAAATGATTGCCACTAGCAACGCTTAGAATGGCACCGGCTTCGTTTTGTAAATAAAAAAATTTCAACTATATAGGGATAACGTAATTTATATTTATAACTAAGTATCCAAATAACCTTGAATAAAATACAAAAAATGATAAGTATGGGGAAGTAGGAGCATAACCACCCCCGTTACGTTTGGAAAATGTTATGTTAAAATAAAAAATAAAATGTGTTTTTTTAACACTTTATTTCAATAACCGCATTATTAAGCTATAAATTGCAGAAATTAAGAAAAATATAAAACGGTTTTTGAAAACGTCATTACACAAAAATTGCACTTAGTGAAAAAAACAGTTGTGCTCCCATTGTGAGGCATAACTGTACCCTCACAAAAATCGCTGAGGGTACATTTTTTGTAGTACATTTTCTTTACAATTTTCACATCTCAGATTATTTGGTGATTTTGTTGCACGTTTGCATACTGTGTAAGCATTCTTTGTAATTATATTCTGAGTTTTCTCGATCGAAAAAAGTCTTGGCAACCGTTTAAGCATTTTTCTTTTTTTACGGCTTTGCTTATTAAGTTACTTTGATGTCAAAAATGGTTGTACTTCACGAAATAACACTGATAACACATATGTTTAACACTAAAATCAAGTATTGTTTCGTCCTCAAAAGTATGTTCTGGAAAAATATGATGTAAATATAATATTTTTATCAAAATAAACATTATCATGCATAACTTCTCAGAAATGCAACAGGGACTCTTTTTGACATAAACAGAATAAGGGTAACTTTTTTACAAACGCAAGATGTGTTTTTTGCCATATTAAATAATATTTTTCATAACGAAATGTTAAAAAACGGTTGTGCCTCCATATGCGGTTATGCCCCCACTTCCCCTACATAAAATAAAAATATGTGAAATGTAAATAAAAAATAAAATGAAATTAAAATAATAAAAGTATAAATGAATATTATATAATAATTTGTTATTAAACAATTTGTTAAGTTAAAATATTTTTCAATATTGATTTCGATTCAGGTATTGTAATTTATAAATTTTATAATTAAATTAATAAATTTATTAATAAAATTTATAAATATTCTATAAAATGAAACTAGAGGGGAAAAAAAGTACATGTCATACATTTCCACTTTTGAGATAAATTAAATTTTGTCTTTGAAAGTTTGTTCTTACTGTATTTCTTGGGACTCTAAGTGTTTTGTCTTAAAGATATATCACTTCTTTTGTATTCATGAGTAGTCCTCTGTATAGATTTTGTAATTTAATTAAATATGGAGGATTTAAACATATGGAGGGTGGTCATGAATATGTGCCTTTTTTTCCCTTTACAGACCACTCACTTGAGACTTTCTTTTACAAGCTGAATTGCAATGTACTCAGTCAATGTAAAATGGACTATAATGCCTATTTTGCTGTAGTAAATTACTAGGTATGATGTAATGGAAGTTGATTTTGTTATTTTTGATGCCTGTACAATTAATTATTTGAATATGGACGTGCCATGCCATAGCATTTTTTTTTAACTTGTTTATTACAACAAAAAATATTGACTATTGAAAGTGTTTGAGTTTTTTTGTGTGTTTTTTTGACAAGATTTTGATGTAATAAGGTTAAGACTCCTCTTCCGAATCTGATTTTTCCTTATGGAGGTTATTTGGCATGCTGCTATCATGAGAAAGATTATCAAAGAATGCATGGTGCCTTGGGTCGCTGAACCTTTTCAACACCTGCAGATCCTCGAACTTGGCAAGGGATATTGGTAGTGGTTGAAGGTAATTTCTCTCCATGTCGGATCCCGATCGTATTCCATATAAGAGTGACTACGGAATGGAAAGGTTACTTTCACTTTGTCAAATATTTTCCAAAGATGCACAAGGGCATATAGAAACCTAAAAACAGTCCAGTTTTTGTTTTGGTCGACACAACCATCATAAAACATTTCAATAGTCCTCACATTCTGTGGAACACTATGTTTAATGATTTGATGCAGGATTATTGCCACATTGTCTGATCCATGTTTGCCAGCTGTTTCATTATATGTGTTGATGTACGCATTTTCCCTGCAAGCTCGTAAGTGTTGAATGAGCGTAGGGACAGCTGGCGTCGATAAAATACATCGTTGGTGGTCTTGTTTGGTACAGACAACTCCTTCTGAAAATCAAGGGCAATTGCGAGAGACTTTTGATCTTGATTACCTGCGTTCTTAGCTGCCCTTTTTCGCTTGTAGAATATTTCTACTTTGCGTTCATGAAGCTCCTTTTCCGCAGAGAGCTTAACCTTCTGTGCCTGTAAGTCCGCTTCATCACCAGAATGAGCGAAAAGCTGAAAGTCAATGCAGCTAATTTTTGCTTGAAACTCATCACAGGCAGAACCGGTGTCAGACCTAGGGTACCCGAATGAAATATTCAAGTTCTTGTTGAATATGGTTCTGTAGAACTCATATGAAAGGGCAACACCAGGACGCTGCTCACAGAAAAAATTTAACATTTTCGTAACTTTGAGTGTTTATGGCAGGTAGAGGCAACTAGACTTTTTGCGTGGTTAGTGTGATGAACGCCCCTTGAAAGAGCTGGTATGAGCAATCACAACCTCTCTCATATCTGCTGTCAGTTTTTAGGCATGGTTGATATGCTTCCCTCGCTTGTCTTTTGGTGGGAATCCTGTAAGAAAAAGACAGGATCAGAATTGTGAGGCCACAGACAAAAAATTCAGAGCAACAACAACTGTAAAACTACAAAAAGCACTAACAATAGCATTCTACTATTTTGGGTTGTGAGGATTAGGTGCTGTAAGCATAACTAACTTTCGCTATTCCATTACAAATAGTTAGGGATTAGCGTTAGCGCTAACAGAAATTAATTAGGGATTAGCAAAACTCCACTAAAATTCCCCTAACCATTGTGTGTTTTATTTTTCCTCTTGCTCAAACTGATATTGCGGGGATGGTTGAGGGGGGAGGACATTCATGTCAGCAACTCGTAGCTTGCTGTCAGCCTGTCATAACATCTCGCGGTGCCTAGATTCATCAGCGGGTTTTGTAAACACAGGTTATAATAAGAGTAGCCTGTCAGTATCGTATACTACTACTACTACTACTACTACTACTACTACTACTACTACTACTACTACAATTACTACTACTACTACTACTACTACTACTACTACTACTACTACTACTACTATTCTAAAAATGGTAATAAATTCCTTGACACAGACATTTACTTTTTCAATTAATTCATCCTGTTGAACCTTGATCTTGTAACTATAGGATTAGTCTTTTGGTTTGGATCTGTGCCATCTGTTTTTGGTCTTTTGATAATCTTTGTTTTGAAGCTTATTAAAAGCTGTTATGAGGAGGTCTCTCTCTTCTTTGTTGTAGCCTCAAAACATTTAAATTGTTTGCACTTACAGTCTTCTCCTGTTTGATGACTTGAAAGACGTACTTTCTGATCTTTTTTTCTCCCAAATGTTCGACGTTTTTTGGGCTTATTAGTAACGCATTAAGAGTTTCTTGATCAGCCATTTTGAGTGGTGGAGCTTTGTTGACAAAATGAAGATTGTGGATTGGCTGAAGCTAGTCACATGAACTGCCTAGGAATTGTTGTTTTCCTTATTACAGTCTGGACTTGTGACCTTTTTCCCTTATATGCCTTTTCTTTGGATGTTTCTGTAGCATTACATAGGCCTTTTTTGGGTTGGGTTTTACAATTTTTCTAACCTTCAGGCTTATGTTTATATAATAGGGAACATAACTCAAATAATTGGAAAATGTGACATGTGCCCATTTCCCATGTGGTTTTCAAATATAAAAAACAGTTATAGAATACATATGATATGACAACCTTATTTGTTGATTGTCAAAAAACCTTATGATTTTTAAGAAAGTTGCTTGTCAAAAAACCTCATGATTTTTAAGAAAGTTCTCAGCTCATATTTTAAAAATCTAAATCATCAAGACCAATTATATATTTTTTACAAAAAATTTATTTGGTTATGGCAATTTGGCTTCAACATACAAAAAGTCCTCCATATCTAGAATTTTCTCTAAAAAAAAAGAAAGGTCCTTTAAAAAAAGTGGGGGGGGGGAGTAACGTGTCCCCTCAGCGTCATTGTAAATTTTTAACATTTATTACTTGTATTTTGTACAAAAAGTGTCATATAATTTAGGGAAACTACGAGAACCTATATTAAATACTTGAACTAGTTAATGTAACATGTATAAAACCATTTTGAACTAAATACATTACCCCTAACTTTCCCTTTAGGGTTCTTTAACATTTTAAAATAATGACTTGTAACTTTTGTTATTTGCTTGAAATCAACTTTTATTTCTTGTAAACAAAAATACATGTTATTTTGTTTGTTATTTAATTCAATACAAAAGGCGCTGTTTACTTAACAATTTTTTTGTTTTTTTGTTTAGTAATAAAATAAAAACTGGTGACATTTACGGACTTATACAACAAAACAAACTAGTTCCTAATGATATACCATTCTTTTCATTGAAATTAACAGTTCTAGTTTCTGCAGATGTCAAACTAGAGGATTCTGAGTGAAAAACTTTATAAAATTATGATGTAAAAAGTTAATAGCTGCAAACAATAATAATACTCATTTTGAGAGAAGTAATGAAAATTGGCTAGCTCAAGATTTTTAATACACCTACGGTACATTAAATGCTACATCATCAGTTAATGAAGTTGGGAAACCATGTGGCTCTTTTGAAAATGCTTGTAACAGAACAAAAAGAATAAGCCTAAGAATGTTAGTAATATTTTATTCAGCCATAAATTACTTCATGCAATAAAATTAAAACTAAGAAGTAAGTTTAAGTACGAAACTTGCACAATAATTTCTGAAATTTGAAATAAAAACCCCATTAAACCTGCTTAGATATAATCACCTGATGAAATTTTATCATTAACTATTAATGGTGATGTATCAAAATCAACATACCAGCTTCTAAGATATTGTGCTGAAAAAAAAGGCTGCCATATATCCTTTATATAATGGTATAAGATCTTCAAAAGCTAAATGCCATACCAACATAGGCGCTGGAACATAGGGTGCAGGATGGGCAACTGCCCACCCAACATTTCTGCACCGGGGGCAGAGGATATCTTCTGTCCTCCTCCCTCAAAATGTCATTATCCGCGATTCAAAATAACGATAGTTTTTTGCACTCCGAAGAAAAAAAACTTTTGCAATCAAAAGAATGCAAAAGTTCTTTTTTTTTTTAAAAACTTTTGCATTCGATAAGAAAGTATTTTTCCTGATGTTGATGTGTATTACCGTGAACTTTCCTATGTTAGTTTGGAGTTCAGCTTTAAAAGTTTTAATAACAAAATATGTAGAGCCAAATACTTTTCTGTAATAAAAGAAAATATCGCCCCCATATAAATCAGTCGCAAAAAAAATATTTTCAGTTTTGAAAACGTCAAAACGCAACTTTTGAAAGTCTATTGTTTCAAAGTCATTATCCATGACAAAAAAGAGAACTAAATTAAGAATTTTTCAATAAAGTTTAATTAGTAAAAAAATTTCATTGTACAGAGTATAAAGTACAGACTCCATGAAAATGAAATAAAATTTAAAAAAGCAAAATTTGTTTTCATGTTTAATCGCACAATCCGTTAACAAACCAATCAATGTCAGAACCAAAGAAGCCCCATTTAAAGACTATAGAGATCTTCTTTTCAAGAGCGAGGTTAGTAAGCATTTAATATGTTAAATTTAAATCATGGAACAGACGATTATACTAAATAGTTGCCTAGGTTAGCTAACATACGCAGTGTGATCATTTTACTGCAGCATTCCATAATCGCAGGACTACTGAAAAAAAATTTTTTTAACAAATACTAAAAGGTGAAATGTATGTAATATCCATATCCAAATCCTTTAGGTCAAACACGGGCCAAACTGAAACTGGTGATTGTGCTTGTGAAACCGCTACATCCTCACAGTATGATTCTGATCCATCAACACAGCCATCTGTGTCTACCACATCCACTTTCTCTGCCAAGTTTGAGTCAAGCAAACCTGCTGTACCGGCAGTAACAGGAACTGCCCTGGACCTTTATCCCTTTCAACCCCCTTCTACGTACAAATTCCCAACTAAGAAATTTGCATCAGATCAGTATGAAAGGTCCTGTAAGAGTATTTGGTTTGCGAAACGGCCATGGTTACACTATGTTCCTGAGACAGATTCGGTTTGGTGTTTCAACTGCTTTGAAGCTGTGAACAAGAGATTAGTTACTTTGAGCAATCGACAAGCTAATTTTTTTGTTGATTCTGGCTTTTCCAACTGGAAAAAAGGAACCGAAAAATTTTCAATTCATGAAAATTCATCCGCCCACAAAGAAGTCACATAGAAATTACTGTATTCCAAACAGACTCCTATATTTGCTATTTTGAGTCAACAAGTGTCATCATCTCAGACCATTGCTCAAACTGTTTTGAAAGTAATATTTTCAAGCATTAAATATTTAGGACGACGGGATCTGGCGTTGAGACGAGGAGAACATCATGATGAAAATCTATGGCAGCTTGTACTAGAACGGGTAAAAGATGTACCCTCTGTGAAAGAGTGGCTAAACAAACGCGACACATGGATGTCAGACACAATGCAAAATGAAATTATTCAAATATTTTCACATTCAGTTCAACGAAGCATTGTCACTAATATATCACAGTGCTCATATCTTGGCCTTACAGATTATGTAACTACAGATGTGGCGGGTCATGAGCAATTTTCTGTCAGCATACGGCATGTAGGCTTTAATTTAAAAGTACAGGAATGCTTTATGGATTTCTACAATTGCCAGAACAGCACTGCTGAAACATTGTTTAATGACATAACTGATGTGTTTACCCGCTGCTCAATACCCAGGAATAAACTAGTTGGCTATGCTTTTGATGGAGCCAGTAACATGAGCGGACACATATCTGGAGTAAGAGCTTGTCTCGGAGAAACTTACCCGCAGGCAGAGTATGTTCACCGTGCAAATCATTCGTTGGATCTCGTTTTACAAGAGGTCTGCTTTGAAGTAAAAATGGTTATTGACACAATTCAATTTAACAATGCTAAGGAATTAACTAAACTAACGTTTATATGCAAGGCTGATTTTGATGGTGCTTTAGGATATAGTATTTATAAACAGGTAAGTTGAAATGAAAAAATAGTGACGTATGAAAAGTGCCTGTTGATTATTTGTATAGTACCTTTAGAACTCAGTAGATTTTATAATAATAAAAACGTTGTAATATCATTCACCCTGAATATGCGACCAATATATTAAAAATAAAAGTAATACATTATTATATATAGAAATGATAAATAATCTACAGACTTATTTAAAACGTCGCGAACATGTAATAATATCAATAATAGAGTTTGAAATCTATTAAGTAATTTATATTTTTTATTTATTCCGATATATTTATTTATATATTTCAAATCGATTATATAATAACATCGATAATTGAGTTTCAAATCTAGTGATAAATTTTCATTTTTTCCAAAGTAAGTGCGCATTTTTATTTTTAAAGTTTGTTGCATCAATCTTTATTTTAGGTTTATTCCACCAAAAGAGTTTATTATTCAGTTCCACGATTTTAAGAAGTTATATAATTTGAAATTATAAAATTTAAATCCGCGATATTAAAGTTTTATTAAGTTTGTTAAATAATTTTTAGTATTGGGAACTATTTAACTAAAATTTATAATAAAAGTAAATATATCTTAATAAAAAGTGATTCTTTGGACATATAAAGGGTTTTAGAAAAAAAAAAAGATCAAAATAATTTTGTCAACCATATGTCTAATATCCGGCCCACTGTGCGGTGTCATAAACTTAAGTTGTGTATATATATATATATATATATATATATATATATATATATATATATATGTATATATATATATATATATATACATATATATATATATATATATATATATATATATATATATATATATATATATATATATATATATATATATATATTAAATACGTGTATGTGTATATATATATATATATATATATATTTAAATATCTTATAATTTGAGTTTATCTTATATTCAATTGATATTGATTGTAAAATATAATAGAAATTAACGGGGCAAGATGTTAAGACCATCGTCTTATGCTTGCTCCAGTAAATTTGTTACGTTGACAATTTCTTAAAAAAATTTTGACAATTTCAAAATAAAATTAACTCTATCGATTCAAAAATACTGTTCCTGTTAAATGTGATATCACCTCCTCAGCGTGTCAATTAGAAGATGTATTACTTTTTTATTTCAAATAAATTTAAATTGAGTCATATCAGTTATGAAGTTAATTTTTATTTTTCTTCAACATTAGTATGCTTATTTTAGTAATTTATTATTTATTGTTAGTAATTTATTATTTATTGTTAGTAACTTATTCTTCATTACTTGTTCTTTATTATTAGTAGTTATTTTTTCTATTTTTGTTTTGTTTATTTGTTGTTTGTTTTTTTGTTTTTCTATCTTTCAACTGTAGGTTTCAATTCGTGTTATAAAAATTCACAAAAATGTGAACAATCAAGCCTAGAGTTAGATTCAGAATAGTCGAGCCTAGATTTTCGGTTATAAACATTTTTAACTGTTAAAATAATAACAAACATAAAATATCTGAAATATAAAAAGTTGATATTTCGTTTTAGATAACATGTCAATTAACGAAGTACCCATAAGAGGCATGGAATGTATATCAAGTGAAAAAATCAATTATGTATCTAATGAGGAAAATCAATTATAAAATTGTTAAAATATTATGAGTTTTTTAAAATTATTTCTGCAATTTGCACACACAACATTTGTATTAATTTAATTATATCAATTTAACATTTTGTAAATTTGTAGTTTATTAAGTTATAAACCATTTTTGTTAAAAAAAAATTTCTTCTTAATTATAATTTCATGCTATAACATTTTACTGCACGTGGGGTTTAGAAACATTATAACTAAAAGATGGGTTATACCTAGGCAAGAAGCCCCATATGCATTAGTGCAAGCTAGGTAAAATAATTTTATTTAAACTTTTTTATTGTTTTGTTTTTATCTTTATTGTTGGCAGAAATTGGGTTAAAGTTTACAGGTAGGTAACATTGGAACCAAGGCAATCAACAGTCTAGGTAAGCAACCAAAAATTTAAATTTTAATATTTGGTTTTAAGGTTTATTACTTTTTATAGAATTTTGTTAAAAACTGGCATAAGTTCTAGATTTGCAAAAATCTGATATAAAAAATCTGATATAAAAAGTTCTGATTATGCAAGACATGTTTTCATATTCTCGAAAGATTTTTTTTTAAAGCAGCTGTTTAAAGTTGTCAATTTTAGAAGAAATATTTTACAGTAAAAAAAAAAAAATTATTTAAACTTTTATCTTATTTCTTAAACCACAGTTGTGAACTTTCGCAATTACATTCAAGTCAAGAGAATTTTAATAAGGCTTTCAGAGTGTAATGTAAAATATCAAACTTTTTTTCTTGCCGTAAAAATGCAGCGAAACATTTTAGGCTAAGAAATAGTAGCTGATAATAAAATTAATTTCTTTTATATTTCTAAATTTTTCTTTTTTTCTTCCATAAAACTGTGATTTGAAATCAAATTGCATAATTTTATCATAAAAATATTTATTTGTGAGTTTACCTTACATAAAAGCAATGTGAAAAAAAGATCTTTTATATTGATATAACTTAAAATCTATCGAAATTCGAAATTTTTTAATGTTGATGTTAATTTAAAAACCTTATTATAACAAAAAAAGAGTTTGCTGAAAATTTTTTTAAAATTCTTTTAAATTTTGGTAGATTTAAAGTTATATCAATTTAAAAGATGTTTATTTTGTTTCCAAAGTTACCTGACAACTTTAACCCAATTAAACAAACATAACGCAGTCGAGTGCATGTATTTTTTATTATTAATCTTTATTTTTTCTTATTTAATATTATCTAGAGATAATATTAAATAAGAAAAAAATCAACAATGAGCAACTAAAAATCTTAGATTATTTCGATATTAATGAAAATTGTCGTTCAAAAGCCATTTGTATATTTTGCAAAATATAAATATCAAGAGAAGAAAATCTGGCAAATAAAAGTGTTTTTTTTAATTCGCATTTATTGATTTTAAACTTCTCTCTTTGTATAGTTTGAATCCATAAATCATAGAATTACTGTTCTAAAATATATAAAGGCACAAAAAAATGGGAAATGCCTGTTATAAAACAATTCAAAAAATATTAATTTCTAATACTATTTTGAAGAAAATTATACGAAAATTACAATTTATATTTTGATAAAGTGTTGTAACTGTATGACAAAAATTAGTGATAACAAAGTTTAGTTTATACTTTATTTACACTTAGGGGAGAGTGGGGTAATGGCGAACACTTAAGCGGGATTGTTAATTAAAGACATCATTTATTGCTAATTAATTAGTTTAACTATTCAGTCACAAACCCTCAAAAGCAACTTTTTATAAATCTTATTATAAAATAAAAATTTATGGCAAAAATAAAACCATTGGTGTTCAAAACCATGGGTAATTCCATTGGAATTACCCTGCGTACATGTGGTACTTCCGAACACAACGGGCGGCAATCACAAACACCGTTGTGTAATAACGAACAAAATGTCAATTGTAATAACTTAGTACAAAAACTATACTATGCAACAACAATAACAAAAAAAGAAGTGGTTTTATATCCACAGAAACTGCAACAGAATGTTACTCAAGAAAAAAGTTGCATAAAATTATCGGAAAAAGTGAAAATCAAATTATAGTGAACAACAATTGCACCTTCATTACACTACTGCACGTCTAGAAATGAGCATGGGATTCCGTCTCAGCAGGTAAAAATAACTTGTCAAATTTTTTTTTTTTTTAATGCTGTTTTTACCATGTTCAGAGTTACCTCGCGTTCGCCATTACCCCACTCTCCCCTAAAGTAAAGATACAAAACAAAGCAAAGATAAGAGTTTAACGCTGTCAGCACAACAATTGTTTTTGGTTTACTATTAATAAAAGTGGCTACTTTTACATGTTGTTGATTATACAAAAAAGTTTCACGGGCATACTTATAATAGAATAGCTAAAGTAAAGTTGACTTAAAGCTTCTTTTGGCACACTTATGCCTATTCGTACTTACATCAGTTTTTGTAACTGCTTCGCATTTATGCCAGTTCGCACTTATGAAATTCAGTGCCGTCTTAACGCATAGGCTAGGTAGGATGCAGCCTAGGGCCCCCGATTTTTAGGGGCCCCCAAAATGTGTCTGGATTTTTTTTCAAATTTATATAAATAAAAAATTATATTTCTAAATTTTCTGAAGAAATCATAGTTTGGGGGCCCCTTGGGAATAATTTTTTTGTTGATAAAATTTTTTTTAATTATTTTTAGAAAAGTATCAGTTTTTCAGTTTGGGGGCCCCCTAGGGAATTTTTTTTTTCTTGATAAGCAAAAATGCATGCATGCGTCCGAAAATAAACATAAATTTTCCGATAAGAAGTGTTAAATACAAGCACTTAAAATATCCCATTAGATTGAATTTGAAATTGCTGTGATCAACTTAAAACATCTGTTTTGAAAAAAAGTCATTTAACATGTCTAATCGGACTTATCAAAGTGGTGCTGCAAAGAGGAAAAAAGCCGCTAAAGCAAAAGAAGACATTTCAAAATATCTTCCTTTAACATCATTTCTTTTGGTACAAAAGTCAAAGACTGTTGTGTCCGAAGATGTATTTCTTTGTCCAACTTCAAATTTCGTAAGCATTGATAGTGCTTTGTTGCCAAATGAAACTCTAGAAATTCAACAGGAACTGGAACCAGAACAGGAGCCAGAACCAGAGCAGGAGCCAGAACCAGAGCAAGAGTCAGAACCAGCACAGGTGCCAGAACCAGTACAGGAGCCAGAACTAGCACAGGAGCCAGAATCAAATCAAATTAAAACTTATCCAAACGCAACAACAAAAACTACTCAAGAAACTGACCCAGCATTGTGGCATCAGTTATCCCAAGAAGCTCAATCATTTTGGATTTCTAATGGCCCGTCCATGTGCCAGAACAATGATGGGAGCTTCAAAAATTCGGAAAGGTTGAGTTGCGGACAAAAAAGGTACTTATCAAAATCTTGCTTTAGACGTGAACTACACAATGGCGAATTTGTCAATCGTGAATGGCTATTGTACTCACCTTCAACAGGTTCTGTTTTTTGCTTTGCTTGTACCTTATTCTCCAGCAAACACTCTAATTTTTCCACAACTGGATTTGATGACTGGAAAAATGCCTTAAAATGTATATCTGGACACGAGAATGGTTCTGAACATCACAAAAATATGCTTACTTACTCCAGTCGGCAGAGAGAAAGTGGCCAGCTTGACTCTGTATTATTAAAACAGTTACATAACGAACAATTGTACTGGCAAAATGTGCTGAAAAGAATTGTTGCAGTTGTAAAGTTCTTGTCATCAAGAGGATTGCCATTTCGTGGAAACAATGAAACCATTGGTTCAGAGCAAAATGGTAATTATTTAGGAACTCTTGAGTTACTTAGCCAGTTTGACCCATTCCTACATGAACACATGAAAAAACATGGAAATTCTGGAAAAGGTAATACTTCATAACTCTCCGCCAATATCTGTGAGGAGTTTATATGCCTAATGGGAAATAAAGTTTTGAGCGAAATAATTTCTGAATTAAAAAAAGCAAAATACTACTCAATCAGCGTTGACTCAACTCCAGACTTGTCACATGTAGATCAATTAACTTTTACAGTTCGATATGTTAAGGACTTGGCACCAGTTGAGCGTTTTTTGCAATTTGTTCCCATTCACGGGCATGGAGCTGAACATTTAGAAACAGTGGTTTTGAATTTTTTACAAGAAAATGAAATTTCAATATCTGACTGTCGTGGGCAGTAGGGCATGCCAAAATATCACGATTTTCAGAAAATGAAAGGTCGCGGTATAAATACCTGTTCTATACATAAAAAGAAGTATATAAACCAAATTTGAACTCTCTAGGACCATATTTAGTGCTGGAAGATGATTTTAGGTTTTTACGCAAATACGAGAAATCGTTGTTTTTTTCTGAAAAAAAATATTCTTTTTGAAAATGAAGAAATAAAAAAGTTAGGAAAGGTATTTTTTAGTTTAAAATCTAATATTGTTACTATAACAGATATTTTACAATTTGGCTAGTGCACTTTGGTCAGCTTCTAATGATATTAATGCCCTGTGCTCTGACAACTAGCAGTATATCTTGTTTTGTGTCCTCCTTTAATGTGCTACTGATTTATCTTTGTATAAGATTGATATTCCGCTCTGCTGGGTCATTTGTAACATTTAGAGATTTTACAAACTCACAAAATGATATATAGGAATCATTTTCCTCCAGCTTTCCAGCAGCTAAACCTGTTTTCCAGGTAGGAATTTTGTCCTGTATGCCTAGAACAATGAAAAGAGCCCAACTTTCCTCTGTAATCAACTCTGTTACCTCAGAGGTTGGTAAAACTAGGACAGCATCAGGTTTACCATTGGGAATAGTGTTGATATCTGGTACCTCAAAGGTCAACAGCTTGTCTAGAACTGCAAGCTTCTCTTCAAAATCTGGATCTGCCAGTATTAACACAGCAACCTTTGGGGCAAGGTACCAAGAGTGTTGCTGAAAAAATTTCAGAAAAGCATTGCCAATTTTGACATCAAACTCTTGTTGTATAACATAAGCTGACTTGAATGACAGGAAATCATTCTTAACAGCATATTCTGCTTTGTATGAACGTAAATACCATGGAGCATAAAAAACTGCACATATAAAAGCTGACTTTTCCAGGTGAGGTAACTGATCTTTAGGCAGAAAATCTATTATACCTGATGTCATAACAATAGCTAAATTGTAAAGACTGTCAGCCATGAAACGAGCATTGTGATTGGCTCCTGGTTGATAAATTTTAAAACCATTCAGCTTTGGTGATAAGACATTTAAATAAAAAGCAGCATACTTAACTAGATGATTATAATCATCTCTTGGAAACACTTCGTGATTAAGAGCAAACTTCAGATATTCCTGAGCTTCCAGGTAAAGTTTATGAAGTTCAGATCCAACTTCCAGCTTCTTCTCATCAAATTTCTTAAACTCAGACAGGTTAGCTTTTTGAATTATGGCGTGATATACTTCCCAGTCCTTCTTGAAATCTTTATAGAACTGTCTATCTGGTGCAGCAGTAGGTCCAAGGACAATTACAATTGCCTTATGTATTGCTATTTCAAACATGTGATGTCTGCATAACAGCCAGAGAACAGGTTTTCCCAAAATATAGCACAACCTGGTTATAATTCCTCCATGGGCTCCTGTGTTAACATTGGTAGTATCTGCAACAATTGCGAAAATTTCATTGCATATTTCAAAGGACTCAAGTAAGTTGTGAATAATTTCTGTTTCATCAACAGCTTTGCCAGACTCTGCAGGTAAAACACCAAGTAAGAGATCGTTTTTATTCTCAAATTCAGAACTAGTAACACTGACAGTAACTCTATCTCTTACAACAGATTGCAAGGTATTTTCATCTAAATGTTTTAACAGCTTGCCATCAAAGTGGAAAACAAGATGTTTTCCAGCTATTGTCTCTCTGTAATTTTCTCTGATGGTATTGCCTAAATAAAGATCATTTTTAACACAATATATTATTGTTATGATGGCTTATTTTTAGGTAAATATTCCACTCTTTAAAGGTATAGTAAGATTTTAATCATAACTTTCATTTATAATAGACTTACATTAGAAAATCAGGGATAAGAAATATGGCATCTGAAGAAAAACTTTTTGATTTGAAAAAAAAACTTAATTTTGACTGGCAAAAAGTTGGCATAAAAGACTTTTTCTTTAGGAGTCCCTTTAAAAATTACCTTGATGTTCAATTACTTTTGCTCTTTCTCTTGAAATACTAGATTTAGAAATGCCCATCTGATTAACATCTCCTCCCAGATAATTAACAACAGACGACAACAGCCAGGTTTGTAATTCAATGCTGATTAACCCTCTAGCACAAATAGGTGTAGTTACTGCCATCAATTCTTTTCTTGTAATCTTTTTATTTACTTGCATTGAGCCTTTAGGTAAGACTTTTGGGGTTTTATTATGAGCAGCACCATATTCAAAGTCATCATCACTACCTTCGAATGAGTCTTCTTATACAGCAAAATCTGGATCTGTCAAAGTTGAGTCAAACATATCCAAATTGGCTGGACAAGACTTGTATCTAAAATATTTACATAAATAAGTTAGGATTTCATTTTTAAGAAGTAAGTTTTTTAACAGTTTTAAAGTAATTAAGACACTTGTTTTACCTTTTCTTAGTTGGCGTCAAGTTTTCATCACTTTCATCAAGTGGTGGGGGAGCTGATTTACATCTTTCTTTCTCCTCTAGGTACTTCATTCTCATTTGTTCTTGTCTTTTATACCTTTCTAGTCGTTTTTCAATGATGGTAGCTAGCTCTTTATCTGGCTTAGAAATAAACCACTTCCTAAAACAAAAATGTATAACATTAGAATGCAATAACTTACTGTGATGGACAGACAGATGGATAGCTGAAAGACAGACAGACTGAAAGCCCTACATAAAGTAGCTGCGCTACTAACAATTTGATTAATATAGAGAAATTTACAAAAAGGCTACAATATAATTGATACTTTTACCTGTCTGTTTGCTGGTCTAGATAGAAATTTAGGTCTTCTTCAATAGCAGCTTGTGTTCTTGGTGTTATTTTGTCACTTCTCATCAGTTGCTCTAAGTTATCTTTGCCTATGTCAAACAACTGTTCCATTGTTGAAATGAATTCATTCTTAATATTTTCTCTAGTATCTTTGGTATCTTTCAGGGTAACACGTTTTTTCAAAAGTTGATACTTCTTGTGTAGAGCTTGAAGTTTGTCAAGAATTGAATATTCTGAAATGATGAATGCTTGAAATCCTGCTTTGGTCCAAATGTTGACTATTTGTCTAATCAAGCAGTCTGATTGCGTCTCAAGGTCACAAAAATTTCTACCTAATTTAGATTTTTTTAAAATACTTTATTTATTTAACATTTATTGCACCTGAAAAAATAATTATTTAGTCCTCTTTAATCTAGGAATAAAAATGTTTATGTTTTACAGTTATGTCTTACTTTTGCACACCAAGTTCCTTGTTCCTTTTTGCTTCTTACAAGCCATGTTAATTTGTGTTTTAATAAATCTTTTCTTTTTACTTGAAATTAAATATTGATAATATCTTAAAATACTACCATTGGTTGGAAGCTGTGTATTTGGTAGCTGTGAAATTGGGTTAGTTAACAGATATAATGGTCGTCTGACACTTTCACTTACATGGACATTTTTCTTCTTTTTTGGACCCATTTCTTTTGAAAAAATTAATGTTATTTTAACTATTTTTAACTATTAAGCTATAAAAAATTATTAACAGTTTATAATAGATATGTCATGTAGTGATTGTAATCTTAAACTAAACACAAAATGGTGCAATCTTGTTATTTTGCCATCCTTCATGTAATTTCATCATACTTTGCGTATTTTCGTAAAATCTTGATTTCATCTTCTGGCACCTAGAATTGAGATAGAACAATGAAAATTCATATTTTTGCTTATTTTTATGTATAGAATAGGTTTTTAAAGCGCGACCAAAAATTTTTTTTTTGGCATGCCCTAGTGGGGAGTCATACGATAATGCATCAAATATGGCAGGGCAGTACTCAGGCCTACAAAAGAGGATTAAAGACAAAAGTGAGTCAGCATTGTTTATTCCTTGTGCTGGACATTCTTTAAATCTGGTTGGCAACAGTGCAGCTGGATGTTGTTTAGAAGCAATTATTTTTTTTGACTTTGTTCAATGCCTCTACAACTTTTTTTCTGCATCAACTCATCGTTGGCAAGTGCTTCTGTCTTTTGTTGGCAAAGGCAAAAAAATTGTCAAACAGCTTTCTAGAACTCGATGGTCAGCACGTGCAGATGCTGTGACTTGTCTGCATGACAGTTATGATGAGATTAAAAAAGCACTTGAATTTTTGATCAAGGACATAAGTCAGTCAAAAGAAACTCAAAATGATGCTCAAAATCTCATCACGAAAATGAACACTTTTGAGATTGTTTTTCTGACAATTTTCTGGAATGATATTCTTTGTCATTTTAATGAAACATCGAAGATTTTACAGAAAGAAAATTTAAACCTGGATGTTGCAGTTCGGATTCTAAAGTCATTTTTGCATTTCATTAAAGATTTGAGGAGTCAATTTGAGAATTACCAGGAAAAAGCCAAAATCTTGCTTCCAAACACTGACTACAGAGATTCTTCAGAAAGAACAAAAAAAAGAAGCCGACGTATGGCCTTCTTTGATGGTGAAACATACCTTCCTGTTATTGATTCACTAACATCAAATTTAGAAAAAAGAACATCAGCATATGAGAAGATCAATGACAATTTCGGATTTCTAGTAAACATTCAAACAATTGCCAATGTTGAACTAAAAGATCATTGTTCAAACCTAGCACAAATTTATAAGAAGGACATAAATGAAAATACACTTTTTTTTGAGTGCCAGCAATTTAAATATTACATTTCAAAAGATGAACATTCATTTACAGAATTTTACTCAACATTAAAAAGAGACCACTTGGAATCAACTTTTCCAAATATTGAAATTTCCCTTAGAATTTTTCTGTCAATGATGGTCTCAAATTGCACTGGCGAGCGATCATTTTCAAAACTAAAACTTATAAAAAATGAACTCCGCTCAACCATGCTGCAAGAAAGATTGAACTGTTTGTCGTTAATGTCAATTGAATCAGATGTTCTTTTAACCATTGATTTTGATGATATTATTAAAGAATTTTCAAGAAAAAAATCACGTAAACGTCACATGTAAATTTTATCATTGCTTTAATAAATGTTTCCTATTTTAGTATTTGATTTAATTTTTTTACTAAGGAAAAAGGGGGCCCCCAAATTAAGTCTAGCCTAGGGCCCCCGATGGCCTTAAGACGGCCCTGATGAAATTCACATTTATTCCGCTTCCCAATTAAAAAAGCCACCGAATAACTGACATTCCCATTAAAGTTAAACCATGCTTTAAGTTCAGATTGTATTAAAAATATTTTTCTTATTAAGTTGTAATTCCTTTGCGCTATATCTATCTATAACAACTATTAAAATTACCTGAGAAATGCAAGATATACCTAAGCTTGTTATTTTTGCAATCTTTTTGAATAGTTTGATGAGTATGACTTTTATACAAGACTATAGTTAAAACACTTTTATGAATAAAAACTAAGTATAATAACAAAATAACTAAGTGTCACCGAATATTCGGTGACACTTAGTTATTTTGTTATTATACTTAGATTTAATTCCTAAAATCGATAAATATTTTTTATTAAAATCTCCAGTTTCGTATTCATTTTCACGTTCATTAAAGAATTCATTTTTTAGTCTTACTATGTCAAAGTTAATTCTACAAAAAAACATCCAATAGATGCTTCTACAAAACATCCAATACATAAGTTCTACAAAACATCCAATGTATAAGTTCTACAAAAAATCTTTCTACAAAGTTCTACAAAAAATCTTTTTACATAGTTCTACATAAAATCTACAAAAGTTCCTTAAAAATCTACAAATTTCTACAAAATCTACAAAGTTTTACAAAATCTATAAAGTTCTACAAAAAATCCTATACATTGTTCTACAAAAAAACATCCAATACATAGTTCATACATTGTGTCATAATAAGTTCCCGCTCGTCAATCCCAATCTTTCATTTGGAAAATATTAAATTAATAAATAAATAAATGTCTTAAAAGATAAAATAATTTTGTTTGAATTTTTATTAAATGAAAAGTAATTATATTCAAAGGAAATACCAAAATTTTTAAAAACTATTATGTTTAAAAAAAATGCTCTTCGAAATGAAATACATGCCTTTTTAAAGTTGATTTTAGAAAAATGTTGCCTATTTATATTATCATTTCTTAAAATAAATTTATCTTACCTTTAAAACCATATAGGTTATGGAGAGAAATAGAAGATGAGTGAATTTTAAATTTACACATAAAAAAGAGTATATTAAAATATTCAGCTGATAAATTTTAGGAATTTTTATTTCAGATAAGGAAGGTTTGACATAAGTAAATCATTTTTAAAATTGATTAGCAATGAGCAACATGCTTCTGCTGAAGATAAAATAGTAACAATTTAGATTTATTGGTATTACCCCAGGCAACATTTGCATAACTTATAAAGCAATGAATGAAAAAGAAACAGTTTAAACTGTGAACTGTGTTTATTTAAAGCATATGCTTTAAACATTATTCTTATGCTTTTAGGCAATAATATCTATTATAGAAGTTGGATAAAAATGTGTTCATTTTGTTTTAACAATATTTAGTAACAACTTATTTGTTTTAAACCAGTCACAAACTTTTCTATTGATGTTAGATACTTACCAGTATTATGCAACATTATTAGGTGTAAATTTTAACTTTCTGCTTAATTTCCATTTTGCTTGGCCCATGCGATGATTTAAGCATTCCTGCCAATGTTACCCCAAATCTGAAATATGCGATTAAATAAAATGCAACAAAAAATCTTAAATGCTTATTATTTAAAACACATATCAATGTTACCAAATTGTCAAAGTAATCCCTAATGACTATTTTAAAACTTTCCTCTAGTAATACCGCGTTACAAATAACTTTTGTAACGCGGGATTACTAGAAGAAAGTTTTAAAATAGTCAAATAGATCCCTCTGTTCTCTAAAGTAAGCTCTATGTTCTCCTTGCATTTCCAAATTTCCTAAACGCTTTTATTTAAAGAATAGTATTTTTTTTTTTTTTTTCTCAACTGTTTTTTTCACAATTTTTTAATGAACAAGTTTTATCTTATTAATTGCTTTCTAACCGGCATCGGTTAGGAAAAAGGCGTAAACTTTGAGTTAAATGCCCTTCCGCGGTGCTTAAATATGGTACCTAATTTCATCATTCACCTTCTGCCGTCCGTACCTGCAATATTTCACTATCTATACCAAATGCTTTTAATTTTTTCGTTATCAAAATGTTTAATGTTTCGGCAGAACTAGGATATGGCAATCTCACCGTTGCTAAACAATACGTTCTGTCGTGATGAACATTTAAATTCTAGTATCTTTTACCTCTATTGCTACACCATTCGTCACCTGTTATTCCAAATTTTTCTCCTTTTGCTTTCAACGCAGCCAATTCAGTGATCATTAAGTATTTGGCTTCAGCATGAAACATCCTAATTTTTCCTGAAATTGTTGACGCTGACTTGGGCAAACTATGCCTATAATTTTCAAAAAGCATTCTTAGTGTTTTAGATTGAGTTATGGACCTAATAAAATATCCATCACGAGCTGTCAACTTGGTAAGAAGATAGTTTAACGATATCTTAGTCAAAACTGGTTGGAACTGGATGTTTTTAAATCTATTTTCTCGCAACTTTTGACGTACCCAATTAGGCCGTTTGTGCTGCATCCTGGACATTTTCATTATTTACCACAACGCTTCCGAAATCATTTTTCTCTATGAAAGAAAAATTATCAATTTGATTATGACCTCAGATATTTGTTTTTAATTTTATTTTGATTGTAATAAGTTATCACATTTTAAGTTATTTAATCAAGCAGGTAAGTATAATTAAACACTAATTATTATCGCTTGTTATCACTGATAACATTTTATTACGCAATTTTGCCACAATGCACAGTGGGCCGGATTTAAGACTTATGGCGGACAAAATTATTTAGATCATAAGACACTACTTGTACAAAATAAAAGTATTATACATGTTCGCAAATTACCTCGTTATTTTAAGACCAGTTTTTGTATATATTGTAAATAATGATCTTGACTGAATATTTCTTTTTTTGCAAAAGTAAACTATTGAATAGTTAAAGTATATTAACTAATATCACATAAGCATATTTTATTACTGTTTACTAAAAAATTAAAATTCTTTAAAAATTAAAAAATCTCTGCTAAAAAATTAATTTTTTTTTTGCTTTTTTGACAGAAAAAAGGTATTACATTATGCCGCAATTGATTTTTGTGAATTTAAAAAGATACTATTATACTCAAGAGTTTTTGAAATAATACAATGGAAAAGTAAGAGTATGATTTATTATTATTATTTCATTTATTTAACACCCAATGTAATTTACAAGGTAAAAATAGAAAAATAAGAAAGTTATTTCTCGTGATTTTCACTTAAGAATTTTTTCTTCCAGAATTTGTTTAAAAATTCCTCTTTGCTCTTTCGCATTCCAGCACTCTATTGCATGTTTCAAAGTTTGTTCAACTTCGGAGGGAATTTCACTTTTAGAAAGTGCTATTTTTATCTTCTTTTTATTTTGAATTAAGTTTTGAAAATTTAGCATCCGAAAACGGCATAGGTCCTGAATATCGCCAACAAACGAATGTTTAAATAAGGGGTGTTTCAGTTGTGAAAAGATAATGTCTGAAGTTATTTTATTATTAAGAAGACGAAGAAACAAGTTTAATTTATTTTGTTGAATACTTTTTGAAATTTCCTGGATTTTAAATAGCGAATTTGTATAGTTCTTACTGTGTTTTGAAACATTTAAAAACGATTTTAGTGCACTCCTTCCAATTACATCTAGCTTTTTCATCAAATCAGAATTATTTTCACATATCTCCATACCATAAGTTAAGGTAGGGACTGCCAATAATTTATATATATAAGAAATAGAACTTGGGTGGGCAAACCGGATTCCAGATTGAATAAGAGTTTGAACCACAGCTCTAAAGTTTGAAATTTTTTCATCAACATTTGTATTATTGAGTGAAGCAAAAGTTGAATGTTTAGTATCCCATGTGAATCCCAGATGTCTAAGTTTATTCTGAAGATTTATTTTATTACTAGATATCGTTATCGTATTGGTTTGTATTTGTGCTTTACCTGAAATCGAGAATTCAGTTTTTTCGGCATTTATTTTAATACAATTTAAATTACTGTAAATATTGCATGTTTTTATCAGCTTTTTGAGACCAGAGAGGGTAGAGCTTAAAAGTATGATATCATCCGCATATGCCACCACACCAGTGAAGTTACCATATATCGATGTGCCAACAATTCCTTGATTTGTAATAGTTTCAAGAAGACTTTCAGTGTAAATATTATATAGGTGAGGTAAAAGAATCGATCCTTGTCTTACTCCTTGCTTTAGAAGAAAGGAGTTTGATTTACAACCTTGATATGAGACTGTTGCACTACTATTGTAATATAACGAAGAGATAGTGTTAACTATACAGAGTGGTAATTTTTTATCGAAATATAATTTATCAAATAGGATATTCCAGTTGCAGCTATCAAAAGCTTTTTCTACATCTAAAGAGCATAGGTATACAGGTGAATTGTTGCTATTGTAATGTTTAATTGTTTCGCTAATTAGAAATTCAGCATGTAGCGTTGAACAGTTAGCATTGAATCCAAATTGTAGGGGGTGAGTATCTATTATATGGCTTTGAATAGAATAAGCTTGTTTTTGAGGATTTTTACACCACCACCTGGCCCACTGTGATTACCAATTACTTTGCAATGTAAGTTAGTGTTGTTATTGAACAAAGAGAGCACTTACATTTACAAGAACTGTTGTAAAAGCCGCGTAGAAATAAAATAAGAATTTAATTATTTTACTAGTAAAAAATTGATACTTTTTTAAAACTTCGTCGAAGTTTCTCGATTTCTCTCGAACTCTGAAAAAGCAAAAAATCCAACGAGACGGAGTTCCGAAAGGATCCATTGATTTTAGGCTGTCAAAAAACCCACATCGTTACCGTGCTATCACACCACATCATTTTATGTTTATGAACCGTCAGTGACAAGCATTTACGAATAAATAAAACTCAAGCAAACAACAAATCATAACACAATATAAAATATTTCAAAATGCTATACAAACATTCATGAACAGCTTTGACTAATTTAATATGACTATTTTAAGAAAATATAAAACAATTATTTTAAGTTACCGTTTTTTTAAATTTGTTTGTACTTTATCAATTAGGGTAGCATACTCTTCTTATGAGAAGGGGTTATGCCCCTAGACCCCTCTTTAATTCCAACTTGTATATAACATTTTTATACTTAAAATACTTTAAATTTAAAAACTTAGCAATCGGTTACGATTAAAAGCCGTGAGATAAAAGAAATGAGACGTGAGATTTTTAATATCAACAAAGAAATACTTGTTTAACAAACATGTAAAAAATTCTCCAATTACAAACATTTTGCAAATGGCACCTGCACCATACAAAGTTGCACTATATTTATGAGCGTAGAAACAATTTTTTCTAATGTAACGTCTTCGTCCAGTGTGGGTATGTGAATAAATAACGTCGGGGCGCGATGCATATTTAATGACGTGTAGTAAATGAACTCACACAAATATCTAAAATAGTTTATTAACATTAAAAAAAATCACATAAATTGAAGTAAAATGCTACACACAACAGATTGATACCCCCTAAAATCCTAAACTTTTACAATTTCAAGCTAATATCTAGTCGCAATTAAATATTCGTTTTACGGTTTGAATTGGGAACCGTAAAACAATCCGTTTTACGGTTTGAATTGGGATATCGAGTTTACAGATATCGTTAAACAAATAGAATTAAGAAAAAACTTTGTCAAAGAAAAAGATTTTCCCAAAATCGAACATGGCATTTGTCGATTTCGAAAATTTAAAAAATAAATAAATTTATTGTGTCTTAATAGTATAACTAATGAGAAATTATCGAGCATACACCAGTAGATGTTGGTACAACGTTTACAAAACGTCGCGCAGATGTGTCCGTCGAAACGCATCCGTCCGTTAGAACAGACAAAAAAAGCGTTAATGTCTGAAAAATCATGAAATTCGTGCTTATGAGAATCTTCGAGTTTTAAGACTTGATAAAATTCTTGCAATTGAAAATCTATTTTCATTTATATGATGGTTTTATAAAATGAAGCCAGTTGATAGCTTTGTAAAAGATAAGGTCACCCAAGCAAAAATTCTTATTGCAAAAAAAGTTTCAATGATCTTAAATATAATGATAACCTCTTTTCAAAAATGCTAATCTCAGCTTCAAAAAGTGTTTACCTTAGTCATGAATTTTAAAAAAAAACTTTTTGCAAATTTATTTATAACAAAAGTTTAAAAAACCTAACCGTAAGTAAAAATAAAATTAAAAAAGTCTTAAAAGAATCTTTAACTGTCAAATAAAAGCTTTCCTTTAATTTCAGCAGGGTTTTTTTATTTTAAAGAATAAAGTTTCAGATATGGAGCAAACTTCAAACTTGGGTATGTTTATTTCAAAGGGCAATTTTTGTTATATTGGGAACAAAGGCCTAAAACTTGAGCCCCTCTAACCCTAAATGTGAGGGCGAAACAACTTACTGAGATTTGTACTACTACTGTTTTAAACTAAATTTATTTTTATTAATAGATTTCAAATTTTATCAGATTTATATTAGCACTCAAAAGTTATGACTATGAAAATTTATCGAACCATCAAAATGACGGTTATATGAAACTTTTAAAAAGTCATCTTTTTCAACCATCAAAAAAAGCTGCCGCAATCCATAAACACATTGTTAAGAACCGCTAATAGAAATTTTTTTTTGTTTTATTTTATATTTTTTATAGCGAAAATTTTTATTTAATTTATTATGTAGTTTTTAAAGCAAAAAGATTTTTTTCATTAAATGGCTATTTTTACCAGCTTTTGTGATATATATTTACCAGTTCTTATAGAATATATTTTTATTTTACCAGTTTTTATAAAATATATTTTTAATTTGGAAAAGCATTAAATAATGAAAAAAAGTTTACCAATTTCATTAATTATCGAATTTGTAACATGTGTCCTTGGTCTAACATCAATTGGCCTTAGCTGCACAACATGTGGCTTTGGCCTTGCTATCAATGACCTTGCTAACAACTGCAAACCTTTTTATAACTTTATACTGCTTCAAACTGCACAACAGATATGTTTAAGTCAACTTTAAGGTGTTTGGATTTTTAAAATATACTTTTAGCAATCTTTATATCATTTCGTTAAAATTAGGCGGTCTTTGTTATACATTAAAGTTTGGATTGGATGGTTCCGGAAAACATTATTATCGGCATCAATTACTGATTCTAAAACTTGTTGATGACTTTAACTGACGTACTAAGTAA
>NC_088932.1:13290000-13540000 GCF_038396675.1 Hydra vulgaris | reverse complement strand
TTTTTGATAATATTAGGGACTGATGTTTAAGGGATTTGAGCTATCTCTGGAAAAAGACATTTTTTAAAAAAGTTGTTTTTTGAAACACCCTGTGCATTGAAAATAGTAATTAAAGTATGACATATTGAGTATGATTATGTTAATGGCAGTCAAATATTTGACATAATATTGAGTATGATTATGTTAATGGCAGTCAAATATTTGACATAATATTGAGTATGATTATGTTAATGGCAGTCAAATATTTGACATAATATTGAGTATGATTATGTTAATGGCAGTCAAATATTTGACATAATATTGAGTATGATTATGTTAATGGCAGTCAAATATTTGACATAATATTGAGTATGATTATGTTAATGGCAGTCAAATATTTGACATAATATTGAGTATGATTATGTTAATGGCAGTCAAATATTTGACATAATATTGAGTATGATTATGTTAATGGCAGTCAAATATTTGACATAATATTGAGTATGATTATGTTAATGGCAGTCAAATATTTAACATAATATTTAATAACTGTTTTCATTTGAAAAATGGCAGTAACTTACCTTCCAGCATTATTAGACTTGCACACAACTGGAAAACTATCTGATAAATTGTTAACTATACAATCAACGTCAATTGTGGTTTCAAGACAAACTAAAATGATAAGTAAATAAAAAAATATTAATAAAAAAACAGAAACAAATATTTAGTTTTAAAATGATATTATTGAATTACATATGAAATACAGTATAAAGCACAGAATTACATATAAAATACAGCATTTAAAGTTTGTAGTAAAAAATTAATGTTTACATTTTATTAACTTAGTAAAAATAAGTTTTTATGAATTAAATTCAACTCTAAATAAAAATAAATTTAAAAAAAAAAAAACACAATTCAGTGGTCACTTCACTGCATCACTGCATTAGAGATTTTGAACTTCTTATTCTACCGCTAATTTGCCATCAGTGTTAATTTGCTTTTCAAACATAATTTAAAAAATAAAATGAGGCTTTTAGCAAGGGATTCATTCTTTTGAAGCCTAGCACTTCAACAAGTGGAGTTCAGCCATTTATGTTATTTAAAATAGGCTTTTGGTATCTGCATTCCTTATAAGTGATGCCCATTTGTAAAAGTAAAGTAACACTATCTAGTTTTGGATTTTTTAATGTATCACAAAGCTTTGTCTGAAGAATTTTTTGTTGAAAATTGACAGTAGAACTTTTTGCTAAAACACTTTGGAGAACTTTTTGTTGAAAACAAAAAACAATAACTTATATAAATTTTGTTTTGAATAAAGTTTATAAAAAAAATATTTTTCTAAAATGAGATTTAAATGGATTTTTATTAAAAAAGTAGCAATCATTTTGTATCAATGTCAATGTAAAAGCCAAGTACTGAATACCAAGTACTATTTGTACCTGCTTTCTAATATGTTGTAGTGACTTTTGCAAAACCAATATATAAATGGTTAAAAACATCTTAACTTGACTAAGAAATTGTTTTAAATATACATTAAACTATTTATTTTACTTTTTAACAAACTTCCAATGAAATATGATGATACAATATTTTAGTGTTGATATTTTAACTTGAGGTTGAAGTAAGATTTTTAAGATATTAGTAAGATATTTATTTGAGGAACCTTAGGTTTTCACGACAACTTAAAAGTTAGTGAAAAAATAATAACTATTTTAAATCATTCAATAGTTCATCACACCACCTGATTAAAAGGAAAACTTTTGATTAGTTAAAACTTCAATGAACACAATCTTATTCAACTTCTAAAGCATCAATCTAGCGGCAACGATCCAGTAGTAATGCCAAATAATATAATTTAAACTTTTGAAAACGCAGAATAACAATCAAAAACAAAGTATAAATTACACAAATGTGAAATTTCTATTTAGAACACATTTCAGCCAAAACGTAGTTTCAAGCCTTGATAAGGTTAACTTTTTGTTTGTTTGTCAAAAATCGCTTTCAGCTTGTTCTTTCTGTTTTTCAACTTCTTTACTGATCGCAAAATATTTGCAAAACATATTAGAACATCATATATGGTAGACCTTTTCACTTTGCCATATATTTTATAGTAAACAGAGTGTAAATAAGGATATAAATGAATGGATAAAGGGAATAACCTATAAATTCTTATTTTCATTGTTTTAAGAATTTTTTGAATAAAAGAAAGTTTAAAAACTCAAACTATTTCATGGTACATCAATTAGAAAATCATCCCTATTGCAATTTCACAAGTTTTGATGTTGTAGACATCTAGCTCATATACACTAAATCATATACACACTATTCTATTATTGCAAAATCAATATTAATATCAGCTTTCTGTAAGATCCCCACAACGCCTCTGGTAATACCGCATTCAACTTGCTTCTCTGCGCAGCAGCCTTGTTTGTCAAGGTTTGTGTTTCCAAGTTATAGAGTTGAAAGAGGATTGTTTAACCACAAATAAAGCATCCTCGACTGCCTCCTCGGCAGGGGCGTGGTGGCTCAAAAAAGCCCGTGCGGGATTTTTATTAAAAGGCCTTTATATGCGGGATTTTACCATATATGCTTGATGTAAAGGCCCATACGAAAAAAATTGTATATATATATATATATATATATATATATATATATATTATATATATATATATATATATATATATATATATATATATATATATATACATATATACATATATATATATATATATATATATATATATATATATATATATATATATATATATATATATAATTAATATTATTGTTTGTAATACTTCAAAATAAAATGGTAACAACACAATGCAGCGACCACGTTTTTGTTATGATTTTCTTAAAACACAACTTTACCGCAAGGCAATACGATTAGTTTTTTATTGTTTGAAGAACATAGCCTAACACAAATTTAAAAATCAAAAATTTTAATTTTTCTATTACTTTATAATGATATATATTTTATTGTACAATAATATAAATTTTTTTAAATTATGCAAAATTTTTTTTTTTAAATATATATTGAAAATCTTGAAAAATAAGACATTCTTTTTATTTTATGAGAAAATTTATTTAAGTTTATGCTTTTGTTTAATTCGGTGTTTTATCTTTTTTTAACATTTTTGCATAAACTCACAACAGTAAAAATGCCGCTCTTAAAATGGTGCCGTTATTGACATAGTTTAAACATAAAAGTTTTTATAATGTAGTTTCATTTAGCAGTTCATCATCCTTTTTTTAATCTGTCTGAGGACAGGATATTACGGAGTGATTTCTTTATTTACATACAATGATATAAACTGTATAAAGATAAAAAAAAAATTTTAATATTGAAGAAGTTTATATCTGTTTCGAAACGTTACAAAAATGCAAAACATGAGTTCGAGTTTTATTTATATAAAACGTTTAAAATTTAACACCAAAACATTTTTCTTAAATAAATTAAAACGCAATACAATTACTATATAGTAATTGTATTCCGTTTTAATTTATTAAAGAAAAATATTTTGGGGATAAATTTTAAATTAAGTTAATTTAAGTCCGCCAATAATAATACCTATTATTATTGTTGGGTCTGCGGACTTCCTTAAATTTATTTTGTCAACATTACGATCGTTAAAAACCGTTTATGGGTTCATTATTTTCTCATGAAAAAAATATCATAATAAGTCTCAAAACATCTACTTTGTTTTCAGAGCAATGTTATTATTATGCAAAATATTAATATAATTGCGCTCAAAGTCGAAGATTTTAAATCAAGTGATTAATAAAATTTAATTTGTGCTTACATAAATATTTTAAATGATTGTGGAATTTCTTTAAAATGTAGAAACAATTAAAATTTTCCAAAAGGCCCATATTTAGATGAAAAAGTGAAAAGCCCATGCGGGAATCCCGCTTAGCCTCTGGGGCCACCACGCCTCTGCTCCTCGGCTTTGGGGAGGTGAATTAACATAAAAAAAGATAAGAATAGTATCACACAAAAAATACTCAATCTATATCTGTAAAAAAATAATGCCAAAAAGGCACCCATAATGGCATTAAGGGAACCGATCTAAACAACACAAAATAACAACATTTCCAAATGGCATTATGGAAACCTGCCCAGATGCATGGTAGTAAGCATGGGTAGGATTTAAAAAAAAATAAAAGAAGAAGTGAAAACATTTGAATTTTGTTTGTTTTTTAACTCTAGAAAAAACAATTCAAACAGGTAAAAATTACAAATAAAAAAATTATAAAAAAAAAGTAAAAAATAAAAGTAAATTATAAGGGTTTCAATATAAATAGTTTTTAATATGTTAATAATCTATCAAATCAGAAAAAAAAAGTTTTTTGGCCTTACCATCTTCTGAACATTCTCCATTTCCAGCAATTTTTGGACAGCAGCCATTAATATCTTCACGAATGTAGCCAGAGGAGTGGGCACATGTTTCCAAATGAACAACTCCTTTTTCATAGCTTGAAATACCAACATGAATCACAAGCTAAAACAAAAAATAAGTCAAATACAACTTACAAATTTTTAAAAATTTATGAAAAAAAAAAATGAAAAAAAAATTTATTCTATTTTATATATATGTATGTATGTATATGTAATTTCTGATCTAATTGACAAATATGTTGTTACTAGTGACGTAATGCTTATTGCACTGAAGAGCTTGGCTCTAACACCACTGACCTTGCTAGGACTAAAGCTCATAATTTCTGTATTTCTCAATTAACTAGTTTTTTATGACTCGTTTTCCTAACAAGTCTAATCGCTTACCTTCACTCCTTGATTTGCGTCTTGTTAATGACCCTAACCTGGTTCTAATTTTAAAAACTATGGAGAACACTCTGACCCTTCTAACTATTACCCAATCAGTTCCATTAAGAAAAATTCATTCTTGCTTGACTGGCCATTGAGCAAAGTCACATCCATTTACTGTATCAATCCTTTCATGCTCTAAAAACCTTTATTTATCTAGTTTTTTTCCTTGCACATCAATGCATTGAAACTCTCTGCCACCTTTATGTTTTCTGGACTCAACAAATAACTTCTATAAGTTTTCTGTCATTGTTTCCTTGTTCTTTAACAATATTCTTTGTTTTCTAGCCACGACTAACTTAATAGTGGTTGCTTGGCAATTCACAACTTAATTATTCCCAACTTAATGTTTGCTTGTAGAGTTGTTAGAAGCAAATTAGTTATAAAAAAATAGTTTGAAAGCAAGATAAACTGGATACTTATGAAGTAAAATGTTTAAAATAAAGCAACTTAAAATTGTTTTGTGGAAATCTTTATAATCAGAAACAAGTATTACCCCATTTATATATTAAGGATCAATTTTCAAGCTAATTATTGTTTATATTAATGATACATGCTCAACATCCAAATTAGACACTTTGTTTATTTTATTTTTTTTTATGCTGATGATAAACTATTTTTTAGTCAAAAAAACATCAACCATCAACATCTAATACCAACCAATGACATCAAAAATCAAACTAAATATCAAAATTGTTAACTTTTATAATGACTTAATGGTTAATCAAACTTGAGAGTCAAATAGTTTAAAAGCCAACAAACTCTAAATGTTAGAAAAAGCGAGTTATCTTAAAGATGATTTTGTAAATAATAACTCAGAGGGCTTCCCCTCCCCCCTAAGGCATCTCTTGAACACAATTTAATTCTAAAATATTTATTTCTCATTTATTCACAACTACATAAGTCATTGCAAGATAATTTGGGCAACTATCTATTATCCACTTATCAAGTAAAACACAATGTACAAACAATAAAATCAAGCATTTCACTTAATATTAAATGCAAACAAATACATTAGGCCCAGATCTCTTCTAAAGCTTAACTGCTATGAAATGAACATTTTCTACTTTTTTTATGTTAAAGTTGAAGTATGTTAGTTTATTAAACATTTTTCAAAATCATTTTTTTCTGTAAACCATAAATACTAAACTAAATATTCAATGAATTATACCAAAATTTTATTATACCAAAAACTTAATCAAAACAAGCTAACTTTTTCAATGATTCACTGAGGGCCACAACTTTTCAATGACTCACTGAGGGCCACAACTTTGAAACTTGATTTTAATAAGTAATATAAAAACTATATGAATTCCATTGTGTCAAGATATAATTGCATATATATTTCATTGTGTCAAGATTCAATTGCATATATTTCATTGTGTCAAGATATAATTATATATATTTCATTGTGTGAAGATATAATTGTATATATTTCATTGTGTCAAGATATTAGTTAGTTATAATTATTAGTTTGAATCAATGTTTCTGTCAGAATTGTTGTTCTTTATACTATTATGTTGTAAAATTCTTGATTCAAATAACAAATAAGAAATAAACAAAATAAAATAAATAACATCAAAGTAATAGTAATCACAGAAACTATAATATTCTTACATCAGGATTAACTTCATTCCAGAGCTCCGGAACATTATTATGTACAAAATCATAATCTACAGCTATTTCTTTAGCTATAATTTCCCAAAATGCAAATTCGTGATCAGCCACTTCCTAAAATACATAATACTAGTTAAAAAAAAAAACTTGCACTATTCATTGCAGAGATAAAAAAACTGTAACCTAAAAAAAAAAGCTTTGATAATTATTCCAATCAAACCTAAATCAAATTTAAAACATAACAACAAATCTAGATCAAATTTAAACATAACAACAACTAATAAAGCACACTTTATAAATAACACAATAAAAACAGTCTTTTATTAGATATAAGGGTTAGAAGGAAGGTTTTGGTTGACAGGTAAAATTAAAGACAATGATCATTGTTTTGAAAAAAGAAGTCATCAACAAAATAAAGGGCATTGATTAAAATGAAACAAAGTATAAACAGCATTGAAATTTTATCAAAATTCAATAAAACCAGTTAAAAAACCTGCAAAGAAAAACTTTTGTTAAAGAATTATCTGCTGAAAAACTATTTTATAGTGAGTAAAGTTAAAGAACACTTCTTTAACTTTACTCACTATATCATAACTATATCATAAAGTGGAAAGTCAAAATCGTTCTAGAACTCAAATCAAACTTGAAAATTATTTTAACAACCAACTTTGGCTTTATCTATTGTAACCAAAGTACTGGAGTAAAAAGTGCACAGTAAGCTCTACAATTTCTTTAATGACACCTTCTTCGAGTTTTAATTTTGTTTTTAAAAATGAAAATTAACTGAACTGGCAGCACTCAAACAAAGAAGTTTATTTTAGATATTTGTAATGGAATTTGTATGGAAATAATTTCATTTAATGTATTTAAATGAACTTTCCCCGGAATTAAGAGTCTCAAAAGCCCGTGAAGATTTTTAGACTCCAGTCATTTTTTTTTTTAGCTCATAAGGTGCTCCAAGAAGAATAAACAGTCTTGTCATAGAGTATTGCAGAAAAGAATCTGACCAGAAAGTTTACATCTCCTTGTCTACTTGTTTCTAATCTCGTTTACTTTGACATGTTCAACATTGGTTTGGAATTGAATTACTAATATGTAGATATTTCTGAAATCATTTTAAAAGTTTAACCTGAAGAAAAAAGCAATCAATTGACCTATTTTTTATAAGACATCAATTGGGACCACAAATATCTGGGAACTTTTTTTTTGAGTTTAGTTTTAGATCTTCAAGAAAACTTTCTAGAAATTTAGTTACTAAAAGTGTATAATGAACATCTTTTTTTGAAAGCTTTTTTGAAAAAGACGCTGGCCTATTAGTTTTATTAAAATCTTGTTGGACTTTTCGGGCCGGGGCTACAGCCCCCTCTAACCCCACCCCTCCTTAATCCAGCACTGGAAACAAGACACGAGTATATAGATAAAAATTATATTATACTCATTGATAAATAAAAGGACATTTGTTTCCTTATTAAGCAATTGTAAGATGTTGCTTTATGTAAAAAATGTGGCTTAATTTTATAAAAAAATTATAAAAGAACAATGTTTCGAAAAAATTTGTTCTAAACGTAATTTATTATGCTTCAAGTTTTTTCGCATTAAAAGTTATTTTATTTTCCTAGTTTATTTTGACCAACTACAAGAAATTAAAATCTTTTGGAATTTACGATCATACAGTTGAATTTAGACCATTCAATGGCATTTTGTTTTGCAATCAAAAAATATATAGATAGATAATAAATAGAAAATGGTCATTTATAAATATATTAAAGAATATTGGCTCAAGGATTGATCCTTGAGGAACCCTAATAAAACTCCTACCACTCAGAAAACAATGAACCCAATTTAACCTTTTGTTTACGATTGCTTAGATATGATAGTAAAAGTTTAAGACTTTCATGATAAAAACCATAAGCTTCCAATTTAGCTATTAATAAATCATGAACAATCAGGTCGTAAGAATTTGAAAGATCCATATGCATGGACCCATCAATAACTCCTTTATGCAAGCACTCCTGCCATTTTCCAGTAAAATAAAAAGCGCATACTAAGTGCCATAATCTCTGTGAAAGCATATTTAACATATATGTTGGTTTATCGCTCCTATTTTTCTTTTTAATTTTCATTGAATCAATAATTTTGGAAATATCTGGTGTAATTTGATAAAATCTGAAACTCAAAAAAGAGATATATTAAATTTCTTCTTTATAATTTTGATGCTCGAATGGTTTATATATCTCTTAACAGCCGTTTTAACAGAGTATTGCAAAATTATCGAATGTTGAGAGATCTCGCCATCATTATTAATAGAGAAAAAGACATTTATAAAAAATTGTTCAAAATATTTGAAATTAAATTGTTATCAAAAGTCACTTCATTATTTTCCACAAAAGTTATACATTCATTGGAATTAACAGACTTATTTGAAAGAAATGGTTTACATTACCTTTAAAGAGAAGTATTATTTGTGGTGTACAAATTGATGCATCCAAAATATGTTCGCCTAATTTTTCGGTTAAGGTTAACCACAAAATTTCTTTGTTTTTTATATATTAAGAAAGAAATTTCAGATTTATCAGCCTGATATTTATTTTTTAAGTATGAACGAGGTATAACTGCTTTATGGTTACAGGTTTACTACATCTTATGAAACTTGTATCTATTAACTCTAAAGGCAAATTAAGTAAAGATTCCTACAAATGTTCCATCAAGGTTACTAAATCAGAAACAAGACAACTTTTAAAGCTTTGTTTACACAGTTGTTATTTTTGTGGAACAACAAGAGAATTCCAAGTTCTATAAATTAAAGATATAAATTATAATTTTTATATATATTAATATTGTAAATTAGAGAATTCAGGTCCAAGAGGAGGGTTTAATGGCATTGGAATTTTAAAAACGCATAAATATAAATCATGCGTTTTTAAAATTCCAATGCCATTAAACCCTCCTCATGACCTAAAATCCTATATAAGATATGTTGATGATAGCCACGCTAAATTCTGGAAACTCAACAAGCAGATAAACTCCAAATTATCTTGAACAAACAACACCCCGCAATACAATATAAAACTGAAATTGAACGCAAAAATAAAACTCTGAGCTTCCTCGATCTAACCATAATGACACCAAAGGTTAGTTCAAGTTTACAGAAAGGAAGCCATTACAAATATTCAAAATAAACCTTACGCAAAGCATGACCCCAATATTTTAAACACAATATTTATAGGTTATGCTCACAGGGCTTAAACTATATGCAGTGATTTACATTTACAAGATAAGTTTCCTAATTCAAACATTTAATGAAAATGAGTACAACATATGCCAATTAAACATATTGCTAACCTAATTTAAAAAAATGGGTTAACCTAATTTTAAAAAATGGAGGCTATTATAGCAAGTTAATATAGAAAAAAAAATTTATCACTGGGTTGCCATTTTCTCAGTTTAAAATCGTTATTTTAAGGTAGTAACATTATAATTGTAATTTTTCTATTTCAATAGATATACAGATTTTTCTGGTATAATTATTAGGGCAGACTGAAAATGTTTTGGGGTTATTCCAATTGTTTCTTTGAAATATTGTATACATTTTATAAAAATTTATATTATCTACAACAACCTGATGCTTCTCAGTTAACTTTAGTTACACTTTTTTGATACTCAGCTATTTATTTATTGATTTTTTTTCTAGTTTCATTTACATAAAAAGTGTTACATGTACATTCATTCATTGGTAAACTATTTACCAAAAGGAACTATTGGTATCTATTTACCTAGGTAGCTTTGTAGCTAACCAGCTAAATAGTGTAGCAGGTAACTATAATTTATATAGCTTTGATTTATTTCAGCATAATGTTCCAAAATGAAAAATTGATTATATGCCAACTTTATGAAACTCTTGTCTAATAAGACTTAATTTAGGAACACGCTGAAGTATAATGATATTTTCAGGGCTAATATCATTTTAAGTAGTTTAATTGACAGTCTTTTGGTTGGAATGGTTTAAAATAATTATTAATGTCTAAAAGTTGTTGCCAAGAATATCCATTTTCCATAAAACTGCTTATGAGGAACTAAATTTTTTTTTCTATTTAATCAATAAAACATATCTTATAAACTTTTGCAAGAAAGCTTTTAAATATCTCGTTGGTAATATATAATGATATATATGATTGCAGTTTTACAAGTACATTTATTATTGCATTTTTGCGATATATAAAAAAATCATACTTGTGCGTGATATGAATAGTTGCAGATATCTAATAAATTACTTTGACATTTTGGGATTCACATATTGAAAATGTCATAAAAAATTCTGCCACCATGGCTGTCATCAACATATTACTTAAAGGTTATGTGTGCAACATTCAACACAAAACAAAAAAAACAACAATAACAAAAAGATGAGATAAAAGTAAAACTTCTTTAAAAAGGGCAACATGGTTAGAACCAGTTGCTCATAGATATCTGATTACTAAAAAGATTTTAAAATCACCTTCACTGCAAGCCAACTATGATTTACAGCATGTTGACCAAATGGACCAAACCCTACAAACACATAAAAGAAGTTATTTACACGAGCAAACATGGTCAGGAATGGCATGCAATCACACTCACACACCACTGCACATGCCTAAATTAAGTATGGAGTGTGTTCAATCATATTCCTAAAATAATTTAGACATGGGCCTATCACACACCTATTGGAGCACTTTAGAATCTATTACAGCGCTTTACATTTTAAAATATTTAAAAAACAATGTTGAAAAATCTGTTGCTAAATAAAACAAAATTAAAATACTTTAAGTAAGTCTTTTGCAACAAATCATTGCAGCAAAACATGTTTAGGATGGTATAGTATATAATTAAATAACTAAGCATTATTTGATGTGTTAAATTTTTTATATGAACATTGATAATTCTTAAAAAAACTTTGAAACAATTATTTTTTTAATTCAATAATATATATATATATATATATATATATATATATATATATATATATATATATATATATATATATATATATAGAAGCTAATGATAATTATTTATAGATAGCATAGGGTATAGTATAGTGTATATATGTATATATATTTATATATACATTTATTTATATATATATATATATATATATATATATATATATATACATATATATATATATATATATACATATATATATATATATATATACATATATATATATATATATACATATATATATATATATATACATATATATATATATATATATATATATATATATATATATATATATATATACAACCCTCTGAATTAGGAAAAATGAGGTCGGCAATAATTTGCCGACCTCAATCTTTTTGAGGTCGGCATCAGGTCGGCAAAAACTATTTGACACAAAGGTCTAACCATAAAACATAAAAACGAGGTCGGCAATTTTTCGCCGATCTCGAATACTATCAGGTCGGCAGTTAGGTCGGCATTGCCGAATGCCGACCCTAATTCCGAGGGTTGTATATATATATATATATATATATATATATATATATATATATATATATATATATATATATATATATATATATATATATATATAGATAGATAGATAGATAGATAGATAGATATATAGGCCTTGACAGGATGGTTGGCAATTGCCCACCACATCCATGTAAGTCAGTTTAAAGTATAATTTAAATAGCAAAATTTAATAATGTTTTTAAGTTAAGTCGCATTTAACTTATATAAACAAAAATAGTAAAAAACATCTACTGCATTGGAAATAAAATATCGATTTAATGAGTATTACATATTTTTGTAATAATAAAAAATAAATTTAAAAAATGCTAATTCGTTATTACATAAGGCGAAAAAGTTCATTATTGAAGATTTTTTTTTAATATTTTGACAACTATTTTTAAATAAACATGATAAGTTCAAATAACCAGTATAAAGATTTCTTTAACCATATTTAAAAAAAAAAAAAGCAACAACAACAACAAACAAACTATTGAGCTTTAATAGTTATAAAAAAGCTATTTAAATTTTTAGTTTTATATTTTTATTTGAAAAAATTTTTAAATTAAAATATAAAACTGAACCTACGCAAACTATTTATTCTATAAGCAAAAGAACTTTTTAATATGAAATATTTTTGCAGTTAAATTTTTTAACTTAATATGTAAAATACAACATTAAAATGAAAATAACTTAAATTAAATCTTTTATAAACAGTTATAAAAATTTGTTTATTTAAATTTAAATTACGTTCACAAAAACAATTTTAAAAGTATTGAACTCATTCATTCAAGTTTTATTTACAAAAGTATATTCTTATATTTGCTCTCTCGCTTGGAACTATTTCAACCCTGGCTTGTACCCAGAAAAAAATCACAGGAAAACCGGGACTAAGACGGGTATCTGGCACATCTCTTATTAAAAAGACGCTCTTAAGATGTGGATTTACCAAATCGTGTACAGCAAAAACTTTTCATTAATAATAACAAAGTTAAATATTGGCAAATAAATGTTTTAAAATTAAGTGATGTAAGTTTATTCCAAGATTTATTTCAAATTTATAAAATCTTCAGAATATTCAAAAAAAACAGGTATGCTTAGTGCTACCAGATGCCCGACTTTTACAAAGTACACAGTAAAAATCTTTATTTTTATAGCTTCAGCACTAGATTATCCAACCTAAAAGCTGGACATCTGGCAAACATAGCTATACTCAAGGATAATTTTCTACACGTGTATAGTATACAGGTTTTCAGTAAGAAACACTTTAAAAGCAATCTTTAGTATTATTCCTTTTAAAATCTTTTACTTATATAGGAAAATATATTATATTCTTTATCTTATGCTCCATACTTTAAGGGGTCCAACACAAAGGCTACGAGAACTTAAGAGAATGTAATTCTGACTAAAAAATTAGCACTGCCTTAGTTGGGTAAAGAGTATAGTGTCTCAATAAAAATACTCATTCAGGGCAGATGTTAATTGCACCAGGCTACTATCTTGTGGTAACTCTCAGAGAGACAGATTACATTAATAATTGTAATACATCAGAGAACAGAGCTATATTATGCATAGAAGGTATCAGTGTTAGTACTTTTGGTGCGCATTGTCAAAACACATAAGGAGTCCATTGCTATGACTTTGGATTATCAGGCACTAGGCAACTGTTTAAAGGAATCCCAAACCTCCAAGATATGTTAAATTCATATTGAACAGAATGATAAAAAAAAATGTTTGGACTAAATTTTTTTGATTAAAACAAAAAAATAAATGCATACCAAGAAAAACTAACTTTTTTATTTTAGTCAAAGCTCACCTTATCTGTTTTGTTGTAGGCCAAAAAGTCAGCATAATGTACGCCACAATCTACAGTCTTGATAATTTATTTAAGCGTATTTTATTCATAAGAGTTTAAGTACATGACATAATTGATTTTTTTGTTTGTTTACATAATCGATCTTTTACACAAACAAAAAAAATGACAGTATACCTTATTGCTTGATGCATAATACACTATCTAGGATTGAGCTGTTCTTTAGTTGTTGAAAACAAGAATTAATGTGTCAAAAAACCATCATTACCACCAAATTGTTTAAATCCATTCAATTTATCCTTTAAAATAATCGTGGTCTTTAATGTAAATTTTCATCTGTTGAATCTTTTGTATTGCAAGTTTCACCAAATTTCTCATTGTATGACTAATTTAAATTGTTTTAACTTCTGATCTTAACAATGATACCTATTACTCTTTGATCCTCGAATAGACACATGTTGGGCTTACTCGCAAATCTTCACTCCTAGATTTGTGCCTTGTCTCTGACCCTAGTTTGTCTTGACCTTCCTTTAATTGGTTCATGATATCATTAAAATTATATTTTACACTACTTCTATATTAGATTCACTCTATCTATTATCACTTCTTACTACTAAAATAGATGGAGATTCGTTATTGACTTTTTTTGGTAATTGGATCTTTTAACTCTCTGCTGGAAATTGAGCCTCCTTTATAATCTCCTGGATTCAGGTTGGGATGAAAGCTTTTATTCCTTCTCTCCAGTTCCAAGTCTTTTTCTAGCTCATGGCTCTCTCATTCTTGAGCAGGGATGATTTCTAGTCATAATATTTATTTTTTTTACAAGAATAATTCTCTTGAGATTACTCATTAATCATTTATTAAGATCAATCATTTACAAGATCAGCTCTTTCACAATATCATTAACAAAAGCAACTCCTTTCCATTCTATTCTATTCTGTTCAAAAATAATAAATTAGTAATAAATTTTCTATTCCATTTCTCATTTAAAAAATCTGATCTTATTACCTTTCCCAAGGATAAGACAGAACTACTTGCAAAAATATTTTCCTCTAACTTATCTCTTGAATGTTCACGTTTTTCCTGTCATCCTGATAAAAAAACAGATCAACCCAGAAAAAATATCATATGCATCCATGGATATAATACTTTGTTTAACAACAACAACATTTTTTTGGATGATTTAAGAAAAAATCAAAAATGTTCTGAAAATACTAAATTTGACTAGAGAGAAAAAATTAATAAAATAAAAACCTAAACTAAAAAAAGAAATCTTTAATAAAAAAAAACAATAAACTTAAAAAACTTAAACTCTAAAAAATTCAACTAAAATAAAACTCAAAAAACTAAAATTCAGAGAAAAAAATCTTTTAAATTATGTTTATAATTTAAAATATTTATATTAGGTGAAACACTTTTAAACAAAAAAACAACTTACTTGTAACTATTGTTTAATAAATAAACACATTTTATCTAATACTTTGATAATCAAAGAGAATTATCAGGGGCTATTCTAGGTAAAAAATTTGGGCAGTGGCACCCCCTCCTTCCCCCCCCCTCCCCCAGAGAAATTTAGCGGAAATATTGCAGAAAATAAGCGTTTTTTTGCACAAATAAAAAACAATATTTGCCGTAAAAAAAAAAAAACAGAAAAAAGTCTAGAAAAGCCCTGATTATATATAATTAAATTTATTTATGTATGTATTTAATTATGTGTTTATATAACTTAGTTATGTTTTATTGTTTAGTATGTCAACAAAGACTTTTAACAATCATTGTTGTTTGTAAGATTAATCAAATAATTGTTACAAAAGATTTAATTTTTCATAAAAAGTACATACTTTTCAAGTTAATAAAAAAATTATAAAAATATCCTTGATAATTTCAATAATTTAGTATTTTGTATTATAATAATAGATGCAATATACAATATCTAAACTACTTATACAATATCTAAATTACTATATTGCATAAATTAATTACACATAAATTCTTTTACTGCTTGTGGTCTGGAAAACATTCCTATCGTAGTCTTAAAAAAGTGTTCCTCAGAACTATCTACAAAACTTTATCAGAATATTGTTTTCTGCTTGAAAATGCATCTGTTTTCCAATTTTCAAAAACTCTAAATAACACTCTAAATCCACTAAAAATGTTAACTCTTATCTTTATTCTTACAAAAGTGTTTGAGTCTTTAATTAAAAGATTGCTAATTTTTCATTGTAAGTCTAATAACTTACTTTCTGAAATCCAATATAGATTTCGATTCTCCCAATCTACAGCTGACTTGTAAACTGTTTTAATAGAAAAGTTCTATTGTGCTTTAGATGGTGGTGGCAAGGCTAGGGCTATTGTTTTTGACATATCAAAGGCTTTTGATAAAGTCTGTCATGCTGGACTTCTCTGTAAGGTCACTTCATATGACTTCTTGTCAATCTGGGAAAAATTGATTAGAAATCTTGAATCAGATCTTTGTTACACCTTGGGGCTTGAAGGTGGATGTTGAATTTTACCCTAAACAAAACTTAGTTGTTTGATGCTAATAATTATTGCAATATACTTAATGTTAATTAATTAATCAATGGCATTACGGTTGCTGACTCCTCAACCCAATATCTTCTCAGATCATTTTTCATTAATTTCCATGGATGTTCGAAACTTTTAGACACGCTAAAACAATTAAATTTTTAAATAACCTTATAATCTTGTAATCAAATGTTTTAATATTACCAAAGTGCTTTTAAACTAAGTGATGATTCACTTTAATCGATTGTTTATAAAAAGAAAATTTTTAGTTTTATTTTTTAAATTACATAAAGTTTTATTAAGAATTATAAAAATTATATAAATAATAATATAGATGAAATTTTTATTCTTTAAATGTAAGTCTTTTAAAAATTTTTGTACAATCAATTTTATAAAATTAAAACTTTCAACAACAATTGCGTTTTCAAAAAAATTTAAAAAATAATAATCATCAAAGTTAATAAAATTAATAATCAAATAAACAAACAGGAACTAACAGGAACTAACAGGCGACTGAACATAAACATACATATATACATTGTGAATTACGAGTGGATGAACACCGCGCAGAAGGCCAAATAAAACATAAACATACATTTATATAAAGTGACTTATGTGTGAACCAGCACCGTGCCAGTGGTCCATACAGAACAAAAACATACAAATATATTAAAAATCCTTCTCACTAAATACATCACCGGTATTGTGATCCACTTCCTCTTCATAAATATATTTTACCTTATTAGTTCAACCATTAAAGTTTGCTTTCTAATAATTTAATGCAATAAAAACGAGCTTCTAGTTTGCAAAAGACAAAATAAAAACAAAAATTACTTAAAATGTAATTAGCCTTTTATATATTAATTTAAATGTATCTTATAGTAAAATAAACTGATGGACTTCAGTATATAGAAGTAGTATCAAATATATAGTTATTAAATGTATACAAAGTGTGCAGTTTGAAAACTGATCATTATAGACCGCTGTTTCAGGGGTCTGGCACATTGCAGAATTTTTTTAAACATTATAAAGACTCTGCTAAAAGAAAAGGTTGTTAGAACATTTTTACAGTAACGCAACGATTTAATTATTTCTTTTGTTTATCTTAACAAGAATTATTTTGAATATTTAAACTTATACTATATTTTGCAAACTACGCAAAGCATGAAATGATTATAAAAATATATTTACTTTTTTATTATTATATAATTCAACTACCGTTAGTTTTATTAGAATCTTGTTGAAATAAAACATAAATACTTAAATAAAGAACTATATTATATAAATTTTTTGATAAATTTGATAAATTGAAGAACATTTGTTTCTTTTCTAAATGATCCTTAATAGCAAGTTGTTACTTTTTATAAAAGTGTTGCTTAATTTTATAATAAAAATTACAAGAGAGAAATTTAGAAATAATTTATTCTAAGCGTAATTTATTTTGTTTTAGTTAAGTTTTTTTCTATGTTAAGAATTTATTTATTTTTTTGTTAACTTTTTTTAGTAGTTGTCTCCCGTCAAGTTAGGTTTTTTTTTGCGCTTTTTGAAATGTTCTCAAAGGATCTAAAAAGCCATGACCATGTTGTCTTAACTAAATATTGTGTGCGTGGTCAAATATAGAGTGCGATCATACCCACTTCTTGACCAACCCTGTGTATGGAATACTGTTGTCAAAGTTAAGCTTTTTATGATGTTCTTTCTCTTTAAGACAAAGTCCAAAAATGTATTAAAAATGTAAATTAATTTGTGTGTCTCTTTTTTGTCACCGCCATTTTGAGAAGTTGAAGTTTAATGATTTGATTACCATAAAATACTAGAATAAAAATGAGGCAATGCGCAATTGATAATTTTAAATTTATTTAAAAACAATTTATTAATTGCATTGACTACACCAATGGCAGGAAAAGCTAAGAGAAAATTAAATAAAAAAATATTTATGTTATTAACTCTCCTGCGCAAATAATATTTAAATGATTACTAAGAAGTCAATCGTTTTATGTAACACTATAAAAATAACTAATGTTTATAAAACAAGATTTTTTACTATATATACATATTTTTTAAAGATTCCTATTATAGAAAAAGATGCACAAACGACCAATTAGTGATTATAAATTTCTCTACAAATCATTTTTACTTCATTCATCCATTTTAATTTGCAGCAAAAACTTAAAAGAAAATAAATAAAAAGATTTAAAGCAAAAAAATTAAGAACAGTTAAAAGAAAAAATTTTCTTAGTTACACACAGTCATTATTATATAATATTATATTATCATTAAAATAATGAATTAAATACTTTTTATAAAAATAATAAAATAACAAATTCTATCATTTAACAAAAAAGAATTTCCACCACCAGTAAAATAAAACTAATCTCAATAAGTGAAGTCAAAAAGGTTATAGATATAGGTTACGTCACATACAATACTAATCAACAAAGCATATCATAAACAATTAAACTAAACATTCTTTTAAACTTTAAATAGTTTTATGAAATTTTATTATTAATATATGGTTTTCCAAAACCCTAATTTTTTTTAACCAGTCAACCGTGACCAGCAATAAAATTTTTTTGGGAGGTCAAAATAGCAATTTGAGCTGTTTTGAGCAGTTGTTGACCATTTTCACCATATTCCATGCTGTATATACATTATTTGCAATATTTTTATGGTGAAAAAGAAAAAAAAGAGAAAAGGAAAAACTAAGGAAACTATTTTAACGAATTAAAAAGATTAGTTAAAAATAAAAATAAGAAAAATATTGAAAAGTATAAACAAAATAAAACAAGAAAATGAATAAAAAAATAAAACAAACAAAGTTAACAAATAACAACAAATAGAGTTAATAAAGCATAAACAAAACAAATCAATTAAAAGCAAAGTACCAAGTCAGAAGGAAAAAAGCTCAAAAAATGTTTGAAATATTAATAAAAAGAACTAATTGAATCATTAAAATAAATTGCTACCAATTTTTCCACAACTTTTTTCGCCATAGATAAAAAAAGATTATTATTTTTTATTTGGTAGAAGTTTTTGTGTTTGCCTTTTTGCTTTGTAATTTTTGCATTTTGCCATTTCTTTTGCGTAAAGTTTATCATTATTTGTGCTGTTGCTAATTGTTTTTATTGTAGTTTGCAGTTGTTATTATTTATGTGTTTTTTTATTTTTTTGTCTTCATAGTTAATTCATTATAGCTAAATCGTCATTTTTTAAAATTAATTTAGTTTACACTTGCTAAAATTTATTTTGCTGTTGATTTTTTTTCGTTTGTTTGTTTTATTTAGATGTCACTCCAATGAGTAGCTTTTAACGATATGAGTAACACCTAATCTAATTTTGTAAAACTATAAAAATTTTGTTATTTTTCAATTTTTGGTTGAATAAATAGATAAAAAATAAAAAAATTGAAAATAAATTAAATAATATATATGGGTCAAATCATTACATTTCAACCAATGGCCTGTGGCTCACCATCTCTGATTTTCCTGATTTTAACATATTGTTATGTGCATCATGTAGATAGGTTAAATTTAAAATTTCAGACTTCCAAGTACAACGGTTCGGAAAATATAGCCTTACAAACATGACACAGTGGCCCCCCTCAATTTTCAAATGGTCAAAACAGACCACTTTAGAGCTGTATAACTTTTTTCTCACTTTCAACAAGTGTCTCATTTTTTCTAGAACTATTTTCTGGATAGTTCTCTCTTTAAAAAAGTGGTTTTTATTAACTTGTGTTAAATTACAAAAAAATTATGACCTCCTCAACTTTGGAAAAAATCATGAAACTGCTAAAATATGCCAAAATGAAACTAACTGTAGCATTATTCTGTTCCTCCACAAGTCTTTACAGATAGCTTTTCTGATTAGCTACTACTGTCTGCAATAAACGGGCAAAATATAGGCAGCTTGTTGCAGTTTAGAACTTAAATATATCTAAAAGCAAAATGTTCACTCGCCTAAAAAGTCCAATTTTCAGCTATTTTGAGATGCTTGTAAATTTTTGTAACACTTTGTTTTGATCTAAGATTAACAGCATATAAGACCATTAGACCTAACTATCTGAAAAAACAAACATAAAAAATTTGTTAAATCCACACCAACAATGCTAGCATTTTAAAATTACCATTAACAGTTGTATGTGTTACTAGAAAACAGTGCCCCTCTAATCTGTCAATTGGCCTATGTAAAGGGTGCAACTAATTATAAGTCATTTTTAACAAAAGGAAAGATATGGTTGGTTGTCCTCTCCTTGATCTGGTCTTTATAGTAGACAGGGGCACAAATAAAGGGGGCAGTAACTTTTTAGAGACCTTCATTATGGTTCAAATAAAGGTCTCTAAATTAATTTAGATATTTAGGTACTTAATACCTAAATATCTAAATAAATTTCAAAATTAAACCATTTTTTCTTTAAATTCTATTTTATTATAGGTAATCAGTGGTGTTTATGTGGTCTGGACAACTCCCCCCCCCCACTCATTCAGGTGAGGGGGAGGGGGTTCGGGGTGGCACCAATCAAATTCAACTAACTTTTAGTTATTTAATTAACTTTTGTTAATTCCCTTTTAAGACCATTAAATTGTATATTTGCTGGAAAATCTCGCACACATTTTTGATAGAAAATGAATGCTTATATCTTTGTAAGTTGGTTGCCCTTCTTCCCCCTTTGATTGGTGCCACCCCAAACCCCCTCCCCTCACCTGAGTGAGTGGGATGAACTGGGTGAATTCATTATGTGTAAATATGATGCGTTTGATTGGATTGGTATGATCAATGAAATTGATAATATAGAGCAAGATGTTATGGTAACGTTTATGCACCCGCACGGTCCTTTTAATAAACGTTTCTGGCCATCTAGAGTAGATGAGTGTTGGGTGCAAATTATCAACATAACTTGTATAATTGATGCACCTGTAACAACGAATGGACGTTTTTATACTTTGACCGTTGATGCATCTAAGCTAATCTTAACATTATCTTGACTTTCTTTTTTTTGTATTTTATTTTGTAAATAATGAAGTTAAACGGAACAAGTATAAAGCAATACAAATTTTTGGATACAATATTTTCAAAGTTATCTTAAATTTAAGACACATTTAAATGTTTTGAAAAAAAAAAAAAATTTGTTTGAGAAAAAAAGTGGGGCATGGTCCCAGGTGCCCCAGCCCCAAGGACCATCTGGTCGTCTGACATGAAACAATTTTAACGCATGTTCATCAGGACTACACAAATGCTGAAAGTTTCAGAGCTGCAGCTTGTCTGGAAGATAGTGAAAAATCCATCTCAAGATTCTGCTCAAAAAAGTGGGGCACATGCCCCCAGCCCCCTCCCCTAGTGTCTTGGGCTCTTTTTTAATTTTAAAATGCTTGTTTATCAACACTATATAAATACAGAAATTTTTATAGCTCTAGCTAGTCTGAAAGGTAGTGGAAAATGTATTGCAAGATTCCACTACAAAAAAGTGGGGCCTGTGCCCCCTTATCCATATATGGAAATCCATATACTTGCAGATCAAAATTCTTATGTTTTCTGAAAGATCATAAAATTTAGAATAATGTGTAAAAATTTTGTTTTGATATCATCAAGGCCACGTGGGTTTCTTGACCATTCAAATCAGGTATATAAAAAATTGCCTAAATTTATTTAAATTGATAATTACAGGTACTTAAAAATATTTTTTTTATATTTTTGATTATTTCATTGGATTCTTCAACCCTGAAAATAGTCAGGTACAAATTTTTAAGTCAAAATATAAAATATTTTTAAAGCTATGTGACTTGGAAACTTTAAACAAAGGTCTCAATTCTGAGAGAACAAGAGGGGCCTGGCCAAGATCAGTTGAAAGTAAAATGATCATATTTCAGGATCCTCTTGGAGCTAGAAGCTAAAATTTTCAAGAATTTCTTGTTTTACTAAGTACTCTCAACTGTATAAAAATCAGCAAAATCTGAGATGTATAGTGACATTTTTGAAATTTTCTGGCTCAATTGACATGGAATTACCCTTATACTATACTTTAAAATTAAATGAAAAAGCTATATTTCCTCATTGTTACAGCCATAGACTCAATTTAGCTGTCTGTGCTTCATGCAAAGTGCAATGCATTAGTAACCTTTTAGCTCATGTAAAAGAGATATCATAATTTTTAATCTAACACCATCCAAGTAACAAAAATTAGAGGATATTGAAAAGATTGTACCATTTGCTTCCAAAAATAAGTTAAAATATGTTTTCAGAGCACACTGAATTGATAAAGTTCATGGCATGGATACTTTTTATGAGCTCTCTTCCTGTGGTCTCCTGTCTAGAAGAATTGTCCTTAAATATCAATAGACCATTTAATCATGTAACATCTGCTTCTACTTCTTGTTCCTCTCTACTGAGGTTAATAACAGGTTTTGATTTTATTGTTACACTGTAAATAACAAGAAAGGTTTTTGATATAACTCTTTAAACTACATATTTGTTGCAGGCAAATAGTAATGATATTTTTAATGGCTTAAATCTTATTCAGGCATTAAAAGATGTTGTGTCTTTGCTTAGAAATATAGTTCATCAACACCATCAAATGTGCTATAAACAAACTTTGGAAAAAGCGCACAAAATAAATGTTACAGAGGAAAAGCCAAGAAATTCATTTCAATAATCCTTCAGAATTCATTTCTTGTTATTTTAACATTAAAACATTATTTGGCATTAAACAGTTATTTGAATAAAGTATTTGAATCCAGTTTTTTCATTTTCTTCAATAATACGACAGCTAGTATTTTTATATAAAGATTTTTTTTTAATTTTTAAATTAATGAAATATTTTTACATAATTCTTCTAAAATACGCTTAATATGCCAAAAAAAAGGGATTAAAATAAAAAAGGAGCAGGGAGCGCATGCTTTTTTTTTGGAAACACATATATATATGTATGCATTTGTATAGATTCACAGATCAACATTTCTTTGAATTTTGGCTTTGAATTCATCATTTGAATTCTGGTGCTGTTTTTTGGGTTAAATGCTGATTTGCTTCGTGAAGTTTATTTTCAAGTTAAAGTGGCTTTTTATCAATATTTTTTGAGCCACGCACTTCTTGAATGAATTCCAAGCTATCTAAATTCATTGGAATTAACCTTGACACCATTTTTTGTCATTCTTTTGAAGTACAGACATCAAAAACATATCAAAACTTCATGTTCTTCAATTTGGATAAACAATTTAGGTTGGAATAGGATCTGTATAAACTTCCAATTTGTATCTAAGTTTTTGTTGCTTTTAGTTGGTGTATTAAATAGAAGTTTTTGATTTTATACACTAACTGATTGTCACTTGCTGACAATCAGTTAGTGTATAAATATTTTTGAGTATTAAAAAAAAAATTATAAGTACTATAGTAGTATCAGTGCAATCTGGACATTTTCTCATACATTTTCAAATTACTAAAAGTTTAATAACATTGCCATTTCATTTCAAATGTGTGACTTATTATTACTATGAAATTTAAATACACAAATCAGATTGTACAGATTGCAATCTAAGTGTAATTTTTTTAGTAAATCTTGGATGAATTTGAAAAAAATATATAGTACCTAATTCACAGTAAAATTGTTTTAAATTCGAAACAAAATTCTAGTCAAAAAATCTAGTAGAGGAAACTATTTAAAATATGTTGCTAAAAATCAAATAAAGAATCTATACTATTTTATTTTTGCAATTATTCTTTCATTAAAAAAAACAATTGCAATGACCTATGAAAAAACATTTGGTAAAGCATCATGGAAAAAAAAGATGCAAATTGCATTAAAAAATTACTTCAAGCATTTAAAAAGAATAAACAATCGTAATGCATCTAATTTTAACTTCATATAAAATGTTTTTTTCAATTACATTAAATTGCTTAAAGCAATTAAAATAGTAACAATAAATACAAAATTATAAACATTATTTGTGGAACATAATAGGATATTAGGTAAGAAACACAAATAAACAGAGTTTTATAATCCAATAAAATAATGTTTATCAAGAAAATATAATATTATATAAATTGGAACCTGTTAGAAGAAGCTTTCGGCGAGACATTTCGACTGTAACTTTTTCGAACTGTGCGTTGTCTGAGGCAAGTGTTACAACCATTTTCCCAAAACTTGCTGCGCTTTTTTTAGTTACGCTTTGGTCGCCATACCCGTTTCTATAAATAAATCAGATTCAAATGTTAAAAGTTTCACTAATTCACGAAATTGCCTTGTTTGTGTTTCAAATCACTTTACGATTCAATTTAATCACAGGTTGATGCAATCAACCTTTGATTGCATCGATGTAAAATATATAACTCGAGATGTCTTTGACAGAAGCCTAATCTCATCGATGAAATGTCGACATCAAAAGTATACCAACTATCGCAATAGTAATTAAAAAGAGCGATATGATTCAACCACTTTTTAGACATTGTAGAATACATTAGGTTTTGAGCCAATCATGGCCGACGACACGGGTTTCGAAGTGGAAGGGCACAACTGTCAATTTTTAAAAAAAGTCTTTGAATCTCTCTTTGAATCTCTCAAGAAAATCAGGCTGGATTTTCTAGTTTATTAAAGCTATTATATTCATCATAAAAGTTTCAACAATGCTGTAAAGGAAATCATTAATGGAATTTACACGACAGCAAAAATGCAAAGTGTTTTAAATTTACAACCCCCTCCCCCAAAACGAGGAGGCTTTAAATTTTGCATGGTCAAGACTCTTGAACGTTTCAAAATTTTTTAATAAAACTTTATATAATATAAGATAATAAAATTGAAAATTTTACCAACTCATTGGCCGGACGTTTGGGCGGAGTAGGTAAACGTTTTGTGGTATTTTTTGCAAAGCATCTTCATTTGGCATAAGCATGAACATCCTTAAGTTTGGAATTTACACAAAGCCTGAATTATGAATGCCTGAGTTTACACAATGCCTGAATATCTAAAATATCAAAAAATCCTGCGGGTACCTGTGAGCTCCATCACATGTAGGAAAGGTGAAGATTTGTCGAACTTTTGCACTCTACTAAAGTCACAAGCAGATGGTTCACTGGAATTAAAGAAATGGTTAAACTGCTCTGAAAGGCAAAAGTGACTATTGCCTGGCATAAATCCTCGAAGACTTTGCTCGTACAACGCTTCGTGAGCTATGCAAAAGTGTGAAAAGTTTACAACACTACAGTGTGATGACTGAATAAAAAGATTATATGTCCCCAAAACACAACTTTTGATCTGCATTCAACGTGTTATTAAAGAACTCAAGATTTAGGAGCTTTTTTGATTTTATCAAACCAAAACTGTAAAGACGTAACTTTATTTATCTGGTTGTCGACCATTTGCGAATATTGAAAAATTTATCATTGATCAGAGTTTGGACATATAGTCTATTAAAGTATTCTACAAAGATGGCTTTGTAGAATATGTCGACTAAATTTTTTTGTATCATTTTAAGCGTGCCACAAGTGCCTAGGCTTGCAAAAGCTGGTTAAAATTTTGTTGTATACCCCCGTCACATCCTGTACATGTGAGCAATCTTTTTTTTATTTTTATCTTTTTTTTGGTCAAAGCCGAAGACATGAGAAGAGGAGTAGGATCACTTCCCTCTCCTCCCCCCTCCCTCCTTCAATTTTTTTTTTTTTTTTCTAAAGGACCTTTTTTTATTCATTTTTTTTTCAAGAAAATTTTAGATGTAAAGGAGATGCAACTGCTTTAATTTGCTTTTCTTTCTTTAAAAACTATTTACTAATCTTCTTTATTTTACTATTAAACAAAATACACAACTTATAATTTTGAAGTCAATATACTGATGAACATGTTCAGAATTCACAAAAACTGCATTTTTAAATTAAAAATGGAAAAAAGGAACAAAATATATATTTCTTAAATTTCGAACAAATCAACATTTTCAAGTAAAAGTAAAACTGTAAAACTTTTACAGTTTTACTTTTACTTGAAAATTGTATCCCTGCAACATCTCCTTAACTTTGATTTATAGCAATTATTTGCCAAGATTTTTGTTTATTAAATAGTGTTAAAACATTCTTTGAACAATACGTCTTTGTTGCTGAAGTGGTTAGCTCGCAGCGTTTCTGAAGTGATTTACCGCGGTTCAAATCCTTGCGCTTGCACATTTATTTTATTTTTTTCAATTTTTTAAAATACAAAATAAAAAACTTTTGAAGTTCTATATTTTTACTTTGATAAAATTTTATTTTTATTTAAAAATTGCATTTTGGTAAAATCTCCTTAACTTTGATTTATAACATGTGATAACTAAAAATCTGGACAAAATTAGAAATGGTATAACTTTTTAACCTAGTCATCATTTTTAACAATTTAAAAAGTATTATAACAAAAAAACATCTAAATAATAAAAATAAATATATTAAATATATTTATCAGTTTTTCATGCCATGATGACGAACAGTGTCTACTCTGGTAAATATAGCGGCAGTAAGCCGATGTACACGTTCTATGTCGATTCTTTGAAAACTCTATCCGCTTTTTAAGTTTGCCTAGATTTTCAGCTTGTCAGTTTTTGTTGTACACTAATCTCTTAAGTTCAGACCAAAAATCTTCAATTGGAGGTAATTCTGGCGCATTGGCAGGATTATGCTCATTTGGTACAAATTCAATATTTTTTGCTTTAAGATAACTTTATACTTTACGTGAATAATGCGATGAAGCTAGATCAGGCCAAAAAACAATATTGTCATTTTTATGATGTTTTTCAATGAATTTCTCTAATCTAACAAGATATTTTGAAATATATACATCTTTATTGACTGCTTGGCCTAACGGAGCTATGTACTGCTGAGAGATTCCCTTTGTAGAGAATGCAATCCAAACAAGTAATTTTGGCTCAAATTTATCTCTTCGTTTTAATCTTACATCATTTGATGCTGCATTTATGTCAGAAGAGTATAATCCTGCATTTCCAGAAATATTAGTGTTGCTCAAATAAAAATACGATTCATCGTCAATAATAACAATTTTTTTCCGAAAAATCGAAACTAACCTGCCGAAAAATCGAAACCAACCTGCCGAAAAATCGAAACCAACCTGCCGAAAAATCGAAACCAACCTGCCGAAAAATCGAAACCAACCTGCCGAAAAATCGAAACCAACCTGCGGCACTTTGAACAGCTGCTTTTTGAGCCGGTGTTCTTTTAGTTTTTTTACGATTACGAATGCTAGTTTTTTGGTGAATGATTTTGCATATATACGGTTGTGATTCATGAAACTGTTTTGCAAGACCACGCTGTGAAATACCATTCGTTTGATCAATTGATTTTTTAAGGCGCTTTATCTATTTTGCAGACATCTTAATTGCTTTGCGACAACTTCTGACTTTTCTTTCTGGTCCTATATTGTTCCCCTTTCTTTTAAGTATATTATAAATAGTAGACTTGGTATGTTCTCCATTTGAAAATCATTTACAATAAAGTTTTTGTTGTCATCTGGATACAAATCCAAAAACGTATACACTCAATTTCTAAGGGAGTCTTCGTTATAAGCTTTTTTTTTCATTTTTAATTATTTGTTAACAATACATTTAAATTTGCAACAAAATAGAAGTGATTGCAATTATATAAAACTTTTCCTTTGTATTTTTATGCTGTTCTGTAGGTCACCAGAGGTTATATATATATATATATATATACATATATATATATATATATATATATATATATATATATATATATATATATATATATATATATATATATATATATATTTAATTCACTCCCAACAAGACTGCAAGCAACCACTATTAAGTTAGGAGTTATTAGAAAAAAATAATAGAGTTTTAAAACGTTAGCAGAAGACTTTAAAAGTTGAAGGTTGTATGAGTTAGGAAAACATGAAGATGGGAGAGAGTTCCAAAGAGTTGGAGTGCGGGGAAAAAAACTAGACGATTAAAAGTTTTTAGATTATACAAGGACAGATACAGTATAAGAATGAGACTTTGATAAATGACGAGTCAAGTGAGAATGAGTTTTAGTTGATAGTACTAGAGATGATAGCTCCTTTAAGCAGCAACCATAATAGTATTTGTAGAAAAGAGAAAGAGATGCAGCTTTACGACAATGGGAAAGAGGCTCAAGCTTAGCAGATAGACCGGGTCAAACTACGTTTTCAATGCGTTTTTGGGCCTTGTTAAGAAGAGAAAGAGCATCATTAGAAGAACCAGCCCAAATATGACAACAGTATTCCATACAGGGACGAGGTCTGTTGAGGTATAGAATAGAATCAAGAGAGGGAAAATAACGAGAATGCTAGAGAAAAGAAGCCTTAGCAGATGCTAACTTAGCAATCAATTTTATATATGATTTCCATAAAAGGTTAGTAGTATATGATAATCCAAGAAGATGAAAAGAAGAGGACTCAGTGAGAAGGTTGCCATTCATCAATATAGGAAGGTCGACAGTACTATGATAGTTGTTAGCAGTAAATAACTGAGTTTTTTCGGAGTTAAAATTTACAAGCTACTGTGAGCCCCAACCTGTTACAGAAGTGAGATCAGATTCAAAATCGGCTGCCTGTTCTAAGCAATCAAAAAGAGATGACTTTTTATCAAGACAAAAGTATAAAGTTGAGTCATCAGCAAAAAGAGCTACCTTCGATGTAATGTTGTCAGGAAGTTCATTAATGTAAATGAAAAACAAAACAGGACTAAGGATAGAATCTTGAGGTACCCAAGAAGTTACTGGAAATAAAGAAGAGTGTTGGCCTTTGAGAATGACTTTAATAAAGCGGTTAGAAAGAAACGATTTGATAATCTCAAAAACTTTACCAGATACACCATATGAAACCAGCTTATGGAGAAGACCAGCATATCAAACTTGTTAAAAGCCTTAAATATGTCAAGAGCAATGGCCCTAGTCTCTCCGTCTCGGTATAATGTACAATAAAATCTTTTAGTCACAGTAGTTAGCAAGTCAGCCGTACAGCGAGAGGATCAAAACTGTATTGAATGTTAGACAGCAAGTTATTTGACTCAAGATGGGATGTGAGAAATTTGTTTATCAAAGACTCAAAGACCTTGCTAATAGCAGAATGAAGACTGATCGGACAGTAATTGGAGAGCTCAGAATGTTTTCCGGAGTTTTATGAAAGTACCGTTTTCCAGCGGGCATGAAAACAAGACTCAGCCAAGCATTTATTAAAGAGTTTAAAGAAATCTGAAGAGAGTTCTGGAAAACAAGTTTGTAAGACTATGAAAGGAATGTTCTCCGAACCACAAGCTGTAAAAGATTTTAATTATATGACTTTAGCAATAAAATATGACTCTAGCAATGGAAGCTGGAGTGATTTGAATGTCTAACAATGGATTATCCTAGGGAGAGGTAATAAGTCCCTTGAATGTAAGATGGAATGTTAGACCTACCCATGTTAAAACGCTGTTGAAGATTTTCCAAAAGTCTCTAGAGTCTCACTTTTGAGATAAGATACCAGATTTAGTGAACTGAGAATGATGGAGCTTAGCTTCTGACAGCACCTTTTTACATCAATTTCTTGCAATAATAAATAGCCGTTTGTTCTCGAGAGAGTTGCTCTTTTGAAAAAATGAAAAAAATGATTACGATTGGATATAGCAGCTGCACAAGAGGGTGAAAACCATGAAGTAGAATGAGGCTTAACATGGAACAAAGGAACAAAAGTTTCCATTCCTGTTTTAATCCAAGTTACGTAGGAGGCGCATTTTTTATCTGAGAGGGAAAAGACATCAGCCCAAGGACCGTCACAAAGAAAATCACGAAAAAAATCCCAATCAGCTTTAGAGTAGTAGTAAGTAGTGCAAAAATAGGGTGAGTCCGAACAGGAGTACGAGATGAAAGATTTAAAGAGATCATTGCATGGTCAGATCCGCCTTCGGGGGAGAAAAAGGAGAAACTGAACATAAGCTAGAATCAGAGACAAGACATAAATCAAGGAGTGAATGTTAATAATTATGGTTGTTAGGAAAACGAATCACAAAGTTAACTATCTGAGTGGGAGATTGAGAAATGCAGAATTTATAGATTTTTGTGCCAGAAGGGTCAGTGGCGTTAGAGCCGAGCCATTTAGTGTGATGAGCATTAAAGTCACCAATAACAACAATATTGGCAAAGAGGTAAAGAGAGAGAGCATGGTCAATTTGATCAAAAATTACATCTAAAAGAGTGCAGTCTTGAGAAGAAGGAGAACGATAAAGAACAAAAAGAAAGGTGAAAGAGTGAAGAAGTGCTAAGCGGAAGTACATAAAAAAATTGGTTTTTAATATTTAATATTTTGGTTGACTTTTGACATAATTTAGGTTAAAAGAGAATTTTACTTATTCATGATAGAGCACGGCCTCCCAAGCAATGAGCTATGCAATTTTCTTAGTCCTGTTAATTAACTCTAATTTGTGACATAGGGCTCCTTATCTGGCCTCGAAAATTCGCACCAAACACAAAGACTCAAAGACCTTGCTAATAGCAGAATTGTTTATCAAAGTACATAATATGTACAGTATTGGTAAATATATCTATCTTGACATGCGCTAAAAATTTCTTCCTTTGCTTTGATGTTTATAGAAATTTTAGGCTTTTTAAAAAACACTCCTACTTTTGTTTGTTATAGCATTTAATATCTTTATATATGATAATATCATATATAAAGATATTAAATACTATAACAAACAAAAGTAGGAGTGTTTTTTAAAAAGCCTAAAATTTTTATAAACATCAAAGCAAAGGTATAAACATCAAAGGTATAAACATTAAAGCAAAGGTAGAAATTTTTTGCGCATATGTCACGATAGATATATTTATGTTATTAATGTACTTATGTATTTAGTTAAGTCGGCGCGTTTAACACACATTAAAGAGACAACTTTTTTTTTTATAGGAAAAAAAGATTTTATATGCAAACTTTTCTTCTGAGTTATTATTTTCCTTAAAATTAATTAATGGGGCGAGGGTCTTAATAAGCTGCCGATTTTCTGGAAAAAAGTTTAAAAAAAACTTAAGCTAAGCTTTGTTAAGTTTTTTTTTAACTTTTTTCCAGAAAATTGGCAGCTTATTAAAACCCTCGCCCCATTAATTAATTTTAAAGAAAATAATAATTTTGAAGAACTTTTATTAAAAGTTTTTATTAAAAGTTTTTGTTAAAAGTTTTATTAAAAGTTTACAGTTTTACAACAAAAAGTTATCAAGTATAGAACATTATTCGTTAACTTAAAACAAAGAATTGGTAAATTTTTATTTCATATCTCTTGTAAAAAATTATTGAAATAAAATGACTATATAAAAAATAAGTATAGAAGTTGTCGGTATGGAATAGACTTTCGTGACCTGTATTATGACGGGTCAAGGTAAATTTATTATTCCACATATTTTAAAGTCTAATTCAAAATCTTTTTTTAATTTTTTATACCGATTGTAATTAATCAACACATTTTAAGCGGGTATCTTAAATTAACTAACGCTTACTAAAAAATATTGAAGTAAGGAATAAATGTAGAAATGGTCGGTCTAGAATAGACTTACCAAAACTCGTATTTTACGAGTCCAGACAGCTAGTATTATATTATTTATATTTTATAATTTTAGGCAGTTCATAAAACTTTTTTTGGAGAGGCCCCAGCGCGTTCTAAGCCTATGTTTGATTGTCATTAAAAGTTTAAAAGATGTTTGATTTAAGTTAAAGCCTATTTAAACATTATATTGATAATAAATGGAAATCAGCATGGATTGTTATTTATGCACAAAAATAAAATTGGTTCACAGTCGAGCAATCATTTTAAATGCCAGATAATCAAATCAATAAAGGAAAAAAAAGACTTAAAACCACTATGGTTAAAATATCTAAATCTTTACTATATTAAACTGGAGATCATCAGATTTTGTTTTGTTAAAACTTATTGCATGCTCATTTGTAAACAGCTAGTATTAATGCAAAATTTAAGTTGGTACAAAACGTTCAAAAATTTATATAGTTCATTATGCATAATGGCTTATTTAATTGCGTTGTTGCTCAAATGGAAATGTCAAAGTTTGTGAGAGTCTTCATTCATCACCAAATTGTCCGGATATTTTTTTTGAAATTCCCTTTTTTCCTTTTATAAACTGCGTCAACAACGTTATTTGCAAAATGTGCCAAAAAATAAATTATGTTGGCGAAACAATATTTGATATCAGCGTAGATTCTGCATTTTTCAGGTATTTTTGATGTAATTTTAAAGCGAGGCATTTATTCTGGGAAGTACATAAATAAAGTAGCAAATGTATCAAACGCGTCAAGTAGAAATAGTGCTTAAAAAACAAACAAGCAAGCGAACTAGGACGTGCAAGACAAAAAAAAAAAGAGCTGTATGAAAACAGTTTATTGATCTTTCCAAAGCCTATGATAAAGTTGACCACAGTAATTTACTTTCCGATCTTAAATATCACGATATAATAGGCAAAACATTTAAGTGGATCCAAAGCTCTTTGTTTAACAGAAAGTATTATGTAAATATAAAAAAGTCAGAAGCCTTAGATTTTACGCGAGGAGTTCCTCATGGTTTAATCCTGGCTAATATATGTCCATTATTATTTTTAATGTTATTAAAACTATGCATAAAGGTTCCCAAAAATATCTACAGTTATGTATGCTGACTATACAAATTTATCTATTATTCATTCTCATGCAAAATGTTATTTATTGCCTGTAATTGTCTCAATAATGTTGATATGTCTCTGATTTGATTGGTTGATGAATTGCATCACTTTTACTGTTCTTTACCTTTATAAATCTTTTATCTGTTTTTGTTTAAATACCGATGTTATGTTTGGGCTGATTCTTTTATAGATGCTCTTTCTCTTGTAGACAAGATCCAAAAATGCATTGTATATAGTTTGACATGCGCTACTCGTCGAGATTAAGCCTTGAGTCTGAAGTTATAAGGTTGTATACTTTTATACATATGTTTCCTGTTCAAGTTAGCTACTATGCTTTACTCCATCTATCTAAGCATTATCTTGCTGGAGTTTTCAATCAGCAAAGCCAATATTCTTTTACTATAGTTTTTCAAAAATTTTGTTTTTCCTTAAACATCAAACTCTGGAACTATTTCTAGTCTTTATATTTTTTCTAAGTAGAAAAACTCTGACTTTTAAAGTCTTCTGTCGACTGTTTTCATACTTTTATACAAACTTCTCTACTTCCAACTAACTCCCCACAAAAACAGCGGTTACTTGCACCCTTGTTAATAAAATTTTTCCCCATTCTATTATAGCATATTGCACATGGTTTTGAATAAATTACTTTAATACCAATTATTAGTGCTGGATTACCCAATAGGCCCGACTAGCCATGTTCTAGGGGCCTCATATAATTAGGGTCCCAAAAAATTTTAAAAAAGTTTTTTTAATTTGAATAATATTTTAATATAATATTTCATTGTGAATCAATTAATAATGCAAATAATGCGGTTTAAACATTTATATTTAATATTATTATACTTTATTTATAAAAATACTTAAAATATTTCTACGCAAGGTAATCCTGAAAATCAGGCAGCGTATCTTTAAGTTTTTTACGTACTCATCTGTAGAGACTTGAAAACTTCCAGAATGTTTAGGAAAAGCGAAGTAAATAAATTTCAAAACTTTGAAATTTACTTACATTTTAACAAATAATTATAAGTAAATAAATTGTAAACCAGTTATTTTAATAACTACTTTGAAATTTATTTGCTTCGCTGTTATTACTGCTATTGCTATTATAATTTTTTATTAATTGTTTTTTATTTTATCCTTAGTATTGTTAAAAATATGTTTTGTATTGTCTATTATTTTTCTTGGTTCAAATTTTTAGACTGCACGTGAAAATTTGATTGCAGCGGTTGTGAGCTAAAATTTAAATGTAGTTTAAATCATAACAATAATTCATTACAAGTTCTTTAAACAAGGTAAGTATTAGTTTCATTTTTCATGTTTACACAAATAAACTTATATAACTGATGATCTTTTGCATCTAATTTTCTGATTAAGTCGGATTTTATTGGAGCAATTAAAATTTTTGATTCCATATGAAAATTGGCAGTTGTATATTTATGCATTATTATAGATTAAACCATGCCTCAACTTTGCTTAAGTGGGCCAAACAAAAGAAAACCAGAGGAGGAAAAAAAATCAATTATGCTGCTAATTTATTTTTTTAATCAATTATGCTTAGAACTTTTGAACTTAAAATTCTAAAATTAACATCATTTTTCCAAGGGTCTGTTCCCCCATCTCTATTACCCAGTGAAAAATTGAAACATTGAAAAAAATTGAAAAGCAGATAAAATTAATCATTTTGACAGCAGCGATTCTCCTGCTCATCGAAATGAATCAAACCCTCAGAAAGATAGCTGTTCGAATGATCTTGGGCAACACATAGTTAGATGTGATACAGCTGATCATCTTACTTGCAGAAATGAATCTACTATTGAGAAGGACTGTCGTTCAACCAATCCTGGTAAGTGGGGCAATTTTAATAAAGATTTTTTAAATTAAAAAAAAAATTTGATTTTTAAAAAAATTTTTAAAAGAATTTAAAAAAAAAAAAGAACTTTACATTTGGGAAAATATACAAGTTTATTCTAAAGAAAAATTTATTTCTATTTTTATCACGTATATATACTATGACAGTAACACTTACAGAAATAAAAAAAATGTTAAAAGAAGTTATAGAGACTTTAAAAGGAAGTCTCTAAACATTTCTTCATTAATGAAGACTTTTCTTAAGAAAAGTTAAAAATTGCATCATAAAAGTTAAGAACTTCTATGATGCAATTTTTGAAACAGGGTCAGTTACTTTAATAAATTGACCCATTGGAGTAAAAATAAACAAAGCAACTCATATAGATAATATAACTACTGATATTTTCGATAATAATATACAAATAGGTATCATAAAAACTGATATATCAGATCATTTTCCTCTATTCCTGAAACTTAATAAAATGAACCCAGAAAGAAACATTAATACCAAAAAAGTTATAAGAAAACGCATATATAATGATACTAATATTGATTTATTTAAAGACCAACTATCATTACTGCATTGAAAAAACATAAGTTTTAATGCTAACGCAAATAATATTTACGAAACTTTGTTTTAAAATTTTTTTTCTGTTTATGAAGTTAATTTCCCAATCATAAAAAAAACAATAACAACTAAGAATATCAAAACACCCCGGATTACTAAAGGTTTTAAAAAATCATCCACAATAAAACTGAAGTTATATATAATTTTTTTAAAAACAAAAACAGCGTCAAGTAAAAAAATTTATAAGAACTACAAAAAAGTTTGACAAAATTTGCAAAAACCTAAAGAAAAATTATTACTCTCAATTATTCAATACATTTAAAAACGACGTGGTAATGAAAGAAATTATTCGCAAAAAAATCATGCTCCGGTTTCCTGCCACAAATGGTAAGAGTCGATAACAAAAGTTTATATGAATCAAAAACTACAGCTTAAGAGTTTAACAAATATTTCACTCATAGAATCATAAAAAATCCCAAATATGTTTATTAATTTCCTAGAACCCCGGGTTAATTGCATTTGTTTAGAGTTATTTTCCGAATTAATGTTTGATGAGTTTGAAAGAGCCTTCAAATCTGTTAAAAAAAGTAAAGCAATTGGAGCAGATCAAATTAATGGAAACGTGGTTATAGATTGCTTTGAACAACTTAAAGTTGTTCTTTTCAAAATCTTTAGGACTTCTATCCATCAAGGAGTGTTCCCAGAACAATTAAGAATAACAAAAATTATTCCTATTTTTACAGAAAAGGAACAAATCTGAAATCAGTAATTATCTCCCCATCTCTGTTCTCTCCACATTTTCGAAAATTCTAGAAAAAATTATTTTCAACAGAATATACAAATATGTTCATGATAATAATCTACTTTACATCAATCAGTTTGGTCTCAAGAAAGATAACTCAACTGAACATGCAATTATCTAATTTGTACGTGAAATCTCAAAATCATTGGAAAAATCACAAAATACACTAGGAATTTTTATTGACCTATCAAAAGTTTTTGATACGGTCGATCACTATACTTTGATTTATAAAATCAAATACTACGGAATAAAAAATAAAATTTTAAAATGGTTTAAAAGTTATCTATCTGACCGAAAACAATTTGTACCATTTAACAAGGATTATTAACCCACTTTTCTTAATATAACCTGTGGAGTCCCACAAGGTTCAATTCTGGGACCTATCCTTTTTTTAATTTATATAAATGACTAGAATAAAGCTTCAAAACTGACGAGCATTATGTATGATAAAACATCATTTATTAACCAATACTTTGCCTGTTTTTTGGTATCATCATCAAAAAAAGAAAACTTATATTTTGGATCTATTGATGTAGCCATAACATAGCATCTATTTTTCGTGATGTGCAAAGACTTTACATCGTTTGATTCTGCAAAAAATCGATTTTTTAAAGAAGTTTTAAGTTGACTCTAAGTTTTTTGAATACTTAAATCAACTTGACATTTGGACATATATTTATTTAATGTGCATATATTTGCAATAACAGAGGACAAAGTTGTTATTTTTGAACTCATTTCCTGAGTTAATTGGAAAAAAGGTTTTAGCAGTTTAATAATGCTTGATATAAGTGTCCATTCAAAAGTAGAAAAAGTCATTAAGTCAGAACGTTCTGCTAAGTATAGTTAAACTGGAATTTTTAATTTGTTTAATCTTTCAAGCATCAAATAAGTGTTGTTCCATCTTGTTGGGATATCTTGAACAAGGCAAAGATTGTCAAGATTTTATTGTTACTGAATTTTCTTAAAATTGCTACATGCTAGGGACGAATGATTGAAATGAGTTACAAGTCGACGACATTTTGCAAGGACATCAATTACAATATTTTCACTCATGATTGAATCTGAAACAACTAATTGAAGTAAATGAATGGTACAATGGATTGATGGAATTTCGGCTAGATTACTCCCTTTAACCATATTGCTAGCACCATCTCTTACAAGAAGGTGTCGTCTTTCAACTTGAATTTTCCAGCTATCCCACATACTTTCTAACTTTTCAGATATGTTTACTCCTGTATGGCTTTCAGAAAAATGAGAAGCATGTAATACCACATCAATTCTGTTAAAATCTTTATCAATACAGTGGCCTGACAATGAAATAAATGATTCGTGAGATATCGGGCATGTCCATATATCTAAAGAAAAGCTTATGTGGTTTGCTTTTTTTAACTTAATAAAAATTTTATTCTTTAATTCCATGTAAAGTTGAGGAGTTATTGTTTGGGAAAAATATATTCTACTTGGTAAGGAATATCTAGGTTCTAGATGATTTATTAAATTATTGAAACCTGTATTTTCAACTAAAGTAAACGGCTGGTTGTCTAAGGCCATCATTAACCCAATTTTACGATGAATAGCTTGGGATCTAGAACCATTAATGTTCCATATTTTTTTTGACTTTAAATACTCATCTATTGAAGTCTGCTTAGAAGTTTCACAAGCGATTTCCTCACTTTCCGTTGTATCAGTTGAGAAAACTGCCGGTGTGAGCTGAGCTGTTCTTTTCTATTCACTTTTATTTCTCTCTTTACGATATTCTTTTGGATGATTTATTTTAATATGGTCATGCAGAGGTGTCGTACTAAAACACTTTTGCCCAGCCTCCTTAGTTCCACGTACAATTGTTTTTTTACAGATATTACAGGTTGCATACGCATCACTTGCGTCATTTATTTTATACAATGACCAGATAAAGCTCCTCGTTATTAAATTTTCCTGAAATATAAAACTATACGTATTCACAATTGATATTAAATATTTAACTATAATACACACATTTGCTACCAAAATACTTGTTGGTATAGAATCTACAATAATAAATGATAATTTCGATATAACGTTATTATCTATACTATAGATAATAACGTTATATTGTATTCACTATTCTTTTATTACAGAACAAATAGAACGTTAGTTTAAAAATAATGAATGAAAACTTCTAGCGAAACTCAATTTGAAGATAATAAAATGTAATAAAAATTTGTTGTTTCAAAAAATGATTTCGAAATATTCATTCAAAGAAACGTTTTAATTTCAAAATTCCAATTATGTCGAAGTATAAATTCCTCGAAATTCTTTTATGCATTTAAGAAATTCAGTGTAATATTTTTATTATTTTTGCAAATGTAGCAAAGTATGTATTTTATTTAAAGAAACATACTTTGCTACATTTGCATTTTTTTTTAACAAGTTTTTTTTTTCTTATCTGCAATGTATATATAATATATATATCTTTATATATTTTTTATATATATATATGTATATTATATATATATGTATATTTATATATATGTATGTATTTGTATATATTTATTTTATATATATATGTATGTATATATATATATATATATATATATATATATATATATATATATATTTATATATATATATATATATATATATATATATATATATATGTATATATATTTATATATATATATATATATATATATATATTAAATATATATATATATATATATATATTATATATATATACACACATATATATACATATATATACATATATATATATATATATATATATATATATATATATATATATATATATATATATATATATATATATATACATACATAATATGAAAGTATGTATATGACAGCTAAAAATATTAGAAATTTAGCTTAAAACACTAGTTTAGATAATAATAATTCAATGAAGCAATAAAAGGGACATAATTTACGAAAGGCTAGATTAGACCCGCAACTGTAATAACATATATTAAAAAAGTTGGGTGCCCCTGCTGAGTCCCAATTTTAGAGGGCCGGGAAAAGCTGCACCCTTTAATCTGTCATTGAATATGGCTATTGTCACTCTAAATGATATTGTATACAAAATAACTCTCTAAAAATGAATCCTTTTACTCAATTAACTAAGATTGATAAAAAGAATTACTTATTTGTAGTTATAGGAAGCTCGCAGAAGACTTTAGTCAGTCTTGTCGTCGAGTACCTTTTTCTTAGACGTGTAATGCACATAAAAAATCAGTTGCATACGAGGTATATATGTTTGTGTTACATATATACCTTGTTATTAATATTATTTTTTTTATCGATTTGTATTAAAAGTTAAGTTACATTTATTTATTTCTTTATTCAAATTTAAAAAAATTCCTTACAGTTGTTTAATTTGATTATTGTAGTTTTTAGCTTTTTTTTCAGAGAGTTTGTTCGTTGTTTAAGTTTAATAGTGATTCGTTTCTGGAAGCTAATTTGTTAAATAAATAGGGACCATGATATTTAGTTGAGAATTTTGAGAGTCTTGTTGTTTCCTGTTGCTCATGTGTTGTATTTATTTATATTGTTTTTAAAAAAGTGTGCTGTAAAATGTTCTGGAACCAGACTTAGTTTATATTTAAACATGAAAAATTATTTTTTGAAAAAAAATTATTTGAAATATATTTAGTGCGTTCATTTGTTCCAGTAGGGGTTGAGCGTGTGTAAATTTGTTTTTGTTGCATACTAGTCTTGAAGCGTGTTTTGACGTAAGTAAAGTGGTTGCAATTTAGATTTGTGGGTACTGCCCCATGCTTTATGGCATACATGAGATAGCTATGTATGAATGAAAAGTAGATAAGTTTTAGACTTTTTTGTGACAAAAATGGTCTTGCCTTGTAAAGTAAACCAATGTTCTTTAATTTTTTGGTGTTTATGTAGTTTATGTGGAGTTTCCAGGAGATGTGTTCATCAATTAGAACTCCTAAAAACTTTGTATTCAGAGCTCTTTTGATGGTTATATTTTCTATAATAATTGTTGGTAGGTTCAGGGGTATTTTTTTAATTTATTGATTAGAGTGAAATAGTATATACTTAGTTTTTTCTATATTGAGTGACAGTTTATATGATTTAAACCATATATCAACTTTTTTTAGTTCAGCATTTGTTTTTTCATAGAGGTCTTCGATTGTCTTTGACGAGTAAAATAAGTTTGTATTGTCGGCAAACATTATAGTTTTAAAGATATTAGAGGCGTTTGGAAAATCGTTTATATAAATAAGAAACAAAAGAGGAGCAAGAACGGAACCTTGGGGTACACCACATTTTATTTTTAGTAAATGTGAGTTGTTTTTTCTATCTATAATAACACACTGTTGTCTGTTATTAAGGTAGTTTTTAGACCAATTTAAAGCTTGATTTTTTATACCATAGTTTTTCATTTTTGTTAGTAAAATCTCATAGTTGACGGTGTCAAATGCCTTTGACAAATCAATATAGATCCCTAATGTGAATTTTTTTTTAAAATGATCTACTTTTCCTATTTGAGAGGTCAAGGATTGCATGCTCAGTTGATTGTAGCTTTTGAAAACCATATAGACGTTTATTGATAATTTTGTTAAATTTTAAATATTCATTTAATTTATTATAGATTATTCGTTCTAGAAGTTTTGAGAATACCGAAAGGATAGAGATTGGTCTATAATTGTTTAAAGAAATGGTTTTTCCTGATTTATAGATTGGTATAATTTTAGAGATTGTTAGTTTATCAGGTACAATACCTGTTGAAACTAATAAACTAAATACTTGGTAAATTGGAATACACATCTCCTCTAAAACATCTGACATTACTTTACAAGAGATATCATAGATTCCTGGGGACTTAATTTTAAGTGATTTAATAGCTATTTCAAGTTCGTCTTGATTTATTTCAATAAAATTTAAAGAGCAGTGTGAGCCTGTTAAGTAAACTTTAAATGTATTATTTGGGCATTGAATTTTCGATGCAAGATCAGCACCAATGTTGGCAAAGTAGTTGTTAAATTCATTGGAAATATCTCGCTTGTTGTTTGATTCACTTTCAATAATTATTACTCTAGAAGGCATTTTGTTAACATTAAATCTACTTTTACCAATTATTTCCTTATAATGTCCCGTGTCTTTTTTAAGTCACCGTTAAATTTTTGTATTTGATTAGAAAAATATAAAATTTTGTGTTTTTTTTTTTTTTTAAATAGGTTTTTGTATTGTTTGTAGATTTCGCTTCGCTTCTATTTTTTAAGTATTTTACGAATAGTTTTTCTTTTTGTTTTGAGGATTTTCTTATTTCTTTTGTTATCCATGGACAATTTAAATATTTTGCTTTTATTTCTTTTTCTTGAATTGGAAAACTTTTATTATATTGTAGGATAAATTAATTAATATAGTTAATGTATGCGTTTGTGTTTCCTTGGTCACATTCTTGGTAGACCTTTTGCTAATTTATTGCCGTTAGCAAGTCCTTAAATTTTTGAGTAGACGTTTCATCGATAATTCTTTTATAACATAAGACGTTTCATCGATAATTCTTTTATAGCATATATAAAAATTTTTGATTTATTAATTTTTGTGGAATTTTATGACAAGGAGGAGTATATTGGAAAGTGATCTGAAATATCTGTTTTTATTATTCCTGATTTTAGAGAAGAATCTTGTATTGAGTTTGTTAATATATTGTCAAGAGCAGTAATAGATTTGGAAGTTACCCTGGTATGTTTGTTGATAATGGGGAAGATATTAAGTTGAAACATGTCGTCAAAGAAATTTTTAGTAATAGCATGCTTGTTGCACATTAAAATATTTATGTTTATATATCCAATAATGAATAACTTTTTCTGTTCTCTATTTTTTGTAAATTATATGTTTCATATAATTTGAAAATTTACTAGTATCACCATCAGGTGGTCTGTAGCACGAAGAAAATAGAAAGTTCTTTGAGGCAGTGTGAATAATTTCCTTGTGAAGATCTCACTATCGCCATCAGAGTTTGAAAGATCATTTCTTATTTTAAGGTTTAGATCATTCCTTACATAATTCACAATTCCTCCTCCTCTTTTGCAAACTGATCTTTCTTAAGAAAATATTTTATAGTTTGGAATTTGGAGGTCAGAGTTTGTTTCTGCTGCTTCGTCAGAGCACCAAGTCTCTGTAAGACAGATCATACTGAAAGTATGTTTGCATTCAAGGAGAAAGTTTTTTAATTTTTTTTTTTTTTTGTTAATTCACCTCCTCAAGGCCAAGAAAGCCACTACAGACGAGAAGGCTACTTATTTGTGGTATAACCCTCTCTCAACTCTAAAACACCGACACACGAACCTTGACGAACAAGGCCGCTGCACGGAGAAACGAGTTGATATTTGTCTATATTAATAAGTAAACTACTGATGTTTATGTGTATTACCATAAAGTTATTCGTAGCGGTTTTTAGTTCAAATTTAAAATTTTGTATATCAAAATATGCAGACTAGGAGTATTTTTCGTTTAAAAAGCTAAAATCGTCATAATGATTGTTAGAAAATCCGCTCGCTCAAAACAGCAGTAAAAGTTTTTTGTTTTTCAAGCTTTGTTGTTATTAACTTTTCGATGTTTTTTAACTTAAAATCCATATTTTAATTTTTTATTAACTTCTGTGGCTAACGGTTTTTTCATTCCATCCTATCTGTCAAATTACGCTTTTGCGTAATTTGACGGATAAACTTTTTATAAGTGCTTAATGAGTAATTCTAAAGAAAATGGACTTACACCATTTTCATAATCAATTGTTATGCAATTTCATTTATTAACGAATTTTAAATTGATCAAAGAATATGGATATGTTTAAATACTAACTGTAATTTGTTTATAAATATAAAGTGCACACTAAGTTAAATGTAAGTAATGTGATTGCTAACTTTTTTTGAAAAATGGACTTACACCACTTTCAAAATAAACAGTCCATATACGAGTTAAATGTGTTTAATATTTAATATTTTGTATATATGTGGGTAAATAACTTATCCCTAGCCGTCTTCAAAGATCTTTTTTCTTTTAAACTAATCAGTAGATATATTACCTATCGAGCGTCACACCTTTGAAATAAAACTGCTTTGCCGAATTTTTATTTTGAAGTACCGACTACTTTTTGCCTTTTTTTAAAAAAAATGAAGGACCTCATTCTTTCATTAGATAATATATTGAGTTATCATTAGTAGTAAAAGGTAAAAAATATATTTTGGTCTACTTTTTTATTGTTTATATAAATGAAGAGTACACGGGAAAAAACGGCGCATTTAAAAAGTTTTGAGAAAGTATATATTAATCATTTATAAAAGTTTTCATATAAAACATAGAAGTAAATTAGATAAAATTATTTCTTGATTAAATCTGAAGTTTACATTTTTAATAAAATATTTGTAACTTTTATACAAAAATTTTTTTTCCTAACTTTATACAAAGACTTTTATTAATGATAAATATATACTTTCTCAAAATTTTTAAAATGACTCTGCCGTTTTTCTCGTGTACTCTTCACATGTTTACTTTTATAAAAGTTTATTCTTACATATTTTATTTATTGTTCTTATACTTTTTACTCTTTAATTAACACGTTGGTTTACTCTTGTATAAAGTTCTGATGAGAAGATCCTCTTGATCTTTCTTCAGACACAGATTGTTTACCTTGCAATTTTGTAAAAGTTTATCAATTTTATTTTAATCTAATCTTTGTTAAATGCTTATTTAAGGTTCTGACGACAATATCCTTGCGATCTTCTTTCAGATACCTTGTTTATATTTTTTATATTTTTCATTATTGTAAGTTATATTATTATTTTTATTATTGGTTATATAAAACTGTACAACGACTAACAAATGTAAACTAAAATAAAAAAAGATGACGTCACTTTTTGGAGTAGCCGTGGTCCACAAGAGTGTCAAAATCATTCTGGACTATTTGAGTGTTCTCATAGATTTTACAATACAGAATCCAAGACACTAACAAATATAAACTAAAATAAAAAAAGATGACGTCACTTTTTGGAGTAGCCGTGGTCCACAAGAGTGTCAAAATCATTCTGGACTATTTGAGTGTTCTCATAGATTTTACAATACAGAATCCAAGACACGGTATTGTTCAGAGAGCACATTTTATAGGAAAAAGCAAATGGTAAAAAGTTTTTTCGAGAATGGCATATTAGTTGTGTGTACTGTTTCCCTTGTAAACTCTTTGTGTCTAAAGAAAAATCAAACAAACTCACTAGCCATGGATTTAATGATTGGAAGAATATTTTTCAAATACATCAACATAAAAATGGATCTCTTCACAGAGAATGCATAAACATGGATCTCTTCACATAGAATGCATGTTGACATATATTTGGAGAAAACAAAGCTCTGCTGTGTGTGACACCCTTCAACTTCCATTCCAAACGGAGCAAAATTACTGGAAAGAAGTATTGAAACGTCTTATACCAGTCATTATAATGTTATCTGAACGAGGTTTACCTTTTTGTGAAACAATCGAGCATTTTGGTGTTTCAGATAATGGGAATTATTTGGGTTTGCTAGAACTTGTGGCTCAGTTTGACCCATTTTTGAAAAATCACTTTGCAACATATGCGGATAAAGCTAAAGGAAATCCATCTTACTTATCAAAAACAATATGCAAGGTGGCAAATGCCACCGAAGCAGTTCTCAATTCTAATAAAGCAATTTTGACAGGATTGAATGAGATTGCTGAAGATTCTTCTCAAAAAATTGAAACAAGGCACAAAGCTCAAAGTATTGCAAATAAAATGGGGTCTTTTGAATTTGTCTTCATGCTCGTATTGTGGAGCAATATTTTAATTAGTTTTTGATCGACTATCAAATCTTTTCAGTCAGAACAAATTGATCTCGAAACTTGTGCTTTAATGTTCTTATCGTTAGAAATTATGTTAGACAAAATAAGAGACAATTTTGATAAATTTGAAAACGTAGCAAAATCAATCTTGCCCGGTAATGATTATTCTGGCACTGCCAATTATAGTAGAGGAAACTGGGGCGAAACAGGTAGGTGGGAAATTTGAGGGAATTAATAATACATCTTATTCAGAGTCTTAAAGAATTGTACAAAAGATTTCATTTCTTAGTGAAAAAGGTCATTTTTTTCGTTCTGAGTGGAAAAGGTTGTTGTTTACAAGGTAAAAGTAACTAAACCATAGAACCATAACTTTTTAGTAGTCTCAAAATTGTGACTATAACAGACCGTAAAAACAGTCGTAAAAACGTAATTATAGTTTTCAACAATATTCATGTTTTTGTTACGGTCTTGTCACAAAAGAGCACTACAAAAAAGCAATTAACAAGCAAGTTCACGCCGAGTTTCTCACCGGTGTCATATGTATTGTATTACCTTATATATCTGGTGTCTTTATTTTAAATAAATAAAATGTGAATAAAATATTTCAAAGATTTTTTGTTCACCTGTACACACATTTAAGAAATAATATTTTAAGTTAGTTTATTGCAAATGTGTTACAAATGAAAATTCAACTAAATGTAATCTTTTCATATCTTTATTTTATATTGAACTTTCTCTTCAAAGTCTATTTAAAGATTGGTTGCTGAAGGTGACAATATATAAGAAGTTTTAAGTACGTTGAATAGATAAATTCGAACATATGTTTATTTGGGTTTCTCTAAAAAAAAAATTTAATTTAGGTTTTTAAATTATTGAAGATATTTCTAGATATTTGCAGTAACGTAGCGAAGGGTCCGTTGGACCCGCAGCCATGGCTAAGCGCAGAGTTTTAGGGGCCCAAGCCAACAAACTAAAAAAATATGTATATTAACATTCAACAAATTGTAAACATGTAGCTAAGAAATACAAATACTTTTTCAGAATATTTTTTTAGCTTTAATAAATAATCCTGGCAAATACCTTAAATAGTGAGCAACTTTTATTTATTTATATCTAAAATTAGAATAAACTATATTAGTTCATAAATAATGAAATAATATATAATTTTATTAAGTCGCAAATATGATGTCGTAATTTTTTAATGCAAAGTACATTAACTGAGCTGTTTTAGTAAAACAATTACTTACAACTTGCTTTTAAGAAAAAAATACAACGACTTTGCAATTAGCGATTTTTTGTCCCTACATTACTAATAAAATCAAAATAAAAGAAATAAATCTCAAATAAAATAATTTTCGTTATACAACTAAGGCATGAAATTAATAAAATAAAGTTACTATTTATGTACTCACTTTATAAAAAAAATCGACGTTGTTTTTATTAGTTGGAAGACGAGATGATGCGAGGGTCTCAAATGTTACGATACTGTAGATTTATAAAAAACTCCGATTAGAAAATTACACTTTTTGGCTTGCTATAAATCTTAGTCAACTAATGAAGCTTTTTTATCTGATATCTACCGTTATATTGCTTTTTTTAAACCGTGGTTTTATAGATGTCAAAAAATTGTTCAAATAATCCATAGTCGCAGTCATTGTAACTAATTTAAGTATTACTACAATGAACAACCCGCGTTTTTTGCCCGTGTAACAAAATTCTAAAACTCGTTTGTTCTCCCTCCCACATAATTTACAAACTATATTAGTAAATTAATCGCGAATAATTATTTCTGGACGCTGTAATAATAAGATCGTTAATTTTTATTCTTAATATATTCTTATATTTAAAGATTTAAAGTTTCAAAATGTTTATGGTAACTTCGTCATTTATCGTAATGTTATTGATGGAGAACAACCGCATTTGATTGATTGATTGAAGGCACAGTTGACTTTTGAGCATACGCTTTGTTCACTTTTACGAGACCTTGTCACGTTGAGGTTCTCAAACTCTTGTTCACGATCCAAGATGGCTATGAAAGCACCCCTTAACAATATTGTAGTCGGATTGAGTCGTTGTACACGAAATATGTTTGCTGCAGCAACAACACCACAATGTCGAACTTGTGAGTTAAGCGTTGTATGTTTTATTCTAAAACTCTTATATATTAATTAATAACAGTTTGTATTATGTTATCAAAATATAAACTGTCACAATTTAACATGAACAGTGCAGTTTTGCAAGTGCACTTCAAAGAATATTCAAATAAACTTTTTTGTAAATAATAACTTATTATTATCATTAATTATTATTATCATTATTTTAATATGCATTTTTACATTCTTCATTTCTTCATAAAGGAAAAATAAAGTTATTTTAGGCTTAACCAATTAAACCAAGGATTACCAAATATTTTATAATCTTGTTGCTCTCATGTTTAGAGAAGAAAAGTAAAATTTTGGGACTTTTGTGTTCCCAGGCTTTAATCATCCTAATTTTTTGCAATGAATCCTTATTTAACATAAGTATATTATAAATTTTTAGTGTTTGAGAGTTAGTTTTGTTTTTGAGAGAGTTTAATTTAATTTTTAGTGTTCAAGATTCCAGTCATAAATGTCTGAAATGTTTAATACTAAAAATTGTTGAATTTAACATTGTTAACTATCTAACATTGTAATATTATTAAGTTAATAGATAAAAACAATAACAAAGTACAGAAATAAAAGAGAAATTTATTCTTTAAAATAAGATTATTAAGAATTAGGTGAAAAAAAAGGGATCTTAACTCAATAAAAAAGTAGTTTGTAAGTCTAAAGAACTTTTTCTTCAAACATTGTTTATCACATTGCAAAATATTTATAGGCTAAAAAAAGTGTAAAACAAAACTTTTTACAATTGTGGCAGGTATTTCAGCTGACATCCCTTTAAAAAAGAAGTAAATAGTTTGTTTTTTAAAAAAAGGTTTAAAAAAAACAACTCATTCCAATTATTGCAAACACAAAATTTCTGCCCTCTCTCCCCCTCTGTTCTAAATTTTTTGATAGGAAGCAAAAGTGTGGCAAAGGGGGATGGCAGCCTAAATTATAAAATTTGAATTGTTCCTGATTATAGTGCTCATAAATTTATGAATAAAAACAACATAAGCTTGTATTTGGATAGATTTTTAAGTGCACATTTTATGATGCACTAGTAGGCATCATATGTGTTTGTGTGTCAGTTTAAGATTTATATATAAAATGCAGAAACAACAAAAATGTTAAACATCTATTAATGATTTTGTTGATGATTGCTTATTCCATTTTTTCATATATTCAAAATATGTTTTGTAAAAATTCACCACTTTTTTTTAAAGACTCTTAAAAGTTTGAAATGCAATGTTTTCAAAATTGCAATCATTAATTATTTCAATTATTTGTATATATTAAAAATATTTTATTTTGTATAAAATATCAATATTTTAAAAATGCAACATATCATGTTCGTAACATTTGACCAAAATATTTTAATTGTAAAACCAGACTTATATATTCAATTTTTTATATATTTTTATTGGTGAGCAATCTTGAAAAATTTATCTATTACAACTTTAATTTTTTAGTTTTAGGCCCAAAATGATAAGTCAAAGGGATATAAATAAAGTATCAAACGCAAAATCTCTTAAATTAACAATATCTAGTAATAACTAAGTCTAATATCTCTCTTACTTTAGTTTAATATATATCTTTTAAAATCTTTATAGACTCTAGCCATGGTAAAATCAAAGTTGAAAACCCAGTTGTGGAATTGGATGGTGATGAAATGACCAGAATTATTTGGCAGAGAATTAAAAGCGAGGTATTCAACTTAATTTGATTGACATTGTCTACAAATATAGTTTTTTTAAATGGTGTTGGTTTGAATCATGCAATGACTATACAAAATTCATTCATTGTCTTAAAACCATTATCTGATCTTATTGTTGAATGTGTAATGCATGAGTAAACGAGTTTATGAATATAATGGTTCTAAACTATTATTATTTTTATTTTATTATTACTAAGTTATTTTTTTATTTTATTTTGTTTTATCTTTTTTCAGTTTTATTTTATACTATTATCAGCATGTAATTCTCATGAGTCTTGACTCGTTCCTCAAGTTTTTAGTACCACTAAAAAGTATCCAAAAAATCTTCAACGCCGTTTAAAACTGATTGCAAACATATTAAATATTGATCATAAAATTATTTAAATAAAATACTTTGAACACAATAACATTTACGGGTCTTAGTGATAAGACAACTATAGTCTTCTTTTTACTCCTGTCATGTAGGTTTTATTTATTTAATTAGTTATTAGTTATTGACAAAATATATATATATTCCTTTTATATTTAGTTATTTTAAATAAGTTAGTTATTTTATAAGTTTAAATTAGTTTTTATAAAAAAGATTTGGATAAGTTAAAAACAGGTTGAATATTATTCCTTTTATATTTAGTTATTTTAAATAAGTCAGTTATTTTATAAGTTTAAATTAGTTTTTATAAAAAAGATTTGGATAAGTTAAAAACAGGTTCAATATTAATAATTTGATTCTTCAAGATTACAGTACTCAGTTCATGTCTATATCCTGTTGATCTACATCTATACCTGTTTCATGTTTTATTGATTACAAAAATACTTATTTAATGTAGTTAATATATAAATACAGGCTGCGAAATCCGAAACATTTAAGGTCTGCACAAGTTACGTCTGTCACACTTAACCGACAGCAGGTTATCAAAATTTTGCTTTTGATTTTTTGCATCCTGTTACCAAAGGGTAAAAGATTAATTGGTTATAATAGCATTACTTTTAATAACTGTTGTTTATTATGACTTGTTTAGAGCTTTCTTTCTGTAAAACAGTAGCTTTTCTTATTTTTAGTTGCTTTAATAAAAACCTTAACTTGTTTTAGATTTAAAAAAATTTTAACATTTTTCAATTATGTTTTTTAAAAAATATTTTTTATTTCCAAATTTGTTTATCACAGACTAAACTTTCCTATTTCCTATATATAAACTTTCTGTTCTTAAATAACTTTGAATTGCTGTAAACATAAATAAACTGTTTTTCCTAATAAAATAAATTAATATTAAATTTTTAAACTTAATAGCATAAGAATCGTGCTATAATTTTAAGTAAAAGAGATCAACAGACTTTCATTTTATTAACTTTTAAATAAACTAATAACCTTATTACGTGTGTTAAGAATGATTTTGATAAAAGATAAATTGAAAAAAATATAGACTTTTTAAAATAAAACTTGTATAACTTGATAAAACTAATAATTACAACAAGTAAATTATAAATTCAGATCTAACAAATATTATATATTTGTAAATATTTATTTTTGTATGCCTGCATAATAGGAGATTAAGGTTGGCAGTCGTATGCAGTATTAAAGTGAAAATAGATCAGCTTTTGCATAGGCATAGCCAAATGCTGTCATGGAATTCGCGGGCTGTATATATATTTATATAAATATACAGGCCTTAGTAGGAGTAAACAAATTTTTTTTTTTGTTTAAATCTTCGCTTCCAACAAGGCTGCACTTTATTAAAGTTGGAGATTACTGGAAGAGAAAAGATGAAGATTGTAGAGTAAGATAACGATTGATGGATGACTTAAAGGATTGCAAATTATATGAATCATGAAAGCAAGATGAAGGAAGAGAATTCCAAAGAACTGATGTTCGAAGAAAAAAACTAGACAAATAAGAGTTTTTCGAGCACTTAGGAACAGTCACAGAAAAAGGATGAGACTTAATTGAATGACAAGTAACACGAGAATGAATTTTAGTAGATGGCACAAGAGATACTAGCTCTTGAGAGCAATGCCTATTATAGTATTTGTAGTAAAGAGAAAGAGAAGCAACATTACGACGATGTGATAACGGTTGGAGGTTAGCTGCAAGAGCAGGTCCAACAATGTTTACAATGCGTTTTTGCACCTTGTCTAAAAGAGAAAGGGCATAATTAGAAGATCCGATCCAGATATGGCAAATGTATTCCATACAAGGCCGGATTTGTGATTTAGAATATAATAGAGATATTTGGATTTAGAACCGGATTTGAGATTTAGAATATAATAGAGATAGAGAATAGAATCCGAAGTAAGAAAGTGTCAAGCTCAATAAAGAGATGCAACCTTAGCAGATGCTAATTTTGCAACTGATTTGATATATGGTTTCCAAGAAAGATTAGAAGTAAGAGTTAATCCTAGAAGATGAAGAGTATATGACTCATTGAGTACATCACCGTTCATAAATATAGGAAGATCTAAATTAATCTGATAATGATTGGCTGAAAAAAATTGTGTTTTATCTGTATTAAAGCTCACCAGCCACTGTGAGCCCAATGCTGTAGCAGAAGTGAGATCCTTTTCAAGCTCAAATGCCCCCTCCAAGCAATCAGAGAGTGTTGGTTTCTTATCACGACAAGAATAAATGGTAGTATCATCACCACACAATGCCACCTTAGATGTGAGATTATCTGGAAGATCGTTAATGTAAATTAAAAAGAGTATAGAGCCAAAGATAGAACCTTGAGGAACCCCTGAAGTTACAGAATAAGAAAAAGAGTGCTGTCCATCGAGGACAACTTTTATACTACAATTGAAAAGGAAGAATTCAATAATCTTAAAGATGATAGGGATAACAGATGCCGCTTTCCAGCAGGCTGGAAACAAGACTCTGATAAGCACTTGTTGAATAGTTTTGAGAGTATAGATGACAGCTCCGGAGAACACTTCTGCAAGACAATAACAGGTATGTTGTCAGGGCCACAAGCTGTAGAAGAGTCTAAGCAGGATATTAGTTTTAGAGAGATCAAACTGTGATCAGAAGCACCTAGGGGTGAAAAGGAGAAACTGAGCACTGACTAGGATCAGAAACAAAACATAAGTCGAGTAGAGAAGGTAAATGATTCGGGTTGTCTGGAAAGCGAATTGGAAAGTTGACTATTTGAGTTAGGGATTGAGAAAGGCAAAAGTTGAGGGCTTTAATGCCTGCAGAATTACTGACACTAGAGCCAAGCCATTCAGAGTGGTGAGCATTAAAGTCACCAAAAACAACTATATTAGCTGATGGATATAGAGAGAGGACTTTGTCAATATGATCAGAAATAAAATCAAAAAGAGTGCAGTCTTGAGATGAAGGAGAGCGATAAAAAACAAAGAGAAAGGCAATAGAGTGAAGTGGTGCTAAACGAAAGCACATGAAGGAATAGTCTGTGGATTCAAAACCTAGTTTCATGACAAATAGGTGAATTCTTACGAATGTAATTTCCCAGGCCAAGCATGTGACTATTTGAGTCTTTACGAATTAAAGGAAGATAACCATCAACACTAAGATCGTAAAATGAGACAGCTGAACTCAAATTAGTCTTACAAAGAGCAAGTAGGTCTGGTGAACTTTGTAAGAGTTAAGACTCGACAGAAGAAAAGTTACTTTGAAGACCACGAATATTAGTGAATGATAGGTTTAGAGAACTTGGTGATGATGATGGTTTTTTGTGTTTTATAGTTTTTGCTACTTTATTCATTTTTAAATTTGTTAAAGAACTTGACTCAAAACATAGATAGTACTTAGAACACTGTTTAGTAGCCCAAGCAATTGCCTCATTGCTATTAATAAACCCTAAGCCATAACAAAGGGCTCCAAATGTGGCCTCCACAATGCACACCAAAAGTACAAACAGGGACACCATTCATACCCAACTTGGCACAGTTAATATTTTGATATTTTTCAGCTGTTGATGGAATCAGCCTCTCTGAGAGCTACCACAAAATTTGGGAAAACCTGACTACCAGCCAGCCTCAGACCATAAAACTGAGTTTTAGAGCTGTACCCTCATTAGGAGATAATAGAATGAGTTGCCTTGTCATAAAAACAGAGACACAAGTAAAACCCATGCATTGAGTCAAGAAGATCCAGCATTCAACATCTTAAACTGGAAACAACGTATTAAAAATACATCTGCGCCAGCCTAATGAAGAAGGGGTCCGAGGTTGATCAACAGATAGAATCTGTTTACCCCTTAAGTCTTTGCCTAGGAGGCCTTCTACAAGACAATAGCTGGATGCAATTAACATCTGCCCAGGATGGGTATTTTTATCAAGACACCATCACTCAACCAAGTCTTTACTCAACCAAGAGCCCCAAGGCAGGGGGTGTTTTAAGTCGGAGTTGGCATCTCCTAGCCTTTGCCTAAAAAGGTGTATCCTACAAGGCAGCAGGACATAAAGCAGATTGTACTGGGTTACATGTTACCAGTAGCAGTATAAGTGCATGAGTGGTAAAATGCCTGTCTAAAATAGACTTGGCAATTGGTGCAAGCCGTCCATGCTGATAGTGCTTGCGTAGGTGTTATGTTAAAAAATTGCTAAAAAGTATGTTAAATTAGAACAAATTTTTTAAACTCTATTTTAATAATTATATAGATATTTTTTTTTTGAGTTTTCCAATTTTCATTTATAAAATGTTCATTCATTTCTCTTCTTCCTTGTGAACTTTTTTTTTTCTAATTTAAAAAGCTTAAAGATTGTACTAAAAAAGCTCCAAATGAGATAACAAGTAATTTAATTACAAAAAGTTTTGTAATCAAAACTTGAATGAATGAGCTTGATACTTTTAAAATTATTTTTTAAATTCAAATTTAAACAAGCAAATTATGAAACTGTTTATAAAATAAGATTTTACTTTAGTTATTATTTATGCATGTATTAATTAATAATTATTTTATTAATTATATCTATTATTTTTAATAATTAGCTCATATTCCCCTTCTTGGACTTGGATTGCAAATATTATGATCTTGGTTTGCCTTATCGTGATCAGACAAATGATAAAGTGACAGTTGAATCTGCAGAAGCCATTTTGAAATACAATGTTGGTATTAAATGCGCCACTATAACTCCAGATGAAGAACGTGTTAAAGGTTAACATCTATTATTTATTTTGGGTTATTTTATTTTTGATGTTTTAATATTTTTATTCTTTATAATATTTTTTATTTAGTGAGTTTTTGAATTTGTTTAGTCAACTGGGAAAGTTTTAGCATTAGTTACAAAAAGAGGAAAGTAAATGAAAAGAAAATTAACAACAAGTTTAGCATATTGTTTAATTAAAAAAAAAGATTAGGTGTCTGCATAGGTTTTCCAAAAGCATAATAAGTTATAAAAAAAGGAAAATAGTTTATTTACTATTAATATTAGGAATGTTTAATTTATTTAATATTTGAGAAATTTTGAAAAGGTTCAAGAAAATGGGAGTTTGATTTTAGAATTTAACTTGAAACAAATGTGGAAAAGTCCAAATGGAACCATACGTAATATTCTTGGTGGAACTGTGTTTCGAGAGCCTATCTTGTGTAAGAATATTCCAAGACTTGTACCTGGATGGACTGAGCCAATTGTTATTGGACGTCATGCTTTTGGAGATCAGGTTTTTCAATTTACTTAATCTTTCGAATCTTCTATTCTTGACAACTTTAATGAAAAAACTTTTTCTTGGAATTAAGTTTATTTTTATTATATATAAATATTTCTATAAGGTTTTAGTAAATTAAGGTAATTATTATTATTTTCAACATCTTCACTTCTATCAAGGCTGCAAGCAACCGCTATTAGAGTCGAAAGTTACTGGAAGAGAAAGATAAAGTTTATAGAGCAAGATAATGATATTTTTCGACTTCGAAAGATTCAAATTATATGAATCAGGAAAGCAAGAAGATGAAGAAAGCGAATTTTGAAGAACTGATGTTCAAGGAAAAAAATTAAACAAATAGGAGTTTTTTGGAGCACTTAGGAACAATGAGACTTAACTGAATGGCGAGTAATACGAGAATGAATTTTAGGTATTAGATTGCATAAGAGACGCTAGCTCTTTAGAGCAGTGCCATTATAGTATTTGTAGAAAAGAGAAAGAGAAGCAATTTTATGGCAATAAGATAATGGTTAAAGGTTGACTGCAAAAGCAGATCCAACTATGTTTACAATGCATTTTTGCTCTGTCTAAAATAGAAAGGCCATCAATGGAAGATCCCCCCTATATATGGCAACAGTATTCTACACAAGGACAGAATTGAGAAAAAGAATAGAATCTGGAGAAAGAAAGTGTTGAGCACAATAAAGAGATGCAACCTTAGCTGATGGTAATTTTGCAATGGATTTGATATATGGTTTCCAAGAAAGATCGGATGTAAGAGTTAATTCTAGAAAATGAAGGGTAGATGACTCATCAAGTACATTACCGTTCATAAATATAGACTTAGACGGTATTGTGTCTACAGCGACAATGTATAGAAACTAATTCTCCCTTTCCCAGATTATTTTTCTTTCTTGCCTTTTCTCTATTGCATATAAATAGTTAGAGATGCATGCTTTGGCAATTTAGTCGTTTATCTTGCTCAAGAATTGCGTAACAAACCATCATAAAAATAAGCACACATTAATTTGAGGGACATATGAAGCATTTAATGGCTCATGTTCCTCAACTTGATGTGTGCTAATTGAATAGTGATAATTTGTTTTAATTTTTTGTAAATAGCATTATTAAATAAGTAGCATTGTAAATATTGTCATAAGAAAACACTTCTCTAATGGAAAGTTCTTTTCGACTGAACTAAAATTAAATTCATTAATTTAAAAATTTATTTTAAATTAAATAAATTTAAATTTTTTAAAGAATGCAACTAATAAATATAATTTTAAAAATTACATTAAATCTCATTAGTAATTCTCAATGACTTAAAAAATCTGTTTTTTTGTTGTTGTTTTTTTTTTTAAAGATAATTTACAAGAGTAGAATAAATATCAAACTCTTTTATGTTCCTCATAATGTGAAACGAGGATTTTTTTGCAAAAAAAAAAAATCCTCATATTGATCATAGTCTGAGATAAAAAAAAAAAAAAAAGAATCTTACTAAATATTATTTTAAATACACAAATTTTGAAACCCAAAACTAGGTTTATAAATGTTTCATTAAATATATTATCAAAAAATACAAAGCACTACACAAAAAATTTTCTCACCCTTTGATTCACCCTAACACCTTTTTGGAAACAAAAAAAAATGCATAGTAAGTTTCATTTATATTTTTAGAAATATAAAATTGAAATTGAAATTTTGTGAAAATATTTAAAAGTTTAAAAAAAGAAAAAATCAAGTCAATGTTGTCTAGATAATTATTACAATAGTTTTTTATTTTAAATTTTAGTATAAAGCTGAAGATCGTGTAGTAAAAGGTCCTGGAAAATTTGAAATTTCCTTCACTCCTGCAAATGGGGACAAAAAAATTACAGTTGATGTTTTTAATTTCAAAGGTTAGCTGTTCTAATTTTTTATTAATAAAAATAAAGTTTTTTAAAATCGTTTTAAGACCATTTTATTTTTTTAGATTTTTATACTTCATTATATTGTAAAAACAACAATCAAAAAGCAATAGTTTTTTGTAAATAGTTATAAACTAAAAATGGAAAAAAGTTCTAAGATAGATAAAGTATTTATAATTTTTTGTCATTTTCCTTAAGGTACTGGAGGAGTCATAATGGGGATGTATAACACAGATGAATCAATAAAAGATTTTGCACACAGTTGCTTTAACTACGCTATTGCTAAAAAGTGGCCGCTTTATATGAGCACAAAAAACACAATTTTAAAACAATATGATGGAAGATTTAAAGACATATTTGAGCAAATTTATCAAGAGTATGTTAAACATTTTTTTTTTGATAAATAAATTTTATCATAAAACCTTATATACACCATTTCTTAAAACACTTTATTTTTTTTATTTTTTCAATGTCTTATTTATGTTGCTCTCCCCCACACTACCCTAAATGGTTTACTGGAGCAATTTACAGCTTTTGCAAAAGTATAACTTTTTTGTATAAAAAATATAATTTGAATAAAAAAGATTAAGTTTTAGAATTTACTTTTTTTTAAGTGTTTAAGATTATACTTTACCTTAATGGTGTGCCCTCCGGTGGCACAGGACTACTCCTTTTCTCAAAGGACAACTGAAATTTAAAAAAAATATCTGTCAGTAGCCTGGCAGGACAACCAGACAGTTTGTTACTTATAAGATATAATATATAATTATATTAATATAATTATATATTAATTAATTTATATATAATCATATATTTCATTACAAGTGTGTTTATTTATAAAGCTATATTTTAATTGAAGTAGAAAAGCATCTAGAAAAATATAATGGATATTCAAATAATATTTAAAACTTATTAAGAAACTTAAACAAATTTATAAAAATGTACTGTATAAAATGTTTAGCATTATGAAAAATGTTATTAATGGTCCGTAAAAACGCGCATTAATTTTAAAATCAACTAATAAAAACTTTTTATTGGTTGATTTCAAAATTAACGCGCGTTTTTACGAACTATTAGTAACGTTTTTCATAGTGCCAAACTTTTTATAAAGTTGTTTAAGAATTTGTAAAAGTTTCTAAAGTTTTAAATAATATTTGAATATCCACTTTATATTTTCTAGATGCTTATCTACTTTTATTAAAGTTTGAAATTACTAATGTTCGAACAAAGAATGAACTTTGAAAGTTATAAGTGCTTTATAAAAGTAATAACACTATATTTATTGTTTATTGTTTTGTTTTTTATAGCTTTTTCCCTGACTTATAAACGTTTGCTCCTTAAAAACAAAGTTCACGGCTTTACATAAACTAAAATGTTTAAAAAATCATTAGTTTCACCTGAGAAAAAATATAACAAAAAAACTTTTACACCAGACTACTGATTATCGTAGCAGACAACTCAAATAAGAAATAAAAACTGTTTCTAAAAACTAGACAGTACACCACTGTACCTATATAAATAGTTGATAACTTGTCGACTTTATAATATAAGTTATTTAATACTACAACAATTGTTTTGTTTTTAGTAAAGCAGAATTTTAGTATTGTAAATTTTACATAATTATAAAACAAAGATAAATTTAATTTGTAAGACTAAGATAAAAATACAAATTCCTGCATTCTATTACAATAAAAAAGTATAAAACATTTTTTTTTAAGTAACTACTGAGTAAAAGCAGTTGCTTTTTTTATTCACCCGGCCTATTGTTGTAAAAATGATCTTTGGGTTTCTGACGGAGATGGAGAAATATTAACAACTGAGATTATTAATGAATGAACAAAAAACATTCTAATAGCGCATGGTTTTGAATACGTCACAAAAAGTTATCTTCACTAGTGCCAAGACTCTGATGCGGACAAACAAATGAAATAATGGCTGTAAAATGTGAAACTTGTATTTCTCTTTCTGATGATGAAGTTCCTGGTGCTTAAGTGTTTAAAATTCCTGTGGAATGCAGTGTTAATGAGCTTAAAAGGAGTTTTATAATCTAAAAAAAAGTGGGAATAAAATTTAATTGTAAAAACTTTTATAGCTCTTTTTCAAATTTTCATCAAACAAGTTGTTAGTAAAAGTAGATAGTGTAAAACCCCAAAATAAAATTTTGCGATGCAATGAATTCAGCTTGTTATGTATATATTCTTGTAACATGAAAGTTGCAAGCATATGCTTGTAGTAACTATAAATTCAAATTTTGTATTTAATGAGCAATTTTTCATGAGTAAATAAATAGCATGTGCAAAAACTGAAAGCTCTCAAAAAGCTGTTTAGAGAAGCAGCTCACATTGCTCGCAATGTTTGCACTCATTTACTTCCACTGAGGCATGCATATACATATTTCATTCAGTGTGAATAGGCATAAGTGCGCCAAAAGAATTTCCAAACATTGGCATAAGTGCGAATTAGTTACGAAAACTGGCATAAGTGCGCCAAAATTATTTGCAAACATAGGCATAAGTGAGAATTGGCATAAATGCAAAGCAGTTGCAAAAACTGGCACAAGTGTGAACTGTCATAAGTGCAAGTTGGCATAAGTGCGCCAAAAGAATTTGTTAACATTAGCATAAGTGTGAATTGTTAATTTGCACTTATGTGAAAATTTGCAATTTTATTTGATGCACTTATGCCGATTCGCACTTATGCCAGTTTTTGTAACTGCTTTGCATTTATGCCAATATTTGCTAATTGATTTGGTGCACTTATGCCAGTTCGCATTTGTGCCAGTTTTAGTAACTACTTTGCACTTTTGTCACTTATGCCAGTTCGCACTTATATTTGCAAATTCTTTTGGTGCAATTTTGCCAGTTCGTAATTGTGCCAGTTTTTGTAACTGCTTTGCACTTATACTAGTTCGCAGTTATGCCAATGTTTGCAAATTGATTTGGTGCACTTATGCTAGTTCGCATTTGTACTTTTTCTACTTATGCCAGTTTGCACTAATGGCAATGTTTGCAAATACTTTTAGCGCACTTATGCCAGTTTGTACTTGTGCCAGTTTTTGTTTACAATTACACTTAGCATTATGATAAACCTAATATAACAAGTTTTTTAAATTAATTTTTAATGATCTATATATTAAATAATATTGTATATTTTATAAATAATATATAATTATATTAATATAATTATATATTAATTAATTTATATATAATCATATATTTCATTACATTTACTATTATGCTAGCAAATATAAAAACATTGCAATTATATTTAGTCATATGGATGAAATTAATCTTAAATTTTTATCCAAAGAAACCCCAGTTCATGGTGTGTGTGTGTGTGTCTATATATATATATATATATATATATATATATATATATATATATATATATATATATATATATATATATATTTAAATACATTTTTGTTATTTTAGAAAATTCAAGGCAAAATTTGAAAGTCTTGGTATATGGTATGAACATCGTTTGATTGATGATATGGTTGCTCAGTGCTTAAAATCCTCAGGCGGATTTGTTTGGGGCTGTAAAAATTATGATGGTGATGTTCAATCAGACACTCTTGCTCAAGGTTTTTGTTTATTTTTGTTATTAATGTCAAATTTTTTGATAAACATTTTTATTAGAGATAAACATTTTAAATGATATGATGAACATTTTTATTTAAAATGCTTATTTTATATTTTTCTGTTTTTACAAAAAAATCAAAAATAGCATATTGTAATAAAAATAATTTTTACAGATATTACATATGACCTTAAACTGTAAGAGGTTGGCATCAGGTCGGCAAAAAAAGATTGACACAAAAGGGTTACCATAAAAGATAGAAATAAGGTCGGCATTTTTTTGCCGACCTTGTTCTATGTTTAAATTTTTTCCTTTGTGGAAATAATGCCAAATATAGGCATTTTTCACACAAAAAAAGTATATGCTCTAAAAAAATGGTCCTCGAATTTGGGTGGCGCCTAAAAACAATCATAGGTTTTGAAAAGGGTCATAACCCCTTATATTTATTACACACTAAACATAGTTTACAATATGCTACAAGCATTTGTAAAAAAATATCCATATTTAATAATTTTTTAGTCTTCTGATATTTTTATATTTAATTAGTTTAGTTAAATGTTTAAAATATTTAGATGTTAAAGTTTAAAATATTTAGATGTTAATATTATTTATGTAAATAACTTAAAAACATTAATATTATAGTTAGAGCTCTTTTGAACTTTTTTGTTGTTGACTTTCAGAAATTGTTTTAAAAAAATTCAAATTAAACAATAAAAAAATGTTGGTTATTGAAAAAAGATAAATAATAAGAGATTCTTGGCAATATTTTTGTTGCTGTTTTTAATACATTTTATTCATTCATATTTTTAATTTTTTTTTTCATAACTTTTTTTAATTATTTTTTACTATTGTTGTTATTCTTTTATTTACATTTACTGAATTACTTTAGGGTTTGGTTCATTGGGTTTAATGACCAGTGTTCTTTTATGTCCTGACGGAAAAACAATAGAGGCTGAAGCTGCTCATGGTACAGTGACCCGGCATTATCGTGATTACCAAAAAGGGAAACCTACCAGCACTAATCCTATAGCTAGTATCTATGCTTGGACTCAAGGATTGTCCCACAGAGCTAAATTAGATGGCAATCAAGAATTGGAAAAGTTAGTACTTTTTAATTGCAATTTTTTTTATAACTTTTTTTAGCAAGAAATTGATTTTTATTTGAATAAATGTTTTTTATTTTGAATAAACTGAAATTATACTATAAATGTATAATTTTATAAATATGCAAAAAATAAAATAAATTAAAATATTTTCAAAATCTTATAAAATACTGAAAAAAGGATTAAAAAGTTGAGTTTTTTTTTTTTTAATTGTTTAAAGGTTTAGCAAAGCTTTGGAAAAAGCTTGCGTAGATTGTGTTGAAGATGGATTAATGACAAAAGATTTGGCTGGCTGCATATATGGAATCAAGAAGTAATATTTTTAATTTTTTTAATTTATTTTCACAAAAGTGATGTCACAGTGTGCCCAGCAAAACCATAAAATGTCAGATAGCCGTATCCATTTTGTCTAACAATGCAGTAATTAAAAATTATTTTTTGGATTTATTGATAAAAACAAGTTTGTTTTAATGTAACAAAGTAAGTAAATATTTCTTCTCATACAAACTCTAAAAAAAGCTTTTATTAACGCTCAAAGTTTGAACGTTTGATATTAATTCTTGATATTAAGGTTAACGCATAAGTGTGTCGTTATTTTTCGCTTTTTTTTTCCCTTTTAATTTTATGTATTCTTAAGGTTTTTATTAATTAATTTTAAAATGAACTAGAAATATTTTGTTTAAAACATAATGCTATTTGTCAATCAGTAATGTAGATGATCATTATGATTTTATCTTTATTTCTATAAATTTCTAATTGCTATTTTTTCTATGCAGCGTTAAAAGAGAACACTATCTACTAACTGACGAATATCTTGATGCCGTTAGACAAAAACTTCTACAAATTTGGACTCCTCCAAAAGCCTAATAACGCCTCTCAAGCTCGAATTGCTATTGTCTAATTCCTAATACTTCTAAGCCAAATGCGTGCTCTAAATATTGTTGTAATAGGTGAAATCTAATATTTTTGTAAATTTAGGCAATTTAGAAAATTTTTTTTAAATTTATGTTTTAGAAAGATTTTACACTTTTAAATACTACTTTGTTATTAGTGATGTCTTTTAAAATCTATTACCAGTGCAGATGCACTGACAATAAGCCTTCGAATATTGATATTACCAGTGCGCCAATCATATTGCGATAATTGTATCACACGGATATTTTTAACACGTGGCTATTCCGTTATGTTATGTTTTTATTCCGTTTGCACGAATGCGGAATTTATGTTGTACGTTTAAGTACAACTTAAATGTTGTACTAATAAGTTGGTTTCTACAAGAGTAATATATATATAGATAGATAGATAGATAGATATAGATAGATAGACACACACACACACACACATATATACAGTATCGGACAAAACGAGTGCAACCAAATAGTAGTAATTTAGTTGCTTTATATAAAAGTGCTGCATTTTTTCAATTTAGAGAAATAACTATGTAACTGTTTAGAGACAAAGTTCTTCAAGTTTTATTCATCACAAAGTTCATTATTTGTACACAAAAATTAATAAATTAATCAAAAGTATTTAAAAAAGTTGATTTCCTTCTGGACAAAACAAGTGCAACTCGACAAAATGTTGACCAAGCTGTATTTCGCTATCAATATTTCGTGGCGAATCCTTTGTTGTTGATCACAGCCTTGCATCTTCGAGGCATAGATTCGATCAAGTGATCAATGAAACTTTGGGGAATCGCTGCACAGGCCTTACGAACACCTTCACGATTAATTATGCGGTTGACGATCTCCCACAGGTTCTCGATAGGGTTAAGATCCGTAGATTGTGGCGGCCAATCCATCACCGATAGGTGGTTGTCTTGAAACCACTGCTTGACTACTTTTGCAGTGTGTTTCGGATCGTTGTCTTGCTGAAAAACCCATTTTATTGGCATATTTCATTCAGCATGAGGTAACATAACATCTTTCAGGATATTTTTATACATGAAACGGTCCATTATTCCATCGTTTCGATGTATTGGACCTAGACCATTAGCAGAAAAACACCCCCAGACCATTATATTGCCTCCACCATGCTTCACGGTCTTATGGCAGTAACGTAAATCGAGGCGTTTTCCAACCAGTCGACGTACACGGCAAATGCCATCGCTCTCAATGATGTTGAACTTCGATTCATCACTGAACAGGACAGTTCGCCATTTCTGCACATTCCAGTCAATATGAGATGTAGTAAACAGGAGTCTTTTCTTCTGGCTTTTAAGTGAAATCAGCGGTTTCTTTGCAGGGCGTCGAGAAAACAATCCGGCTTCAACAGCACGTTGTCTGATTGTTCGGTCCGATACAGGCAGCTCTAATTGCTTTTGTATCTCGACTGATGATATCCAGGGATCCTTCTTGACGGATCTGACGGTCATAGAATTCTCTCTAGAAGTGGTGGAACGCGGTCTTCCACCTTTGTTATCTGCTGCCAACTTGCCCGTAGAACGATATTTGGAACATAGTCTTGATACGGTCCATTTTTTCACGCGATATTTATCACAAATACTTTTTTGTTACATTCCACTTTTGTAATCGCCAAAAATTTTCTTTCTTAGTTCCAATCCAAGACTGTCGGGAGCCATTTTTGCGCTTGAAGTCATAAAAATAATAAAAATAAATAATCACGCTTCTCAAGGCTTACCGTGTTACATTTACCTTGTGATGATACAATAATGCTCTGTGGAACACAACGTCTTGGTTGGATGTGGGCTGTATTGATGTAATGAAACACTTGTTGTATTTCACTTCTTGTATTGATGTTCTTCGATAAAACACTTTGATAAAACTCACTTCGATAAACTGTCTTGATAATACTGACTGATTGACTTCTATATACTGACTGAATTACATGTCGATTTACATGTCTCTTATATAGTAAAATGAACCTGTGTGAACCTGTTCTGGAAGATTCTAGATGCTTCTTTTCTGGAAGCTTCTGAATGTTTCTGGACTTTCTGAATGCTACTGGACGCTTCCAGATGCTTCTTCTGGAAACTTCTGGAAGCTTCTGCATGCTTCTGGAAACTTCTGGATACTTCCTTTAATTATTAAAAAACTTCCGTGACGTTGACACGGACCAGACTTAAGAAAATGAAACAAACCAAAAAAGCTGCACTTGTTTTGTCCGCTGCAAAAAGGCACTTGTCAACAAAATTCTGCCTGTGTGCTGTCACCTGTCAGCTGATTGCTCATGTCATAGAATGCTATGACTACAGACTTCTGAACTGTTTGCTGTGGTAGTATAGTTCGTTTCGTTTTTAAGACATGTAAAATTAGGAACACTTTTTAGCATTGTTCGATGTTGGTTGCAAATGTTTTGTCCAATACTGTATATATACACACGCGTACACACACACACACACACACACACACACACACACACACACACACACACACACACATATATATATATATACATATACATATACAAGTTATTTCAGAAAATCTTTTTTATAGTCAATGGAAATAGAGCAAGGACACTAAGTGTACTAAATGCAATTATCAAACTTCATATGTCAATGTTTGAAGAAAGAAAGTACAATAAACATAAAGATAGATATTTTGATAAAAGCTTTAATGGTTTGTTACACAGTTAAGAAAGAGTTTTAAAAGCTGAAACCTTCATGGTTTTAAGTATGTTGAATCTAATAATTCTTTTGACTTAATCAATCAAGATGTTTTCATATTCAAAAATTGCCAAAGGATTCAAACAATGCACCATTTAGTCTGGAATGTTTTTATATTAAAGCTATCTTTATAAGATTTGAATTAAACTCTTTTCAAGTTTAAATTTAACGGTTCTACAATTCAACAATTTATTAAACGTAATAGGTATGAACAATATTGGTCTAAAAAATTAGCTGTATTAAAGTTACATTGTGTTGATTTGTCATTGTATGTGATTGCACTGCTGAAAAGTTTTAAGAACATTTTCTTTAGTTTCTCGTGAAAGTTAAGCTTAATATAAAATTTATGCACCATACACATTAGTGTGGATGGTTCTAATATAACTACTTAGTTTGATAGACTTTTAAAGCTGTCATATAAAATTAGAAGTTTGATTTGGTACTTGCATATTAGCTGGTTGATTATCGTGATATTCTTATTTCTAAATTCGATATGAGATTTCTGACTTGAATCTGATTTCAAAAATATATTAATCAATTTTGGTCAACTTTAGAAAGTATATTAGTCAGTTAAAAAATATTTTGTCAATACAAATCTATGGTGTGGGAACAGGTATGGCATCACCTCATCCAGACTTAAACCATTTAGATTACAAAGTATAAGAGTATGTATCTGAATCATATACAGTATTGTGCAAATTAGTTCGGACAGTGGCAAAATTGGAATAATTTTCACAATAAGCCCAACTTTTAGCTATGATACTAAAGATTCTCTTGTTTTTTCAGATAAATAAGTGTTTTACTGTAGTCTAGTGGTGTCTGGCAACTCTTTGCTGCCGGGAAGACATTCTAGCAAACGCATCAGTGGCTTCAGTGCTACTCCAGGCTTTGTGCAGAAAGGTTGTGACGGAGGTTGTGACGGATTATTCACCTCGTATTCACAATGGACATCACTCCCAAGAAACGTGCAAGCATTATAGCACTTAAAGAACATGCTGGTTTGAGCATTAGACAGATTTTTAAGAAAATGAAGGTGGCCAAGTCAACCGTTGGTGACATCTTGAAAAGAAAAAAAGACACTGGTGAATCTTCAACACTGCGACAAGGAAGATGTGGAAGAAAACGCAAGACAACACCTCGCGATGATACAGTCATCATCAGAGAAAGTATAAAAAATCCTAAGAAAACAAGTGCAGACCTTCAGAGAGATTTGTCCACATCAGGCGTAAAAATTTCTTCTTTAATTGTCCGACAAAGGCTCCTTGAAGTTGGCAGATTTGCCAGAAAATCTCTAAACAAGCAGTTATTGGCATCGGTTATGAAGAGAAAACGTCTTCAATGGGCACGTAGGTATTCTCAATGGACAGCAGACGACTGGAAAAAAGGTGAACCGCTTCGGTCAGGACATATTCAACAAGCACCCAAACATCCGCCTAAGAAGATGTTTTGGAGTAGTTTTAGTGCTAAAGGCCTTGGACGACTCATTAACGTAGAGGGAATGATGAATAGTGATAAATACAAGGCTATTTTGGAGACTCATTTGCTTCCTAGTATGACAAGGGACTTTCCTGATGGAGATGGCATTTTTTAGCAGGATAACGCACCATGCCATACTTCACGTAAAATACGCACATTCTTTGAAGAAAGTGGACTGGATATTTTAGACTGGCCTGGAAATTCTCCAGACATCAATCTCATTGAAAACTTACGGGCTGTAATCAAACAAAGACTCCTGAAAGAAGACCGTTCGACAATGGCAAAGCTAGTTAGTGCTATAATTAGGACCTGGTATCATGATGAGCAAGTGACTAAAATGTGTTCAACTTTGGTCGAATCCATGCCAAATCGTGTTCAAATGCTTGTAAAAGCAAAAAGAGGTCATATCTCCTATTAATTATATATTATTTTGTACCATTGGCATGTTTTTTTTGAATAAAACTTCAATGTGGCAAATAATTGTGTTATTTCAGCCACTGTCCGAACTAATTTGCACAATACTGTAATACAATAAACAAAAATTGATAAAACATAAATATGTGCTATGTATAAACATCAATATTAAATAAAACATTAAATAAAATATTTGGTATATATCAGTAAATAAATAAAATAACAAAAATATATCAGTATATAAATAAAAGCAACGGTCACATAGAAAAACAAATACTAGTTTACTATATTTTATTTTTGATCATGGTTTTTATTTAAATAAACAATTTATAAATAACTAAAGTTTAGTTTCATATAACAAAAATACTAAGTTTAATATAACAAACTTACACAAAATAATAATAAAATCAGCCTGAAATAATAATTTAAAAATTAACAAATATTAGCAATGGCATTTCCCACAAAACCAACTACTTATTGGGTTTCGCTCAAGACCCAAGCAACCGAATTGGTTTCATGATAAACATCTATCGCATTGAAGCCAACAATTTTTTTTATTTTACTAACAATAATCATTGCTTGATCATCTTCCTGTGCTGTATCATTTTCCTGATGGCAAAGAGCGCAACATCGACTGATGTTTAAATTTTTGATTTGATTTTCCAATACCATCCATGCCGAATCATCAAAAAATGTTTAAACTGTTGAATATAGACTCTAGGATCAGCAGCTCACATATCAATGACTGATTTTAATAATTTAGTTGACAATTTTGAACAAAAATCTATAGCTTTATTAGCATTGTCATTGGACACTAACCATCGCAAACTTATAATTTGCCTATCTATCAAATACAACTTTTCATACCTTTTAGGTGCATAGTAAAAGAGCCGCTGCTTTAAATTTAATAGTCTGCCTGAAGATTTTCTGACAATAGGTTTTAATAAAAGAGTCGGCTGGCTAAATAACTTTGTTGGAATTTCGTCTTTTTTGATTTGGTCAATTTCTTTTCCTTGAATTTCATGCTCATTTAATTCTTCTTTGCATTGTTCTACTACCTCTTTCTGATGAATTGAAAAGTCAAATCGTTCTTTTTGTTCATCAAGCCCCATTACCTCATCTTGAATTATTTTTATAAATATATTTACAACAATTAACTTTTAAATTTAAAAATATTTATTACTTTTCTATTACTATAATACATTATTTCTTTTTTATTTAAATCAAAGTTAAAACTAACTGTGCTGTTGTTCAATGGTAAAGTAAATGACTGTCTACTTAGTTTGAATTTTGGATCCAACTTTTTCTCCACACTTGCACTCTAACACAATTTAAGAGCGTCTTGTATGCAACCACTTTCTGCTCATTAATCTTTTCAGCAAGATCATTTTTCACGAATGATATAATAACTTCACATTCTTTTCTAAAGTATTGTTCACGAGTATAATTACGATAACATGACTTACGATACTTTGCTTCTTTGGCAATTAAATCATCACTGCATATTGCCATAACTCTTTCATCATTTCATTTAATGCTACACTTTCTAATTAGCTTATCAGGTCTCATTTCCTACAAGATAAAATTTAAATATGTTAACTTTTTATTGTTTACAAACTTATTTCCAAATTACACTTATATATTTATTTCATAATAAATCATATACCTCATAAGTTAAATCTTGCTCGCTTTCCGACTTTTTAAGTTCTATAACAAATGCTTTCATATTTCTATATGAAATCGACAGAGAAGAGCTTTGCTTTTTGGAAAAACAGTCTTTATAGCAGAAATTTAAGCATAATCTTTATCAATAACAAACGTGACAGACTTAAGTAGGTCACCAGTCCAACACTGAATATGGTCCAGAATCATCTCTAAATGATTCTGATCTTCTCTATTAACAAGACTATGCATTACTGGCTGACCTATTCCATTGCAGTCCACAATGACAAGGGTGTACAATGACATTGTCATAATGTTGACCTAAATATGAACGCCATGTAAGACAATATGTTATAACATAAATTTAAAAATATTACTATTAAAGCAAAATGAAAAAAACAGAGAGGAAAACAAAACAAAGTAATAATAGATACCTTGTATGTATTATCCATCATAACAACTTCCAAAGACTTATGCAAAATCCTCTGTTGTTCTGAGTGGACCAAGTAATAGCCTCAATGTATCCTTCCATATTAGCATGTATGTTATGTTCCATACCAGTCAAAACATTTCTAATTTCATCAACAACAGAACCTATTTTATCATAAAAATTATTAATTGATTTCCTTAAGCTTTTTTTTGAATGAGAGGTAACTCCATTCCAAAGAAATATCGAAATTTTTTAAAACTATTATATTCCAAAGAAGCTCCACGAAATGAAATGCGTGATTTTCCGAAATTAGTTTGGAAAATCGGTTGACGAATTATATTATCATTTCTTAAGTTATATTTATTTTTATCTTTTAAGGTATATAAATTATGGAAAGAAACTGGGTTGGAGTTAGTTTTACATTTGTACATAAAACAAAGAATATTAAAATCATTTAGCTGATATATATCAAGAATTTTCATTTCAAATAAGAAAGGCTTGGCATGAGTAAATCGATCTTTAAAATTAATAAGACGAGCAACATGCTTTTGTTGACGATAAAGAGGCCTAAGTTTGGATTTATTAGCACTACACCAAGCAATATTTGCATAGTTTAACTGACAGTGGATAAAGGAGTAATATAATTGAGTTAAATTACGTTTATTTAAAACACTTCTACCTTTTTACAATATTCCCATACTTTTAGCAACTTTGTTACACAAGAATTCTATGTGATATTTCCAATTAAGGGTTTCGTTGATATTGATACTCAAAAAGTTGTATCAGTTACTCGTTTTATTAGAATTTTTTCAATAAAAAGTAATGGTCAATCGCAAGGCAGAAGTTTTTGGATGAAAAAGTATCCAATTAGATTTTTCAACATTTAGTGAAAGCTTGTTTATTTTAAACCATTCAGAAATTTTTGTTAATTTGATATTCATATTTTGAAATAATGATGCAATATTGTTATCAGATAAAAAGAGGTTAGTGTCATTTGCAATCAATTTACTATTGGGATCTTTTCAAATTAAAATTTATTTACCACGAAACTTCATTTTCTGCTTTATATTATATATATTTTTCTGCTTTACCATTAATTTTTTATCTAACAAGTAGTTGGCAACAAGAGTTGGATTTGCACCGTGATGAAAAAGAACCTCAAGAATTTTTGTTGTAGGTTTTCTAGATGATAGAACCTTCAAGATTTTTCGTTGTAGATTTTCTAGATGTAGAGTATAGTTGAAATTTTTCAGCACTAATCGGATGGTTCAAGATTGCACACCATATATCCAGGTAATGCAGGATTGTATGCAATATACAATGCCACCTATATGTTAAACAACTGTATATGAAAATTGATCATAAATAATCAATAATCACAGGATAGTTGAACATTTCTGTCATTACAATAAAAAATAAATTATCTTGATTGAAATGATATCAATGTATTCTTGAATATTATTGCATTGAATTAATATTCATTATTAAAATGTAAAACCATACCTGACAGCGACAAGGAAGGACTGATAGGTGACTTCTTTTTCCAGTCACGCCATTTCTTTTTCTAGGTTGCCCAAAATAGTTACAAACCCACCTAAATAACAAAATCAATTTAAAAAAAATGTTATGATCATGATCACCAACAACATAAGCACTAAAAACATCACTAACAACAATATAATCATCAGCACTTCAAATAACTGTATTTGTCAACCATATAGAAACAACAAAAGAAATAGCAGACTTGTGCCATCACCATCATTGCTTTGTTGTCCTTGTTTTTGCCCTCGCAGAGGGTTGTACAGATGTCACAAAACAAAAAAGTAACAAAGTTAAAAGACAAATACGGTTTTTATTTACCTGTTGACTTTTGTTAAATAGTATTTATAAAAATCTTACTAATTATAGTATTTATAAAATCATAGGTGGAGAAAACAATAATAATAAAAATCAACTTCTATGTTATTTTAAATAAATAATTTGGCTTTCATATATGCAAAATAGGTCAACTGAATCCAAAAAGCCATCCAAATAATGCAATATAAATAGAGAACATCTTTAAATAACAGTTTGTATACACAATTAAATCAAAATTGAATAATTTGTAATATAACTAATACTAGACCTTACAAGCACATTAGAAACAATTAACAAAAGTATTTTTATCAAAAATTTATTCGCAGAAAAATTATTAAAATCACTTTATTAGTATATAAATTTTTTTGTTGTTGATAAAATGTAAATTAGTCAGTTAGATCAACATTAACAAATACTACGCAAACAGTTAAAAAATAAATGTAAGCTACATACCTTTTTATCGTAAATTGTATTTCCAATGTAAGTGAATTTTGATGACACAATAATTAAACTTCGTGGTTATTGAACATGTCAAATGTACTGATTTACTTTGTAAATAATTCTGATTCACTCCATCAAGGCTGAAAGCAACCACTACTAAGTTAGGAGTTATTAGAAAACAAAGAATTAAAGAGCAAAGAAACAGTTGACAGAGGACTTAAATTAAAAATTGTAGGTTGTATGAGTCAGGAAAACATAAAGATGGGAAAAAATAGAGTTCCAAAGAGATTAAGTGAGGAGGAAAAAACTAAACAAAAAAGTTTTTATAACATGCAGAGACAAATACAGTAAAAGGATGAGACTTTGGTGAATGGTGATTCAAGCGAAAAGTAGTTTAATGGAACTAGAGATGATATCTCCTTTGGCCAATGACTATGGGTTTTAATGTTGTAATAAAATACACAAGAATTATAATAAATGCAATTTGTTTATTCATCAAGTAAAATTTTTATTACTGTGAAAAACTATAATAATTTTAGATAATTTATTAGATAATTTTAGTTTATTCTTTAGTCACAATGTAATACCATTCAAAATGTAACTTTACTGAAGATGAATTGTTAAAGATTGAAAAAATATCCTGCAAATTTAAATAAATGTAAAGTATATTTCTACTAGAAAAATTTAATGTTAAAATAAAGCAGGAAAAAGGTGTAATTTATTCATTCATTCAATACTATTACCAATAAATTAGTTCAAAGTTTTTTGCTGTGAATCAATAAACTTAAGGCAAAAGACAGAAATTTATATTTTATAAGCATTAAACATTAAAGAACTGTATTAAATAATAATATATATTCATATTTAACTTAACTTAATGGTTTTCCTGACTGGCATTTAATCGCTAAAATCACTCTAAAAAAAAAAGAAACGAATAAGTAAAATAAATGAAAAATCAGTTGTGACAATAGCCTTTTCAGCAATTAACTTTTTATTATTACTAGCAATAGTTTCTTTACTATCTATCCTTATAGGATGATAATTCGTTAAAGTGAACTTATCGACTGCATTCATACAACTTTGAAAATTAGGGAAAGTATCTCCTAACTTTAAGTTTAAAAAATAAGTATAAACAAATAATTTCGCCATGGAAATTTATTTAATTTCAGTTAAAATACGCGCTTGTCACATGTGTAAAATAAGGTGGTGTGATTGGTACACTGGTAATAGCAATTTTTACCGGTTTATCACCTGTGTATATGCATTGGTAATAGCACTTTGCGTGATGTCTATTCAATTTTTATTCGTACTTCGTCGTTTTTACGTTGCACAAAATAACCTAAAAACTGTCTGCAACTATTTTTTCTTTAGCTATTGATTAACATAAGTGGTCGTCTACAAGTTACGTCACGCAATCTTTTACTGTTTCTGGACCCCCTCCCCCTCGTCACAACATCGTAACTTTTTAGTAACAAGTTCGGTATAAGTCGTCACAAAACCACTAACCCCTCACACCTAAGCGGAAATAATTTTTTTTTTTAAATGGTTTACATTTCTGGCGGACATTTTTTTTTTTGCAGTATCTTTAAATAGATCAAAATTCATCGTAAAAATTTCTTATCTTCTGAAAATGGTGACCAAGGAACGTTGACAACCCCCTCTATTTGAGAGGGTTGTCAACTCTACGAGGTCAAAACTTTAGAATGTTAGAATTATTTTTACTAAATGAGAATTTTACAAATGAATTTAAAGTCGAGTTCATAATGGTAGAGTTTTTTTTTAAGTGTTTTTTTTAAGTTCTCTAACAAATACTATTTCAAACAATACTTTAATTACGGTTAAAAAAACGTTTTAAATTCAGGTTAAATGAATAAACAGCATTCCTCTGTTTTGCATACTTTCTTGTGGAATACTGCAAAAAAAAAAAAATTAATAATAGACATTATAAACTTTTTTTATTTGCTGCAGTAGTTAATAAAAAGTTTGAAAAATTGATTAATATTGCCCATATCGTTTTAAAATGCCAAACATTAAAAACTCTCATAAAGATAATAGAGCTTTAGTCGGCCTAATTTGTTTTTCAAAAGGATCAGAAATGACAAAAGTTAAAGAAGGAAGTGTGACATTGAACAGAATACATTTTAAAGTCATTTGATTTGAACAATAATAACTTTCTTAATGGCATTTGTACTAAATGTAAAAAAGTATTAGAAAGACTTGAAAAATGAGATGAAAACATTATTCTGAGTTAACCGTCTGATTACGCAAAAGTCAAAGTAAGTATACTTATCAAAAAACAATCATTCTGTGTTTGAGCATTTTAAAATTGCTCGAACTACAAATATTCCAGAATCAATATCTGAAAATAGAGGGAAAATCAAGATGGGAAGAGTAAAGGCATCATCACCTTGAAAAATAAAAATATATAAAAGTGGTAGGGTTGTCATTGGAAGCGGATTACCTCGGCATTGCATAATTTAACAGAAGAACTTGACAAAGTTAGGGCGAACCTTTTATTTTTGGTTTAATATTTCAAACTTGAAATTAAGAATTTTGTATAAAACATTTGAATTATAAAAACCGAAAACATGAATGTAAATTTCTTTTGATATTAAGATAGACGAGATGACGAACTTCAATGCTCAAAAGTATTGAAAAGAAAATTTGAGGAGGAGGGAGATAATGTCAATGTTGCAGCCAAAGGTAAAGCAATTGCTGTTGAACAAACGAAAAGCTCTTTAAAAGCGCTTTTTCCAGTTAAAAAATACCCAATTTTAGAAATAAACAAATTTAAAAACACTTGTTGACTTAAACAGAGAGCCAAAGTTCTTATCATATTTTGAAGCTGGAAGGGAAGAGAGTTATTTGAAACCAATGTTAGTGAAAAAGATTTATAAATGATTACTTTGATATTAAAGAAATAATTACTGAAAAAAATTCCAGACAGTTGGTTTATTGTAAAAACAGTGAAGGGCTTGTTGAGACAGTAATAAAGGAGAGAAAGTTGTCAAAAGATTACATTTTAAAGGTGAGCATTGACGTTGTAGGCGGATTTTAAATAATTTGTTTAAATAGTATAAAAAATAGGGCAAATAATAATGTCAAAAAAAAAGTTAATCTATGAGGAAGGAATAGATAATGAAAAATACAAAGGTGGTGGCGTCCACTCAAACCTTGAGAAAGTTATCACTATTTTAAAGATAAGTAGTTTAAAATACTTTTGTGCTTTTGATATGAAATTGGCCAATATATTTTTTAGAATTGAAAGCGCAGCATCAACACATCCATGTCCTTGATGTAACATTTGTAAAGAAAAAATTCAAGATTTTCAAAATCATGGTGAGCTCAGAACTCTAAGAAGTATCCGTTTATTAGGTAATGCTTTCAAAGCCGCCTGTAAAAATTAAAAAAAAAATTTAAGCGTTTAGCTACATCTTATATTAGTAGCGTTAACCTCCTACTAATTGATCTGCCTGATGACGTAAAAGTTATTGAAACCCTTGCTCCAATGGAACTTCATTTACTTGCAGAAATACAAATAGAATTTATGATAACCTTGTAAAATATTTGCAATCTATGGATACTACTTTATGGGCAAACCAAACTTTAGGTTTTTAAAGGCCCAAGCTGCATTGTGGTCAATTTAAAGGTTGATAATTTTCTAAACTGCTAAAAAATATTTATTTGTTAGAAGAATTAATAAAATCTTCCAAACTGGAAAAAAATAAACATATCATTTCTATAGCTAATTCCTTTAAATGTTTAAAATCTTTTAAAGTTGCGTGTCTTGGTTCTAGTTTGTCACCTGAATATTAGTCAATAATTACCGAATACAAAGATGCCTATGTTAAACTTGGTCTACAAGTGTCACCGAAGGTGCATTCTCTTATCAAGCATACATGTGAATTTCTTTCATTTATGTCAAATTCCAATTCAAATAAAGGATTGGGTTTTTGGTCTGAACAGGCCTCAGAATCTATTCATTATGATATCAAACAGTTTTGAAAGAGTGGGTAAAAAGTTTCTAGTAGCCTTAAAGACTATCCGCAAAACCTGCTTAAAGCCACTGTTACGTACAACTCCTGACATACCTTCTTTAAAACAGATTTACTTTAATATGTTATAATATATTTGTGTATCTTTTAGAAACTAATATTGATTGTAAATGGAAATAAATATAAATGTAAACATTAATTAAATGTTGTATTGCTGGTTGTTAAAAATATTATGCAATTCCCATTTCTGTTTTCATTTTCATCACCTTTATACTATTAGCTTTTAAAAGGTCATCTAGTTACATCAGCATAAATTTAAAAAAAACTAGAAATTTTCAAAACATTTAAAAAAATATATAGAGTAAAACCGGGTCAAACCACACACCATATCATTCCGCACACTGATCAAAATTATCAAATATATGGTTATGAAAAAAATAAAAATAAGTTCAAATACAGAACCATCTCCTCTATTCGAATTGATAAATTATATGCCGATTCAACTCCATTTTTTTCTTTTTTTATACAACTTTAATGGGGAGTCAAAAATTTTTATATATTTTGTATCGTTGCGAACAAAATTGCGCTTGAACCGAAACTGATATGAAAATAATTTTAACACTATCTTTTTGGAAATTTAATTTTAATTCTGATAGTATAATTTTTATGTAGCTAGAACAAAAAGCTAAACAAAAAATCAAAAAATTAAAAAAAACTCTTTTTCCTGATAAAACCGCACACTCGATTAATTACTTAGTTTTTCACAAGTGTTAGTTTAGTTTTTCGCAAGTGACTAAGCGCCTATCTTTATCTAATTAACTTAGTGTTAATTCCGGTTTAATTAAAAATAAACTATAATGTTATTTGTTAATATAATCATCTCTCACTCATTAAAAACCAATTATTATATTATTTCTTAATATTATCATCACTCACTCAATTCAATTTAACTCACTCACTTTAACATGTCAACTAAAAAAACAAAAGCATACAAGAAAGACGATATACTAGCCACATTAACTGATATGAAAGAAAGTAAAACATCACTGACAAAAGCTGCTTTCAAACATGGCGTTCCATTCTCAACGCTCAAAGATTGCAAAAATAACAACAACAAAAGCTTCCATGGCTCAGGTACAACAACGGTACTCTCAAATGAAACAGAAAGATTGATGGTGCATGCGCTCCAATTACTTGGTGACTGGGGTTATGGTTTACCCCAAATAAAATCCTAGAATTTGTATGTGGCTACCTTAAACGCGAAGATCAATTGTACTTATTCAAAAATGGCAGGCCTGGTAAAGACTGGTTTTATGCCTTTATGAAGAGATGGTCATAAGAAATTTCAACTAGAAAAGCGGATAACTTAGCATTTAAAAGAGCCACTTCTTGTACGCCAGAAATAATTGATCATTATTTTGAATGCGTTGTCAAGCAATATCAACAGACTGGTATAACTTCTGGTTCGCATATTTGGAATTGTGATGAAACAGGTTTTTTGGGTGATCAAGGCAAAGCAACCGTAGTGTGTCGAAATGGGACAAGACGTGCATTTAAGTTACTGGCAACAATGAAAAAATTAATTATATAGTAAACAACTGCTGCAACGCTGATGGCCATTTTCCATCACTATTTGTGATATACAAAGCCAAAAGAAACTTTTGTCCTGACTGGGCAAGAGGTGGTCCAGTTGGCACCAAATATTCAATTTCAAAATCAGGTTGGATGGAGCACGATACGTTTGTTAAATGACTGAAAGAAGTATTTATAGCCAAAACTGAGAAAACTGGTGGTATTCATATTTGGAAGCGGTATTGCTGTGCAAAAAACACAATATAATCTTGATTTGTCTATCAGAACATTCTTCACATATTCTACAGCCATTGGATAGAGGTGTCTATTGTCATGGAAAGAAATACTTACAAAGTATTAAAAAGACTCAAAATGTTGACTCAAATGAACTTAGATTAGACTCAAAAAAAGACTCAAATGAATTTAGATAAACAAAATTTTTCACCGTTGTTCAAACTGCTGTACTGTGGTAAATGTTTTACACGCTTGCATGCAATCGCTGGTTTCCAGTACACTGGCTTATTTCCACTTAATAAAAACAACATAAATCATAAGGCATTAGCAATCAAACAAGCATTTAATCCACCTTCATCAACTTTAGCAGTCTCCGTAGCATATACACCATCTTGCTCAGACACAGTTTCATCATCTTTAACAGCCACCGCAGCACCTACTTCAATTACACACCAATTACCATCTTTCTCAACTACACCAGCTTCAATTTTGATAGATATCAAACATGTGTTGAGCGTTGCAAAAACAGTATCAAGATAGAGTTGAAGCAGTTTTTTCAAGTAAGAAATCAATCGCATGTAAGAAATCGAAGCAGTGCAACTTGTCAAAACTTGGCGGGAAATGTATTACCGAAGAAAATGTGATTGAGTTCCTCAAACAAAAAGATGAAGAAAAAGCAATAAAGGAAGTCATGATAATTGCTAAACTTAACGCAAAGCGTAGACTCTCTATGCCAGGTACTCAAATGCCTGAGCAACCTCAGCAAAACAATAATGAAGAACAAGTACCAGCAGCCAAACGATTAAAAGTTTCAAAATGTAAAATGTGTAGAGTAAACTTACACACAGAAATATTGCAATGCGAGAATTCGATGTGTCGGGAACGGTTGTGCAAAGAAACATGTTTACCAAAGAAATGTGTAGTTGGAACTAAATTTTTTTGTTGCAAAAAATGTAAAAACTTAAGTATAGTTTCTTAAATATAAGTTGTGTTAAAAATAATAATAATAAAAAAAAGTTAAAATTTAAAAAATTCAGTGTTTTCTCAAGTGTGCGGTTTTATCAGAATGTCGCCTAAAAACCGCACAATTTTTTTTTCCTTTACATTTAATATTTTCGATAATTGTATTATTATTTTTGTAACATATATTTATATTATCTTATGTAGTTTTTATTACCTATCTAATAAAAAAAAAAAAGAAAAAGAAAAAAATTATGTTATTTTTATTGATAGTGTGCGGTTTGACCCGGTTTTACTCTAAATAAACTTAATAAAATTATTATTTATAAACAAAATTGAAAGTCACGAACATTGTAAAATATATTTATAAACTTTTGTTGATACAAACATTTAAAATTGATAAATGTTTATTATCAACATTTTTTTTTTCTAACACATTTTTTTGTTATTTTACAATTAAACGCTGTGAAAATTTTTTTTTTTTTTTTTTTTATTGCGGTTTTAAAGGTTTAAGATGCTCAAAGAAGTCCTTACGACCTTATCACAGAGCACTGCGAAATAGCATTTACTATTTAATGCTGGCTCTGGTCAGTTTTCTTACCAGAGCCGGCATTGAATCTTAAGCCATTTGGATTTAAACAATGCTCCACCAGCTGCTGTTATGATGCATTGTTGTTTTGATTATAACAAGGACGTATGAATAGAATATTATTATTTTCTTGATAAGAAATAATATTAATATCAATATAAGAAATTATTAATAATACTTCGTTGATAAGAAACTGTTTAAATTAAAAAGTCACCAAAACTGAATAGCTGTATCTAAAAAAATCTATTAATTGGCCCGATATAAGGACAAATTCATGAACTTTAAATGCTAAAATGAATGTTCATTAAGAATTTCAGGCCTGATTTTCCTGCAGTATTCAAAACGCCTCTGTATATTGTTTGAACTCTTACTTTAGGAATTATTTAAAAGCATTTTTCGTAACGTAAATGCTGCTGTCAAACTTTAAAGAGTCTAAATATAAATGCAATTCGAACTCATTAAAATTTTAAAATTACTAACGTAATTTAAAACAATTTGTCGCTCTCTTTCTGAGAGCTTTTTTGGGCACGATTCTAAAAAATTATTAACTTTTGATAAAATTTCGCCAATTGCACTAATTTTCTGGTCTTCTAATCACGAAAATTTATTCCTCGAAATTATTTTTATATTTTAAGGTAATTTTTTATTTTGTAACGTTTGTAGAGTTATAAGTCACTTTAACATTGATTTATTTATGCAAAATTTATCAATTAACTTCGGGAATTTAGATTTTGAATTTCGTTTTTATGTATGTCTACAACAACTAATGCCAATAATTTCTGATTCTTGCGAAGACGCCGTTAAAAATTTTATGAATTGTTTTAACTTTAAAATATGGCTATTATTCATTTGAGTTTTTATTTATATCCTTTGAGAAGGTCAATGTTTCATCACGCGGTCTTTTTTTTGCATCATAACTTTTATTCCGTTGTTTCACGTTACAAGAGTCAAGGATTAGGCCGATAAATTTCAATGTGATTTCATTTTTTTTTTTTTTTTTTGTGATTGGCAATACAAAATTATGAAAGTTTTCACGGAGTTTTATCTTGTTTGTGAAAACGATAAAAAATGTATTTTTGCCTTTGGTACCTAACCAATTAATGATAATTTATTTGCTCGAAACCATTCAGTAAGATATAAAAGTTTCTTGTTTACTGAATTTCACATAATTGTTTCATAATGATGGCATAGGTGCATAAAAATAAATTTATATCGTCAGTTTTTCCACTTTACCATGCAATGTATTGCTTTCTGTTTGACAAATAGCTTTTAAACCACGCAATATTTAACAGTTTGATACCATAATTTTTGTATAAAAATATTTTTTAATATAATATTAATTCTAATTTGTTATAAAATATGATGATCGACAGTGTCAGATATAGACTTTTATTGATTTCGCTCAGCTCAATAAAAACAACTAATGTATATTTAGTTTTATCAAATAATTTAAAGATATTATAAACGAAATTTTTTTTTATTAGCTTTCTATTTTAACAACTACCGGTACATTTGAGTTTTTTTGAGCATTTTACAATTGTCATGAAATGGCGTTTGTTATTTTTATAATTGTTTCATTTTCTAAAGAATTTTTATTTTGAACTCTTTTTATATATGCATATACTTTTCATATATATTTTTTTATACATTCTTTTTTAGGATTTTATGATTTACCAGTTTTATCCATTGGATTTAGTTGAGTTTTTGTTTTAACAAAATTTTTTGGAAATGGTTTGTAGGAGTGACTTTGAAATTTAAAAACATGTGATGTAAAATATCATAATTTATCAAATTATATTTATTTTTCAAAAAAAAAAAAAAATTCACTGTAAATAAAAAGTCACTCGATAAACATCATTATTATTTTTGCTATGGGGTTTTTATGTTTTTCAAAAAACCTTTTTTATACGTTTTTGAGCGATTTCAAATACCTTAAAGTGGTCAGGTATGTCAGTTATAAATATTTCATTTTGTGTTTTTATATATTTGAAATTGTTAAATATAAGTTGAAACTAAATAAACTGAAGTACTGTTTTTTGTTGTTGGTGTTGGTTTACTTTTAGTAAGAATGAGTTTTAAAAAAAAATCAAAAAAAATATTCTTTGTCGTTTTCATATTCGCAAACGTTTCGAAACTTGCGATTACTTTTCAAACTTGCGAAAATTCATAAATCTTGGTTCATAATTAAAATTTTATAATGTTTACCAGAAAAAGGTTTTTATATGACGTACACAATTAAGTTTTTGCAAGTGATGTTTATAACCTCAACTGATAAAAGTTTAAAATCGTGCGTCATTAGGCGAAATTCTTATCCAGTTAAAAACCTAATAAGTTACTGTTGAAAATTCACACTCCGCCTGCTTTTTAAATTTTTTTTTAAATTCATTTATTTAGTTGAAGTTTAAAATAACTTTCAGTTTCTTTTCTTTTTTTCAATTTCTTGGCTTTTTTTTTTTTTTTTTTTTTGTTAGACATAAATTAAAATCTTATTTTGGCACTAAACAAAAATCATTAAAATTTTTTAAAACTTTTGTCAGCAGTTTTTATTTGAAATCTCTGAGCAATAACAATAAGTACTAATTTTTTTTATTTCTCATTATTTTTTCATTCTCCCTCGTTTTATTTTTCATTCCCTCCATCTTTTTTTTCATTTCTCATTATTTTTTCATTCTCTTTCATTTTATTTTTCATTTCCTCCCTTTTTTTCATTTCTCATTATTTTCTTTCTTCCTGATTATTTTTCATTCCCCCTTCGTAAATTTTTTATTCTCTCGATTTTTTTTCCCATTCTCTTTTCTTTATTTTTTTCATTCCCTCTTTTATCGTTTTTTGCATTCCGCACGCATCATTATAAAAATAATATTTAAATCTGAGCAATTTTCTAAGGGTAGGGGAGAGTGGGGAGAAGTGGGACACTAAAAAATATTTCTAGAATAATTTCAATATCTTTTTTATATATAACGCATATATTGCATCAAACAAGCTTTAACTAATAAAGCATCATTCGGACACTGATTCCATCCCATAAGATTGACAGGCTTTAACAAAGTATAAATAATTTTGATATTAGAGGAACCGTGCTATTGGGGTAAAGTGGGATATGTATAAGGTGAGTTAGGACAAACGATTAGTGTGTTAACAAAAATTATCAGTTAAAAACTATTAAAATTGCATACCACGTAATCTTCATTAAAAATGTTTTAGAGGTTTCCACAATATTTTATGCACTAGTTATTACACGCTAGTTATTACACGCTAGTTATTACACCCTACTTATTACACCCTACTTATTACACCCTACTTATTACACCTTTTTGTCTAACCATTGTCTAATAGTTTATAACCATATTTAAATTTCGAAATATACTTAAAATATACATATGTACTGCTACTTGGGAAAGCGCATTCCATGGAACAACAACTCTATTTAAAAAATAGTTGTTCTTTACAAGCTGGCGTTTTAGTTTTTGGTTATGCCCTCTCAAAATAACGCATGATTTTAAATTGCTCAATAAGGTCTGCTCTTTTACAGCGTTATTCAATTGTTATTAGACCGAGCTGTTCGAGTCGATTTTCATAGAACAGGTGTTTAACAGATACTGTTGTTTTTGTTTCTCGATGTTGGACTTGTTCGAGGATTGCAATGTTGGGATTTAAATGCAGTAACCAGGCTTGCACAGCAAACTCAAGGTGGATGCGAATGTAAATGAGATATAGTGTGCGCCATAAATAAAAACTACGACTGCAAAATATTTTTTTGAGTCGCTCTAGCATTTTATTCGCTATTGATGCGGCTGACTCTACTTGTGGTCTGACGTTAAGGTCGATGGAGATCATCACACCAAGGTCTCATTCAACTGCAGTCTTTTTGAGTGAACGATGTGTGCCGTCGACGTTAGTTGTTAAGTATTTGTGCATCAACTTATTATATGCGCGGCGAACATGCATTACTTTGAATTTCACGACGTTGAAATGCATGAGCCAAATATGCGACCATTCCACTGCTCTGTCAATGTCAGCTTAGAGAGTGATGTTGTTCGACTCATTTTTAATTATGCCAATAGTTTTACAGTCGTCGGCATTCAGTTTTGTATAATGATTGATGATGTCTGGTAGATCATTAATAAAGATTACAAGGAACAAGGAGCCAAAGACCGAGCCTTGAGGAACGCCACTAATAATCTCTTGCCATTTAGATGTGATGCCAAAATGTACATAAAAAAAAAAAAAAGTACGCGGAGACTCACAGAAGACCTTCAGGTCTTATCATCGAGAACCGCTCGTGAATATTAAGTACATTAAATTAACATGAAATATAAAATAAAAAAACAAAACAATGCCGTAATAATAATTAGCGAGAACGTAAATTTCGTCAGAATATATAAATAAAATTGGTATAAAGAAATTCTTGATATTTTTATATATAAATCCAAAAATATTTTAAAAAGTACTGTTTTCATAAACGCATAAGATGTGGATCAGATATATTATTATATATTACCTTATGCAACAAGCTTCATATTCATTTTCAGAAAAATTTAAAAAATATAAAAATATGTCTTTAAAAGATAAAAGAATTTCTTTTAGTTTTTTCTTGAATGGAAGATAATTCCATTCATGGGAAAAATCAAAGTTTTTCAAAACTATTTTGTCCCAAAGAAAAGCTCCTAGAAATGAAATACATGATTTCCAAAATTAGTTAGTAGAGAAAAAGGTTGCCGAATTTGATTATCATTTCTTAAGTTATATTTATTTTTATCTTTTAAGGTATATAGGTTTTGAAAAGAAACAGGAGATGCGTTGGTTTTATATTTGTACATAAAACAAAGTATATTAAAAATATTCAGCTGATAAATATTAGGAATTTTCATTTGAAATAATAATGGTTTGGCATGAGCAAATCGATCTTTATAATTGATAAGACAAGCAACATGCTTCTGCTGACGATAAAGAGGTAGCAGTTTAGATTTATTGGTATTACCCCAGGCAATATTTGCATAATTTATATGGCTATGGAATAAAGAGAAATATAATTGTATTAAACTATGTTTATTTAAAGTATTTCTAGCTTTGTATATTTCTCCAAAATTTCGAGCATTTTTGTTGCACAACAAATCAATGTGAAACTTCCAACTAAGGTTTTCGTCAATACTGAATCCTAAAAAGTTAGTAGTTAGTTCTTTTTTTATTTGAATTTTGTCAATAAAAAGTAAGGATATGACAGGAGACAGTAGCTTTTTTTTGAAGTTGAATGAAAAAGTATCCATTTAGTTTTCTCAACATTTATAACAGCTCATTTTAAACCAGAAACTTTTGTTAATTCAACATTCATATTTTGGAAGAATGTTGTTATTTTGTTATGAGATAAAAGAGATTAGTATCATCGGCAAACATGAACGTCATTAAGTTTAAGGCTTTAGGGAGATCATTAATGTAAATTAGAAAGAGAAGAGGTCCTAGTATAGAACCTTGAGGAACCCCATTTGTTATATCTTATAAATTGGAAAAGACCGTTGTATTACAGTAAATAAACTGTTTACGGTTGCTTAAATAACTTATAAGTATCATTAAAATATTTACTTTAATTCCATAATACTCTATTTTTTTAAATAGGATTTTGTGGTTACTGGTATCAAAGGCTTTTGATAAATTGATAAAAACACCTAACGCATATTGAGATTTTTAAAAAGATTTAGCAATATAGCGGGTAATTTGGATTATAGCGTGTTCGATTGAATTACTTTTTTTAAATCCGTATTGATTTTGATACAGTATATTATTTGAAGATAAGTGATTGAAAATTACATTATATTAAATTCTCTCTAAAATTTTAGAAAAATAGGCAAAATTAAGATTGGGTAATAATTTGAATTATTGGTTGCATCACCCCTTTTAAATATAGTTGAAACTCTGGCTATTTTTAGATTGTCGGGAAAAATACTCTGTTTTATTGAACATTGTCAAACCTGAAATAGAATATCTTTAATGACTTCGTACGAGTCGATAATAACATTGCAATGAATATCATCATGACCAACTGATTTATTAGATTTAAGCTTTTTAAAAGAAATTTCAAATTCCTCAAAGGATACCTCAAAAGAATTTAAGAACGGGCCAGATTAGGACCAACTGATACAAAAACTATATTCAATTTGTCAGCTATTACAATTTGATCATATGATGTTTCTTCGTTAATTTTAACAGCTTTAGGCAATGCGCTCGTTTTTAATTTCTGCATGCCAGTGAGTTCTCTTGGAATTTCCAACGTATTTTTCGAATTAAGATTATTTCTCTCAAGCAAATTAGATTAGTAATTTTTTTTTGTCATTTTTTTTGTCATTTTTTTTTTGTCTTTCAAATTCTTTAGCGTGGTTTTTATAGAGAACTTTATTTTGTTCAAATTTTGTCTTTAAATATTTTATGTATAATTTTTGTTTAATTTTAGAGGATTTTCTTAGTTCTTTTGGGATCCATGGTGACATTACATTTTTAGCTTTTCTATTTACTGTATGTTTCGGAAAATTAGCATCATATATTTCATAAAACGTTTCAAAAAACGTATTATAAACAAAATTAGCGTCAGCACAGGTATTTATTTGTTTCCAATGAAGATAAGATAATTGTTCTATAAATGTTTTTAAATTAGCAGTCGAAAAAAATCGTTTTTTAAAAGTTTGTTTCAGTTGAGATATTGTGTGTCAATATTAATAGAGCAAAAAAATAGGGAAGTGGTCCAAGATGACACTTTTAGTAATGCCTTTTTTAAGAGATTTATTGAAAACATCAGTTGTTATAATGTTGTCAATTAAAGTTTTTGACGTAGGAGTTATTCTTGTTGGTTTGTTAATTATGGGAAAAGCACCGTGTTCAAATAACTCATTATAAAATTTTTTAACGGCATATCTAGTGTGGTATTGGAAACAATCCAAGTTAATGTCACCTACTAAGTAATATAATTTATTTTCTTGAATGCTTTTTTTAAAATGCCATTTAAAAATATGTTAAAATTTTGCCCCAAAGGAGGGCGATAACAACAATTTATAATTAAATCTTTTTTTTGTTAGGATTTCAACTGTTATGACCTCATTATCATCATCAGAATTGCTCATGTCAGGCCTGGTAATATACTGCAAACATTCTTTAATATAAACTATTAAACCACCACTTCGCTTTCCATTTTTTTGATCTAAGGAAATTATATTAAAACCTGTAGATAAGCAAAAGAGATTTGACAAAGCTGCGCATTTACGAAAGACTAGTGGGTGTAAGCCGTCGTAACCAATTGATTTTCTTTCCTCAAGTGGTTGAGGCAATTTTGTACTATTTCGATAGAAAAACTTTCTGGGTCGACAACACAAATTGCTTCAGTACAACTTTCAAAGGCTGGTTTATGACCATTTGGGCTCTAAAACAAAACCGATTGAAAATAGTTAACAACGAGCCTAAATTGCCGGTATCGGTAGTGATGCTGTTATTAGCTGTTTCTAGCAATGTAATAGTGTTTCCTGACAATTTTTAGGGTTGCTTTCGAACTCCTGGCAAGTTGTGCCTGGTAGATTTTATTATTTTAGTAACGTTTTTGCATGCGTTGCGATGTGATTACTTGAGTTATTTGTGCGTACCGCATTAATATACTTGGCCTGCATTAATGTACTTGCATTAACGTACTTGGCTCAAGAGGTATGCTTAGCCTTGACCGCTATAATAAGATTTGGTGTTACCAATTGCTCTTGTTTTTCTGTGAAGAGAGTAGTTGTTGATGGGAAATTTAGTTTCATGGCTGCATTATACACGTTTACTAAGAGCTAGTAGTTATTTTTTGCATTAAGACCAGTGAGTTCTGTTTCCCAATCAACATCTACAATGTGCGCGGATATCACTGCGTAGTTTGCTTGGCTCCAAATAAGTCAAGGTCATCAAGGCCTCATAATAAGGTCAAACAAGTAGGCGAGTTGTCAAGGCCAGCAACAGCAAGTTGACCTTCAATAAAGCAATGTGCCTGGCCCGTTGGAGTGTCGCTAAGAGAGTCACCTTGCTTGATGAAAATAGTACAATCTGGCTTATTTGTTATGATCAGATTAAGTATGCTCGACGTGTTGACTACTACGGTACGTTGGGAATGTGACAAGCTGAGTTGGGTGACATTCATTAAGGTACTTTTGAAACCTGATATCGCCATGACGTTCATCTCTCACATGAGCAACAGATTCAATGCCACCGGTTACTTCAAAGGATTCGTAAGATTTAAGACTAAAATTGAAATCGCTATATAGTAGCATAGCCGAACATTTTATATTTGGCAGTATCTGGCGAGCGGCCGAGTTCGATGTGATACACTTAGTAAGAACCTGATTATTGAGGTTATGTGGATGATATAAGCAACCAAGGAGAAACAATTCTTTACCAATTTTTATTTTTGCCCAGATTTGCTTAATTGATATCAAATTGAGCTGAGTAGCATTAACTTCGTTGACTATGACATTGTCTTTTGTATAAATAGCAACTCCGCCACCCCTATTGTCTCTGTTTTTGCGATGTGGTTGATAGCCGGTAGGGTGTAGTGAAAAAACTTTTTTTTCGAAATTGAAAATTTAAATACTACTTTCAGATGTTCATAGACATTTTAAGATATACTATAAATTTTTTTTTCCCATATCTTCAAAATAAATTACCAAAATGAAGTTTTAAATATTTTATAATGATTAAATTAAATAACGCTACTATTTTTGGTCGGAAGAAAAATAAACGGAGACATTGAATAAAAAACAAAATACAGATTTACATAAGTTAAATTAATAACACTTATTTTTTAACTACTAAATTAATTTTTATATTATCAAAACAATTTATTTTATCTTTGTAAATTATTTTACTATAAAAAACAATATTAAATATTTTCATAAAATAACAAAAATCTTTAACTCTAATTTTTATGGTCTGTAAAGTTACTTTCTATAAGTTATGCGTTGTTTACCTTTATAATTGTAAGTGTTTTCTAGATTCTGATGTGCAAAGGTTAAAGATTTTAACTAGAATTATAAATAAGTTTAGGGACATAAATAATTAAGTTCAATAAATAAATCAATTTTAGGATAACTAATTAACTTTCGTAATATGTTTATGTATTTTTGTTAATTTTTATGATTTAAAGAATCACAAAAAATTTAAAGTTTATGTATATTTTATATATATATATATATATATATATATATATATATATATATATATATATATATATATATATATATATATATATATATACAGATATAATTTTTATAGATTAATACACTTTATGAATAAAATAAAAAGGACACGTAGTAATTCTTGCCCATGCAGCATAAAAGTTAAAGAATTCATTGGTCTTGGTGCTGATTTGTTACCCTCTGAATTACCAACCCTCAGAAATGTAATACAATTACTGTTGTTAGAAATGGAGTCCTTAGACGCCAATCTTCAGTATGTGTCAAAAGAAATTATTCACGAAGCTGCCAAAAAATCATCTTGTAAAGTTAGCAAAGTCTAATATTTTAAGGAAATTATTATATATTATATTTTTTCTCTACTCTTTCATTATTATAGCTATTTTAAATATATATTTTTTATTTAGGTTGTTGTACAGTATAAAAAAGTGAATATCAATATTCAAATTCAACCTAATCACTATATCGTTCAGAGAATTGAAAAAGAGTGGAAAAGAGTTACTCAAACTGTTTGGGGAAGAGTGACAAATACTCGAAAGGATAAGTTATATAATGAAATGGACACGCTATTTGATTTTCTTCGTTGCAAACATAGTATTAAATGCAAGGAAGATCTAACTTGTTCTGACCCAAAATGTTCTCATTGTGCTTTTCTTCCAATTTGTAATTGTCCATTAAGTTTGAAAATTTCTGAAATAGAGCTGAAGTTTATCAGAGCTCAGAGATTGATAGTTGGAATGAAAAGTGTGTACCAAATACATTGTAGAGATAAAAAAGAACATACTCGGCTGGCTAAGCAATGCAAAAGGAAAGAAAAACCTTTAATGTTTAAAAAATTAGAGGAGAAGAAAGTAGAGTTAAGTAATAATAAGTTTTTTAATGAAGAAATAGAGGTAGATGTGATTGAGAAAGCGAATGAATCTTCTAGCCAGTTAATGGACACCAAAATTGACGACGGATCAAAGCAATCTGTCATCAAAACAAATCACTTTCCTCTTCTTGCTCAAACAGTTTTAAGATACAGAACAAGTAACAGAGAAGCTGCTGCTATTTCTTCTGCAGTTCTTATAGATATTGGGATTGTTAATGAAAAAGATAATAAACTGATTATTGACCATCACAAAATTCATAGGGAAAAAAAAAAGTAATGAAAAAGCTCCAGACAGAAGATTTACAGTTGTATCAGTCAGAAGAAATTAAAGCATTATTTTTTGACGGTAGAAACAATTTAACTCTTTTTAATAATCAAGATAAAACAACATTAAAATATTATTTTAAGACAATAAAAATGGACTTCTACACTGTCACTAGTGAACCAGGTGGAAAATATGTATTCCATTTCTCTCCTCTTAAGCCTGGAGTAGGCGAAAAATCTGCGTTAATGATAGCCAAACCTATGGCAGATTGGTGTAGAAAATTTGATATAAACTTACAGTATATTGGAGCAGACTTTACAGCTGTTAACACTGGAAGATTAGGTGGGGTTATAAAAACAATTGAGGATCTTTTAAATAAAAAGTTAACATGGATTATATGTATGCTGCATACTAATGAGCTTCCGCTTAGGCATCTTATTCAGAAACTTGATGGTAAAACAACTTCTAGTAATGGGTTTAGCGGAGTCGTGGGTAAGCTATTGAATTGTGCTACATTACTTCCATTTGCTCAGGCATTTCCAACAATAACCATTGGTGAAAGACCTATTGAATTATTTCAAGATGTGATCGATGATCTTTCAACTGATCAGCTCTATTGGTATAAAATGATTTTGGCTATACGTTCAGGTAACATACCTATAGATCTTATAAAGATGGAGTGTGGTCCTGTTAATCACAGCAGATGGTTGACCACTGCAAATAGACTGATGCGAATTTGGGGATCACTTCATGGACTATGTGGGGAAAACTTTATTACTTTAAGTCGTTTAGTTGAATATGTTGTTGGTGTTTACTATCCAATGTGGTTTGATATAAAGGTAAGGTGGTCTTTTATTGAGGGTCCAAGACATGTTTTAGAAACCTTACGATTAGTAAAAATGCAAAACCAGGTTACCAGGGATATTGTTGAAAAATATGTCATATCAAGAGCCTGGTTTTCTCACAGTGAAGCTGTTCTAGCCACTTTGCTTTGCAGTTCTGAAGTGGAAGAACGGGTTTTTGTAGTGGATCGTATTCTACAGCTCAGAAAAGGTTTCGACAAAGGAGAAACATCTGTCCGAGAAAGGATTCATTCTTCTTATTTAAACATAAATAAGAATGCTAAGAATCTCACTGAGTTATGTTCTTGGACTCATAATGTATTTGAGCCAATTCAAACATGTAGCTTTACTACTGAGACAGTAGTTGATTTTAAGGTAAATCCCATGGTTGTTGACTCCATACTATGCCACACACAAAGTGTTGAGCGGGCTGTTAAACAAACAACAAGAGCTTGTGCTGCTGTCTATGGACATGATTCAAGAGATGGTTTTATCCGAGCAGGTTGCCATCACCGTAAACTTTTACCTAAAAACAATACAAAAAAAAACCTAAAACAGATGATTATATAATTTTTATATTTTGAAAATGAGTATATATATTTCTAAACTTATTTGATCTTCACGAATTTACATTTTAATTTATACTAAACAGGGTCCATAATCCATAAAAGGCTCATTTTGCAGGTCTAATCTTCATATAGTTTTTTTATTTTTTGAAAAGGTTAAGCCAAAATTTTTGATACTTTATTCCCGCTATAAATGTGGCAAATAAGGGTAGCAAACAAAAAAAAATGGTAATCTAAGTTTGGTCTCAAAACTCAATCCCCCCCCCCCGTCACCGCCCGTCTTTCTTTTAAAAATCTCTAATACTAATTTTTTTAATTTTTTTTTTCAATTATTATTTTGAAATAGATAAAAATTTAATGACAGTTTTTGAATTTTAACAAAAATATGTTGTGTTTAATAGTTATGAATGTTTATTGTTAATAACTCCCCCCTTTACCCCATTTTGGTAATTTATTTTGGTAATTTTATAGTATATCTTAAAATGTCTATGGACATCTGAAAATAATATTTAAATTTTATATTTTGGAAAAAAAAAATTTTCACTACACCCTAATAGCCGGGTATAGAAACATTTAATAAATCTGTGAACTAAGTTTCCCCAAAAAATATGACGTGTAGCCAACTAGATTTAGGCAGAGCAGATAGTCTGGCCAACAGCTCTTAGCGTTTGTCTTTATTGAGTGAGCATAGGTTGTTTGCCCAGTAGCGCAGATGACAAGGAGGAATGGAAGTGTTGGGCTGTAGTAGTTTTATTTTTGCTTTAGTTATTGGTCTAGATATTTTATTTAGTTTACAACAGTAACCTATGATTTGATATTAAATATTGAAATGATAAAAAATAAATAAACGCTTTTAACAAGCATAAACGTAATAAATTATTGTCTATAAATTTGCAAATCTACTCACTGTATATATTACTAATATTATTAAACTGTTTAAAATAGAAATAATGCGAGAAATAAACCTATTAGATAAAGTTTAAACATACTAGGTAAATATAATAAATATGCTAAAATTATTAACATGTTGGATAACAGCAAGTATTATGTATTTACATTAAGTAAACATAATAGATATCGGTAAAACAAATAAGAACAGAATGTCTCATTTTGCCACGCAACATGTCGGCATCAAAATTTCTTAATTTCTAGGCAATTTTGTTAAAGAAATAAAATGTGGATGTATGGAAATGATAGAATAAATGCCTTAAAATGATAATAAGGCCAAAATTTTAAATTACAAAATTATTTTATAAGGTAAGATCAAAAAAGCATTGCAAAAGTTATAACAACAACGTTTCAAAACACGACATATAACCGACGTACGAAATGATTGCCACTCTCTTCATCAATTTATTTCAAAGTAATATTATAAGTAATATTCGTGTATTATTTTTCTTGACGCAAAACGATTTTAGAATACAACTACACTTTTAAAAGACTTCCAAACCATAAACTGTCGGACTAGTCTCAAAATTAACACAGTAGTACGCAATTTGTATAATTAGGCACCTTATTACTCTCGGTTGATTTGAAACAAACAACATTATTTTATTAGTTTAATTTGGTATTATTTTTTTCTTTTTCATGATATGCATTCATATGGAAGAAGGTACATTCAAATAAATCTTCCTTCATTGGCAGGAAGATATATTTGGTTGGGGTAGCTTTTAACCCAGTGACCAATAAGTCTAAAAAAGACGTCTTTTCAACGTTCAAAATACGTTTAAAAGACATCTTTTTTGTACCAAATCCCGGTTTCGTGAAATAAATTAACCCTCATAATAAATTAACTCCATCTGTGTAAGTTTTAATAAGTTTTGAAATAGTTTAACTTCCAATGAAAGAAATTATCTCCCGTCAAAACAATTTAACTCCCAAAATATATTAAATCCCTCAAAATATATTAAATCCCTTAGAATCTCAACTGATGCAGAATTACAAAATGAGTATTCCACCTTAAACATTAGTATTGATAATTTACAATTTATATCTTCTTTTCAGTTCTATTAATTTGTTCATTTATATGGCTTGCAATACTGGATATAAAAGCATATATATAATGGCGTTCTAAAAGTAAAATCTAGTAATTCCTATTCCTTATTTTGCTCGACAAATCATTTTTATCTCAAAGTCAGCAAAGATTCACTCATTTCATTTGATTAGTAATATGGAATTTATTGAAATAGCCCAGGGAAACTTCGGTTTCACTTTAAAACAAAAAAAGTAAAACTATATCACCGAATAACGACGATATAAAATTTTCGAGTTAGTAGTGTTTTCCTTTTTTTTTTGTTTAAGAAGCCTTATTAGTGTGTGTGTGTGTGTGTGTGTGTGTGTGTGTGTGTGTGTGTGTGTGTGTGTGTGTGTGTGTGTGTGTGTGTACAAAAATTAAAAAGAAGATATAATATTTATAAATACTAATAGCCACAAAAAGTCATAAAAGAAGATATATTTAAAAATACAAATTTTCAAATAAATATATAGTACTTAACATATAATATATAAAAATAGCATATATTATTTAAAAATACAAACAGTCAAATAAGATTTAATGATAAAAAAAATTTTTTGTAAACAAAAATAAAGATATGCCGTTAGATTTGAAACGTAATTTTTTGTTTGAAACTGAAATAAACTGAATTATTTTGCCATGTTTAAATTGCCTTTCAGAAAAGAGTTCCATAATTAGTTTCTATTATTGTATTAATTGAAGTATATATTAGAAATTGTCAGTAGAACATTTGCTCAAATTTTCAGAAAATGTGGTTACTTTAACCCTTTCAATACCACTCGTAGACAAAGACATCTAATCCGAATACAATGTTGTGTTTTTAAATACTACTAGATATCTTTAAAAATACATCATTACTTTATTTCTACCTCTCCCCGTTGTCATGAAAACAGGGAGATGTAATAAAACTGATTTCAAATTTTGATGAGGTAAGCAACTATGGATGAGGTGACTGAAGTGTGCATGTATTAATATGCCATCTACCTTTTACTCCACCCCAACTCCTCTTTTCTACCTTTACCAATCAAAATTATTTGTACTTTTTCATTTTTATACTTATTAAAGTTATCCTTATTAACATATATTCAAATTTTATTAAATTATTTTAAATTTTACATGCGGAACCTTAAAATTAAATGTAGTAAAGTTTAAAAAATTATCAAAATTAATATAAAGTCATGTACTAATTTTCTTTATTACAAAGCAACTAAACAACATCAAAAGCCAACATCAAAATAAATTAAAAAAACAAAGAGTATAAAGAAATGGTATTAAAGGTTGTGATGTTCTAGAAAACAGTTTTTTCCTTTTTGAATACAGAGGAATACTTTGCAGGTTTCACAATAGCTATAGGGTCTAGATTCCTGCTTTTTTTTTAACAAACTTCACACCGCGCTCTTTTTATTTCCAAATAAAAGGAAAATGAACACCTCTAGCTTGTAACTTTTAAGTTAGTTACTTTACAGTATGTAATATATGCATTAGTTATTGTTCGATCTATGAGCCCAAAAAACAACCTATGCCATCATTTAATATTTTACCGAAAAATCGGTTAATTCCTCCCACATTTTTATTGTAATCATTTATAGCTTTTGGACATTTGAATATCTTCATGGAACCATCTTTCTGTTTTCGTTTAATTTGTTCTTCTTTATTTCCATGGAAATTCGAAATTAATTAAACACCTTTTTAAATAATTCATCCATTTATATGCAATAATATCAAGGTTAGAAATGCGATGATCATAATCTTGTAAGATCTTTGTCACTGAATAAACCATTTGGTAAATATTTTCTAATGGATCTTATAGGTTCACAACATAACACATTTTGCAACAGCAAATACTCCGCAGGTAGAACATACGAGAAATAATTGTCAAAAATACTTTATTGTTCTTGTTAAATAAGTCATTTGTGAGATATAAAACAACTTTTTCACCAAGACCAAGAAATTTAAGTATATCTGTTTTTTCAGTTTTACCATTTTTTCCTTGATACATACTAAATTTTGAGGTATAATCATCTACATAAGCACGTGCTCATATTTTATAATCTCTTTTGATAGGTTTCATGGGGTTATACTACTTTAAAGAGCTTCTCCCCTAAAATAGGACCATATTCTCATCAATACTCATATACTCATTTGGGCTCCAAATTCTCATTTAATTTTTTCGATAAAAGGCCTGATTTTATATAGTTTATTTATGTAGTAAGGATTAGTAGAAATAGAATTATTGTTGTTTAAATGATTGTTTCCTAATATTTGTGAAAATCTACTTCTTGAAAGAGAATTTGAGGCGGACCTGTAAACGGCGCACTCCTTTAAGTTTAAAACACGTTTTATCGAAAATGATATAATATTGACCAAGTAAAATTAAATAATTAAATAAATTAAAGAGTAATTATATCGATTGATCATAAGTGATGGAGGCAGTTAAATATACATGCTTTGACTGGCCATTAGGGATTGACACAACGAAATATACATTCTTTAATTGACCGTAAAGATTGGGACAGTAGTACAGGTTCGCCGAGTTTGAAACGAGTTAAAAATTGACCCTACTGCAGTTTCTCCCTCCTTTTTTTTTATTGTTGATTATGATAGAGAATTTTATGATGCTTAAAAATCGTATACCAACATAATCAGGGTGTCTGCCAGATTAAAGAAAACAGTGAAAAGTCTAGAAAATTAGATATCTGCAAAAAAATTGAGGGATAATCAAGAAAATTAGGTCAAATTTTGGAAAAATCAGGGAAAATGGCTCTTCATCAAACTTGTACAACTTAAGTAAGTTGTATATGTACATACGTAATATAAATTTTTATTCTGCGGATAGCTTTATGAACTTCTCTTGATACTCTTAATGTGGGTTGTATTTTTGTTTATATTTTTGCAATTGAAGAGCATTTTTCTAAACATTTTTCTAAACATTTTTCTAAAATCTGGGTCTAATATTTGTGAAATTGAGTTTGGATAAATTTAAATTAAATCAGCAAAAGTAAGTAGAGGATCAATGAAATATTAAAAGAAATCACAAAAACTCACCCTAAAATGTTGGCAGACACCCTGTTAATATTGAGATTAACAAGAAACAATTTTTTAACCTTAATCATGATTTTTGTTGAGATTACTTCTTGGTAATGTTTTCTTTTATAAAAACAATCTTCTTAACATTCTGAGTTAATTTCATCACTTTCCTCAACATCAATGTTGATATCATTGTCTGTACCATAGGTTTGGTGCTATTTTTCTTTTATTTATGTTTAATGAAATAAAATTCCATGTGGTTTTCATGTTCACTTATAGACACACAGTTGTGTCTGCCAGTGAATGGGGAACTAAATTAAGAAAACTTACCAAATGAAAAACTAAATAAATGTAGTGCTTTCTAATAATGTATTTTACTGTTGTTTTTTTGTTTGTTTTTAATTTTTGATAATCAAATGAATAAACAACTTTTTTTGAACATTTAAATAACTTGAATTCAAATTATTGAAATCAACTTTTTTAAATGTTCAAAAAATTGAAATCAAATGTTTTCAAAATGTCTTAAAATCAAAAGAAATTGCTCTAATACGATGTTGAAATTAGTAAAAAAAAATTACACTAAAAAATGCTAATATTAGCCATTATTTAAAAACGTTTTACATCAAAGTTTACTATTAGAAATCGATCGTTTAGAAAATCTTTTTTTAATTACGCAACCCGGTTTTTATTGTCGTCAAAATTAAATTTTATTTAAATTAAATGTTTTTATGTGTATATATATATATTAGGGCTGGTACTGATTAATTTTCTAATTAGGGCTGGTACTGATTAATCGTCTAAAATTTTAATCGATTATTCGATTAATTTCGATTAATTCTGAAGTCGACAGAATAACCTGCTTTTCACCATTGGTGAGGTGAAGTTGTTATCGGTAAACGTTAACTAACTACAGTATTCACAAACGTTAACAAACAAGACACTTAATGCCTGCTATACTGTATTCAGTTTAATTGACAAGTACAAGTAGGCATCACTTTAGCCAGTCACGTAAACAAACGAGGACGTTAACGTTTTCTGGGAGTAGACAAGATCGCAGTTTGTTGACAATGTACCCTGACGAACTAAACAGTCTTTCACAAGGAACAGAAGTGGCAGGTACACACAGAATTGTCTGCACAAAACTGCTTAGGTTAGGGTAACGATGCCTGTTCAGTTGCCACCACATGAGGGGATTCTCAGTTTCTGGAATTACACCTTCTTCTTGATATCGTGTAAGCTCAGCCAGTGAGCCATGTACTGTTTGTGATTCATCTGATGAGGATTGCGATTCCGAGTCGCTGACCAACAGAGTAAGTTTCAGTTTCTTACGCACAGGTTCTGATGCCTCGCCAGTGCTGGTAGTAGTTTCACGTTCAGCTCTCTGTCTTTGGTTACAGTACACCCGAAATGCATTAGAAAGTATTGTCCAAACTGCTTCACGTTTCTCTCTTGAGAGACAGCCGAGTTTCTTGTAACGTGGGTCTAATGCCACAGCCATTTGCAACGTTGGCAATGCATCAATGTTTTCAATGCGACCTGAGAAGTCATTTAGTGTTGCAGATTTGAAACGTGCTATATACCCTGGATCGTCATCATTAACCCGCAGAAGTCTGCGCAAAAATGCTTCTAACGGAAGTACAGCCGAACATGTAGCATACTGTTCACTACCAATATACTCAGTAGCATCTGCAAGTGGACCCAATACCGAGACAAATTTTGACATTTTCTCCCAGTCCAACTCCCTTAGTTTATCTCCAGTGTAATTCTCGGGATGGTCAATATGATACTGCTTAATGACATCTTTCACTTCCAGCAATCTGGCTAACATTAGGTAGGTACTGTTCCAACGCGTAGCTACATCCTGCTGCAATTTGTGAAACTTCACATCGTCAGACCTGTTAGAGGTACTGGCTTGGCTGGCCTTTAGCTCTGATGTATTCCTTGAACTGCGCTTAAAATGTCCAACTAGGTGTCGACATTTAGCCAGAATAGGAGATGAATCAGCTGCTTTCAAACCTGCTAGTATGCTCAGTTGAAGACAGTGTGCAATACACGGTATATGGCTGTAATCCGTCCGTCCTATAGCAGCAACCATATTTCGTGCACTGTCCGTTACGATACAGCTAATTTTTTCAGCAATGTTCCACGTTGCGGCAAACTCTTCATAGAAACTGGCAACATTATCAGCAGTGTGCCTTTCTTCAACATTTATGCAAGCTAAAGCGACAGACGTCAGTTTCCACTCAGAATCAATCCAATGACCTGTTATCCCACAGTACGATTCATTGTTGGTGGAGGTCCAAAAGTCAGTAGTTAGAGCAATACTATGAATGCATTCTAGAGCTTTCTTGTGCTCATTCAACTTCTCATTGTACATCTCTCCAATGACAGTGTCGATTGTACGGTGACTGGGCAAAGTATAAGTCTGGTTTTGAAGGGCAATACGAAGCACCGCCTCTAGTCCAGCAACTTCTACAATTGCTGTTGGACGTCCAGAACTGGCAATTCAATGAGCTATTGCCACCTTCAGGTCGGCTGAGACCTTTTCACTGACAGGCTTGTTTGACTGACACGTAAATAAATTGGTGATTGATTTTATCTGAGGGGTCATCTTACGTTCACTGTCGACAACCTGTTGATATTTCAGAGGATGATTGTGCTGAAGGTGATAAGTCAGCGATGTGTTTGAGCCACGGAAAGCAAACTGTTTATTGCAGTGAACGCAGTATATTTTGTCACCTTCGTCTACTTTACCATCAGCATTCAACTTGAAAACAAAATGCTTGCTTAACTTTCCAGTTAAATGTTTGACAGAAACGTTGCTTTCATTAGTTGCCGCAGCCATATTTGCAAAACAAACTTTGTTTACTTTAGAAACGGATATAGAAATGTAAAATAATGTTCCCAGGTCAGTAAGTATTTTAAAATATGACAAAATTTTTAGTCGAGATTTTCAAGATACGCGCTTTCAAAATTAATTTTATATTTATCGAATTCTATTGAAAAATTCTAAATTTAATACTCTTTTTCGTCATGGCTAATGACTTTGAAACAATTGATTTTGAAAAGTTGCGTTTAGACGTTTTTAAAACTTTCAAACTGAAAATAACTTGAAGTCCTGTCTGTACTATTTTAATTATAATTATAATCTCGTTTATATATTTTGACTAAGGAAACTTGTAAATATTACTATTATAAATTACGAAACTTGTAAATATATATATGTACGGCAAAAAAAATAAATAAAAAAATAAGTAACGGAAAACCGGCAAAAATTAATCGAAATATTACTGATTAAAGAAATTTTAATCGATTAAATAAATTAGCGATTAATCGATTAATTAATCGTTAATTTCCGCAGCCCTAATATATATATATATATATATATATATATATATATATATATATATATATATATATATATATATATATATATATATATATATATATATATGGACAAAACCATTGATTTGTAATTTGATTTGTAATTGATTTTAGTTTGTACAAATTATATATATATATATATATATATATATATATATATATATATATATATATATATATATATATATATATATATATATATTATATATGTATATATATATATATACATACATATATATATACATATATATATATACATATATATATACATATATATATACATATATATATATATATATATATATATATATATATATATATATATATATATATATATATATATATATATATATATATATATATATATATATATATATATGTATATATATGTATATATATATATACATACATATATATATATATATATATATATATATATATATATATATATATATATATATATATATATATATATATATATATATATATATATATGAAGAGAGAGAGAGAAAGGAGCTATTGCCTCGTCCGCCCCCCTGTTTCTACGCCATTATGTATATATACGGTAGAATCCCGTTAACTCGTACCCTAGATAAATCGTACTTTTATTTTAATTGAAAATCCGTTCAACTTAATAAATAAACTTTTATTAAGTTAAACGGATTTTCAATTTCTCTTGAACTTTCTCTATAAATTAACTATAAAATCTTTCGCTAAAGTCGCACTCTAGTTAAGTTGAACCATTCGCTAACTCGTACTGTTTTTTGGGTTCTTTACGCAAAAAACTTTGCCTTACTCGGACTTATATCTTGAATTGCATATAAGTGCGTAAAATTAAAAAACTTTAATATTTTAAACTTTGAACGTTCGAAAATTAACTTTGCGTCAAATATAATTAAACGTTTTCCCCGATATCTTCAATTCTGTTAAGCTTCGTTTAAATTCTATTTATTAATGATTAATATATTACAAATTCACAAACATCAATTAAAATTAGATAAGTCTTATAAATAGATAAGCCTCAAATGGAGTTTGAACCATGGATCCTTTGTTTCTGAGGCAAGTGCGCTACCACTGCGCTGCGGCTGCTCAAAAAATTGCATTGTAAATAATGTAAGTTGTTATGGAAACTTCGTTCGGAACTTCCCAGCATGCGAATTCTTTAGTGTCTAATGAACAAGGAAGCCTGGAAGTGCTCAAGGAAAACAAGAAAAGAAGAAGCGTGATTTGCTTCAATCAGGCCGTGATCCTAAACAACGCAAGCTGGTGTTTAATAATGAACATATTAATAATTTTGTTGAAGAAGCAACTGTTCCCGAGTCAAACCCAATGTTAATTGAGAAAAATGCTTTTTTGTGGAAAATAACGCCTAACGTAATTAGTGAAGCAACCACCGCGTCAAATATTGACGCAAGTCAAAAGAGAAAAGAATGTTTAATACAAAAAGGAAAGGGATGCTCACGTGGGTGTGGACGATTGGTAACAATATTGTCAAAGACCACATTTAACAATATTCTAGCTGCTATTTCAAACTTGATGAAGAATTATATAGTCAAGGAAATTGGTGATCGGAAATTCAGTGTTCAAATAGATGACAGTCAAGATACGTCAGTGATTAATCAGGAGACGATAATCTTGCGGTATGTACACGGAGTGGACGTGAAGGAGAAATTATTTGCGGTAAAAAAAATTACCGATGCAACAGGTGCAGGGCTATAAAACTAACTATTGAAATCAGAGCTTGAACACAATGGTTTAAAAATGTAAAAAAATTGTGGATGAATCTTTTGATGCAGAAGCAAACATGCGTGGTGAATATGATGGAGTTCAACGTTACATTAACAACGTTTTACCAAATGTACACATATAGTGTTACGCGCACGTCCTGAATTTTCTGCAACAGATGTTGTGGAAAATATACAAGCTGTCAAAAACTTTATTTTGACAGCTTGTATATTTTACTTACTTTGGCAGCTTACTTTGGCGATTTTTGCAAACTAATGAATGTTTGGACGGATGTTCTCATTGGACAAGGAGTTGGATCTGCGAAACTGAAAAGACTACAAAAAATTGGTGAAACACGTTAGTGTTCAAAACAGGTGGCGCTGGAACGAATTCTTGGAAATTATGATGATCCACAAGTGGAACTGTTTTATCCTCTTTTGCAAGTTTTTATTTTTATATCTATATAATAATACTGAACCTAATAATAGTAGTAGTGCCCTTTTGAGCGTGCTTGACACACAACTCTTAGCAGCCATTGCAACTGAGGTAACGGCGAGAAAGATTTGCAGCAGCTTTGTTTCATAAGAAAACGTGAACGAAAGAGTATGCAAATATCAAACGTACGTAAACTTTAAATTATGCAATATTAAAACATACTACAACATTTATCAAGTTTTACAGTTTTACTTTCACTTAAAAATTGCATTGCGTCAACATCTCCTTTATTTCTATATATAGCATTTATTTTCGTTAAAAAAATTATTAAAAACTTTTAAAATTTTGGAAATCAATGTGCCAGCGTGGCCGAGTGGTTAGCGCGCAAAGCTGCTGATCAAAAAAGCCATTGTTCGAGTTCTACCAACGGCGTTAATGTTTTAATTTTTTCAAATTCTTTCAAATACAAATTACTTGTGAAGTTTCATAAAGATTATATACAAATATATATAACGATATAATACACTTTAACAAACGAAAAATTTTTTAAAAATTCTAAAAACATTAAAAAACGGGGGGAAATTTGTTGCATATGTGTCATAATTAAGATACTTATGTTATTTTAGTTTTACTTTTTGAGTTTTTTTTATAACATGTTGTAAATTCATTTTTCTTGCATGAACTCAACTGTTCCAATTATTGCCATAATTGGAACAGTGCCTTAATTGGAACACTTGCATTTATTTTTGAAAAAAGTGAATTATAGCTATTTTTTTTTTTTTTTTTTAGTAAAACGCCTTATTTTCTACGTTTTGACACATTTTGAAAGTTATTCCTCAAAAAATGCATTTGCACCATTGATTTAAAGTTTTTATGCACCATTTTTTTTCGGCGATCTAATTTTGTGTTTACACAATATTAATTGCGCTGGGTAAACTATACTGCTATAGGTTATACAATTTTTTGTGTTTAATTTGATGGGATTTAAAATGCAAAATAACAATATAAAATTATCTTATAAATTGCTGCAAAGATGATATTGCAGTGATATAACAAATAGTCCAAATTTCCTTAATTGGAACTATAAAGTTTTCCTGGCTTAATCAGTCATAAAATCAAAGGGTTGTAGAAATAGTTCAAGCGCAATTTAAAAATACTTAGTAACAACAAAAACCTTAAAAATAATACTTTGTTTAGTGATTTTTAATCAATAAGTTAAGAGAACGTCATAACAGTTAAAGCTTATATTCAATTATTGTTTGTAGAATTTCAGCTTGTCAGGGTAATATTAATCCTATTATAAGTTTTGAAGGAACTGTTTAAATTTTCACTGTAAAGATAAAAATCATTTTTAATCAATTTTGTTGATTTTATTGGGTTTTTTTTTAAAAAAAACAACCTGTTCTGATTTATGAATTAAAGTTTTCCAAGTTAGGGAAACAGTGGTCTTGAATGGAACAAAATGGTATCTTTGCAAAAACAAATCTATCAAAATGGTATCTTTCCAATAACAGTACAATCAATCAAGTCAAATTATGATCAAAAGTATAATAGGATTGTCTGTTAGTATTAATCAAATCATAAATGTTTTCACAGTTAAGCCATCTTTGGTTAATAGATATTTATTGTTCCAATTATTAATTAAGTGTTCCAATTAAGGCAACTCTCCCCTACTATGATAAAAATTTTGCTATAAATATTGCAATAAATACAGTAAGATTGAAAAACATTCAAAATTTATAAGGGGAGGTTTTTCCCCCAAAACGACGCTGATGACAGCGCACTAAACCACTGAGCTATCAATGATATGCGTTAAGTAGAAAAACAAACCTAATTATAAATCTCTTAGAAGCTCTAGGTATGCGGAAGAGGTGCGCATGGTAATTTATTTGCTCTTAAAGTAATTTTTTCAAATGAATTATTTTACGTAAAAATGTTGAAGTAAACAAATAAGAGGTATAGAAATGATCGGTGTGGAATAGAAAAGTATAGAAATGATAGGTATGGTAAAGACCCATATTTTATCGGTCCGGAAAGCTAGGATATATATAAGAGGAAAAAGTATAGAAAAGTTCAGAGTGAAATAGACTCACAAAGACCCGTATCTTTACGGGTCAGATCAACTAGTATAATAAGATTGTTTTCTTCAAAAAGTATATAACCTAATGTGCATAACTCTCTAAAGTATCTTAGAGAATGCTTTCATAATTTTTTGAAAATACAGTGCAGAGACTTCCGGAATGGTGGACGCTTTTTTATAACGAATTTTATAAAAAAATTAAAAAAAGAAAAAAGAATAAAAAGGAATAAAATAAGAAAAATAACTAAAATAAAAATAAAGAGAGTGAAGAAAAGAAAAAGGAAGAAACAAAAAAGCAAAAAGCATAAACAAAAAATTAAAAACCAAATCAAACAATATGAAAGAAAAAAAGTAAAAGAAAGAAAAAAGAAACGAGAAAAGAAAAAAGAAAGACAAAAAACAAAAGGTAAAAGAAAAAAAACATTCGAAAATAGAAAGTAGTTAAAAAGAATTCCACAAATAAAATGAGGGGGGGGGGGGGATTCAGAGTGGATGTTTTCCGTATAGTAATTGATCAGATTACCACTAGCATAGATGAACGTTTCTTAGTTAACATGGACATCATTAGAGACACTGCGTGTTTAGATCCCAGACGTTTTAAAGAAATTGTTGAAAATGGTATTCTAGAAAACAGTCTTGCAAAAATTTCTCGAATAACTAATCTTTGTTCTGACAGATTGCGATCTGAATTGCATTGCTTTGCTACAAACTTTAATAGGCTCTCAAAAACACTACAAGATGAATTAGCAGTGAGTCCTAGTGACGAAGATTCTGAAAAATCGAATTCGGTCTCAGAATTGGATACTTCGACAAAAGCTACTGAAAATGAGAATGATAGAGATTTTCAGAACTTTGAACGTTGTGTCGGGTCTTGTAAAAAATGTTTAAAATAATGCCATAGCATTTTATACAAATATTCCTTAAATGCAATAGCTTATTGAAATCTGTTTCTAGCTTACGAATATCTATTAACACTTTCATTCTCACAAGTAAGCTGAGAACGGGTATTTAGTAAACTAAAAATTGTCAAAACTAGGCTGCGTTCCTCACAAGGTAACGATAAGCTTAAGACAGTTATGTTGATGTTGACCGACAAGGACATTTTGGATTCAGTTGCAGTTGAGGACTTAATTGGCTATTTGTGTTAAGATTCCGTAGAGTTATCAAAATTGTTGCTTCTATAAATTACATTAGGAGATTGTAGTCAGTTACATTGTAAATACCATTTACACCACAGGGTCCATTTTGATTTTTTTTTATCTTAAATGATTTAAAAGGAATGTTATTATCATTTATCATAAAAAATTTATCGTGCTATTAATATTATTTATTATCATTGTCAACATAATTATCATGTATATTAACTATTATGTATAATTCGTGCATAAGTATTATGTATATTTCGTGCATAAGTAAAATGACATACTGAATTATATTGTAAGCTTGAATGATCTTAAAGATCATTCAGGCTTACAAAAGTTCAAATTAAACTTTTGAAGTGTTCGATTATTTTACCCATTCATATTCAAATTAAAAAACTTTTATATGGATGAGTGCTGTAACTTACGTAAGCTAAATACCCCCACACCAACCCATTTTCTACCCATCTCCCGACCTTATAACGCCCTCCCTCTTCCCTTTCCTAGTAGGATTTGAAGTACCAGTCCGCGCCTGTTAAGCAATACACAAAATTAAATTTATAACATAGTTATAATATTGTGTAATGCAGCATTACACAATATTATAACTAAGTTATAAATTTAATTTTATATAATGGTTACTTTTATGTTATAAATTAAGTTTATCACTTAAGTTTAGCATTATACAATTTTATGACCAAGTTAAAAATTTAATTTTGTGTAATGCCTAATTTATGTTATAAATTCAATTTAATTTACTTTAAAAAATAATAATTTTCTTACACTTTGCATAAGTTTTTGTATGATTGCCCATTTTGCGTGTCTTCAAACTTTAAAATTTGATTTTTTCAACTTGGATTTATTGCCGAACTAAGTAAATAAGTCAAATGTACATTTAAACATAAAATAGCCCCCCAATTCCAAAATAAATTATTTAATTAGGATAAGCCAGATTGTCCAATTTTATTATTTTATTTTTTTTCAAAACTATCTTTGCTGCTTTAATATTTAACTAATAAAATGTTGAATTGAAAAGATTTCTTTTTTATAACAACACTTTTAATAGAATTTTATATTTTTTATAATTTGTTTTACTGACCTTTATTTTTTAATCAGTTTATAACATTCTAAAATGACAGGGAGCTTTAGATTATTGTTTATTTATTTTTCATTTTTGACTAATCTTACTTTTTTTTGGAATTTTAACTTTAACTTTGCTTTTCTTCTCTTTTTTTTTTTTTAATTTTTTTTATCTTGATTAACTTTTTATTGTCTTTCATTTTGCTGCCTAAATTATTTTCTTTCTCATAATAAACGATGGGGATCTTTATTGTATTAACATACTTTTATTTGTTTTTTATTTTGCATTGACTTGACAATTGTATTTTCCTAGTCCATTTGCACGTTATCCGGGTATTTATTTTCCAGTCGATAGTTCTTTAGTGTTCTACAGTCTCTAGTAATGAGTGGTTTTATAAAAAACTATTGATAATATTTTTTTCAAGCAGAAATGTTAATAAAATTTCAGCTTTCTTACTTATACTTGAGTAACATTCTGCTAGTTTTTTATAATAAACGTAAAAAAACTTGATCTGTTCAAAACGGAATTTGTTTGCTGATCAGGAGTAAAATAGTTAACGAATGAAAGGAAGTTGAATCATTCAATTGACTTCCAACAACACACGAACACACTTACGCAACAAAATTACTCTTTAGATCTTAAACACCCGTTTCTTTTAAAGCAAGTCCGACAGTTATATTTACAAAACCCAACTCTCCTATTGGGTCGTAAACTAGATCAAAGTTTATTGTTAAACACATGTTTAATTTTGAATTTATTTATAAACAGTATTGTCACTCCATGGACCAGTAATAATATTGGATCAATCTCAATAACTAAAAATAATTTAAACTGAGCTGATTTATTTTAAACCAGGTAAAATTGTCCAGCAAACATGCTTTCTGCAATTACTTTTTGTAGAATATTGTTTATCATATTTTTAGAGACGAAAGGAAGAAATCAAAGTCGTGAAGCAAAGAATTGCGAAAAACCAAAATAACTGCCTCAAATTTGAAAATTGACATCTAATATCGGGTATGTAAAATATATATATATTTTTTAAGTTAAAGAAATTTTTTTTCTTAATTTAAAAAAAGAGCTTTTGTAAAAATAAAAAGTAATAGTGTTAAAATAACATGCATCCTTTAAAAATATGAAGCGAAAGATTGAACGAACATTCGAGCAAAAGATTGAACAAACATTCAAACGAAAGATTGAACAAACATTCGTAAAAACGTAGTGCTGCAGTATATAAGGGAAAATAGTTTAAGTAGTAATAAGCTATTTATAGATAATTTCCAACAACAAAAAATAGATGCTAATTTTAAAATAATTTTGAAATAAAACTGAAAATGTTATATCGTTATTACACTATATCAAGGCACTGAAATATAAGTAAACGTAACCAATGTGTTTAATATCGATTGCATCGTGAGTTAAAGTTTAAGTCTAAATGTATTGAAGAATTATGGGTCATAAATTGGATGAAGTTTTTCTTATTTTACTATTGAGAAGTTTGTTTGTATACAAATTGAGGTATTTGGTTTTCGATTAAAACATATGTCTTCAGTTTGACATATAGTTATTTACTTAATGCATTGTGCTAGAATTAGTCAGCTAGAACTAATTAGCATATTTTTGAAAACAAAAATTGCATAGACATTGTGAAAAATGCAAACAAATATAATAACAAGTTTGCTGTTCTTAAATTGAAATTGAATTATTTCATTTAAAAAAAAAATTAATTAAAGCTTTAGTTTTTTATGTTTACATTACAAAAGCTTTTAATATGGCTGAACACAAAATTGCCGAAGGGTTTAAAATAATGTTTTAATGAAGTAAAAAGAAATGATTAACAAACTGTAAGGTAACCCTGGTAACCCTGAATCCAAAAAAAAAAAAATTACTATTCAGAAAACATAAATTAATTTCAAATATTAATTTAACATTTATGTGTTTGAAACAAAATGTAGAAACAATACCCTATATATGCTCTCTATATATGCACTAATCAGTTCGTGAGTATAAAATAACTAGATATAGTATATATATATACTTAGCTATAATATTGAAAATAAAATAATAAACTTTTAATACCCATTAAAGAGTTGTAATTATTATCTTTTGAAACTAAATTAAAAAGTTTATAAACAATAGTCAAGCTTTCTTTATTGCTGGGCTGCATTATTGGTTTATTGTTTCAACTACATTGGCTGCTTTGTTGTTTCAACTGCATTAAATTTGCAGTTTGTCTAACCGTATTTTGCATTAGTTGATGCAACAGCAATTGTACTAACCAATTTTTGTGTTTGTTGGCACAGTTGTTTTGAATTTTGAACTGATTCAACTGCTATTTACGTTAAGTGGTCTAACAAACAGATGTGGCTAATGTTATGTTGGTATACGTAATTAGAATTCCGGCTCAGTACCAAAACGTCTGAATTTCGATGTCTGCTCTAGCCTGATACAGAACATTGGTAAGGAAGGTGGCACGAACTTCCTGGTAAAATGGTCCTATTATTGGAAAAAAAAAAAAAAATTATTTTATATATATATATATATATATATATATATATATATATATATATATATATATATATATATATATATATATATATATGTATATATATATATATATATATATATATATATATATATATATTAGGGTGGTCCTTAAAACAACTTTTTTTAAAAAAAGCTGCTCCCACCCCTTAAATGTGTTCTATATAATACGAAAACACTGGGTTTAAATTTTTTTTGAAAAAAACATATTTATAGAGGTCCCCCAAGACCCTTTAATATTTAACGGGTCCCTAATATTTTCAAAAAAAAAGTTTCTCAAAAATAGGTCAACCTGGTACTCAAATGAAGCGCAATTATATAAAAATTTCAAAGATATTATTCATTTTGAAAAATAAATTTGAAGTTTAAACTTATTTATCACAATTATCATGAAAAATTCACTTATTTCATTTTTTGCTAAAAAACAAGATTTTTACGTAGTAAAACCTAAAATAACTTTATTATTTCAAAATGAATAATATTTTTGAAATTTTTATATAATTTCGCTTCATTTGAGTACCAGGTTGACCTATTTTCAAGAAACTTTTTTTTTTTAAATATTAGGGATCCGTTAAATATTAAAGGGTTTTGGGGGACCTCTAAAAATATTTTTTATTCAACAAAATTTTAAACCTAGTGTTTTTGTATTATATAGAACACATTTAAAGGGTGGGAGCAGATTTTTTTCAAAAAAATTGTTTTTAGGGCCACCCTAATATATATATATGTATATATACATATATATGTATGTATATATATATATATATATATATATATATATATATATATATATACATATATATATATATATATATATATATATATATATATATATATATATATATATATATATATATATATATATATATACATATATATATATACATATATATATATACATATATATATATATATATATATATATATATATATATATATATATATATATATATATATATATATATATATATATATAGACACGCACATATATAAATATATAATACACACACACACATATATATAAATATATAATACACAAACACACACACACACACACACATATATAAATATATAATACACACACACACACACACACACACACACACACACACACACACACACACACACACACACACACACACACACACACACACACACACACATACACATACACGTATATGTAGTAATAAAGTAACAATAACATACAAATATTTTTCTTCAGAGTTAATACTATTAATATAGTGCTTATAGTAGTGCCTATTGATAAATTAGAAGTAAGTACTAACAATATTAGTAAATATCTAAATAGTAATTAGCTTGAATAATAAGATTTTAAAAAACAACAACAAAAAAATAGTGAAACTTTTTAGTACAAAAGGATGAAAAAATTTTCTTAGTATATGTGTTTTTTAAATAACCGGGGGCCGTATTTTCATTTCTCCTTAAGCTTAACGGAGCGTAAGTCAAAAATTTCTTTTAAATTACATTAATAAAAAATTTATTTAAAATTATAATTTTTTAAGCAATTAGAAATTTCAGCTAAAAGCTCCATTAAGCTTAACGGAGAGATGAGAATACGGCCCCGGATTGTTCGCACTGGATGCTTTTTTTTCTAGCTCGTTTACTTCCGACTTGATATTTTTGTATTTTTCTCAAGCTTACTGATTTTTAAACAAATAAAAAAACACAGATCATATTATATGATCTTTACTGATGTGATTAAAAACCAATATCTAGTGAGGTAGGGGGAAGATCTGTTTAACAATAATAAACAAGATATAACTAAAATGAATAATTTGTAAAAAACTTAACTTGATCTTCGTCAAAATTAATCCAAATAAAAAAAGAACTTACTTTTGAAAAACCAGGCAAAGTTATAAAATTAGAATAGATAGAGTTTATGTTTGATTATCTCAAAGAATGTAAATACCTAGGTTATTTATTAGCACTTAAAATCTATTAGGCAACCAAAAATAAAAAAAGGAAAGTTAAAAAACTCCTTTGACTAGGATAAATCCTCATAATGTCAAAAAATTATCAAAAGTAAAATTTTTTTAAATCTTAAAAGCTCAAACTGGATGGGAGTAGAAGCCTCTAAACAAGCAAAAAATCTCAACAAAGTAAAAAAAAATTACTAGTAAAAAACATAAAAACATCTTTTTCAGATAACCTGAACGTGTTTCTGAACATTTAAATTAGCAGCGAACATTACAAAGCTCTGTCTTAAACTAGGGAAAACACTAGAGATCAGTCTACCAGTTAAATTTTACTTCGAGTGCTGGGATATCTATAAAGAATATCTTTTCGCTCTATCAAACCCCAATGTCTTTGACGTAAATGAATATAAAGTTCATGGACCCAGAAAACGGTGCTAATTTGTATCTTTCCCGAGAATAAAGGTTTGACTTCGCTGCGAAATTAGCAACCAAAATGCCTGCTTTGCTCGGACTACAAATATTGTTACTTAAGCTTTCATATTGAGGTTATCAAAGATTTTTCAAAATGTTCTTGAACCATCTCAAACCAAGTCGGTTCCGGAATGATACATGTTCTCAAACATTTTTTCAAAAATTAGTTTAATACACTAATGGTAAAAACTGTAATATATAAACTACAAAAAAAAAAAAAAAATAGTGATTACTATTTTCTTTATATATTATTTGTCATTAAGAATAATTTTTATAAAGCTTTTTTAAAATGAAAATATAAATTTTAACCGAAGCTGGCAGAAAACAAGATTTCAACATACGGTCCCGTTGATTAATATGTTGACGAAATCCAAAACCAAGAAAGTTTAATGGTTTGAATAATGTTATTCATATTATCTTTGTAATATCAGAGAAAGAAAAGATACTAATTGCTAAAAATACTTAAAATCATGTCGCCTTATTATTTTTGTTTATCTCTAAATAATAATGATAAACTTAGTCCAGGAAAGCCAATTAAAATTTTAACTTCCGAAGTTTTGAGATCGTTCAAAAAAGTAAAATACAAAAAAAAGAAAGAGCAAAAACATTAAAAAATTTAAAAAATTTTTTTAAAAAAGAAAGAAAATCTGCAAAAATTAAAAGTAGGAAATGGAAAAAAAATTTGAAAATGAGATGAGTAAACGTCTAGTAGAAAAAAAGTATTATTTTTTTCTAGTTGCTAGCATGAGATAAACGTTATACGCTATGCTCTCTATAAGAGTTAATATTAGTTAATTAACAATTAATGATTTGTTAAATGCTATTTGATAGTTACAAAAAAAAATCCAAAAAGGCACAAGGTTTAAAAACCAAAGCTTTAGATAATTAGCTTCGTCCTATGCTAACTTGTTTAACGTTTCAATTTTTAAATTTTAATAACTTTCTTTTCTCTTCAAAACAACAGTGTTATGTTTTCTACACATAAAAATCATGTTTTCTCAAATTTATATTAAAAGGAAATTCCCACTTAGCAGACAGAGCTCTCTGTGTTAAACAGAGCTCTCTTAGTAAACAAAGCCCACTTAGTAGACAGAGCTCTCTTAGAAAACAGAGCCCATTTAGTAAACAGAGCTCTCTGTGTTAAATAAGTAAATGTAAAAGTTAAAATAATGTTACAAAAACTAGAGCAACAGAACTTTTCAAAAAACTGATCAAGGTTTAAAAATAAAACCATTTCAAAGTTACAGCAATATACAGAGGGAGACTTAAACTAGGGAAGGAGAACTATTTATCTTAAGCACTTTTTCCTTAGTTATAAGATCAAAAATATTAAATTAGTTTTTTGAATATTTTTTTTCACTATTGGCAAACTTTTATTTTTCAGACGGTGATCCCAGAATAGAGAAATCTTTTACCATATAGGCGGTGATTAAGATTAGAGAAACTTTCTACTATATCGACAGTGATCCCAGATAATTTCTGCCATATACAATGGACGTAGTAGAAACAATAGGCATGATAAGCAACAAAAGTGACTTTGGATGTGAAAAAAATGTTTTTACGGATATTCGTCATAAAGGTAAAACTTTTTTTATAGTTGTATATGGATTTAACTGTGGGTTTACAACTTTCTTTAACTTGCTGTTAATTTTTGGAATCTATCGTTACAAAAGACCGAAATGTTTTAACAGAAATGAAAAGCATGTCATAATTCTATCAACAGTAGATTTACTAATTGGTTTAATGGAAATGCCATTAGAGATCGCACTTCTTGAATCATCTAATGGCGGATGTACTATACTCTCTATTCGAAGTTTTTTCATAATGTTTCTTGGTAAAGCGTCTGTATGTTGCATAGTTTTAATTGCAGTCGATCGATTTTTGACAGTTTTATATAGTGATCAAAACTTTATAGAACTTTATCCTACATTAAGCATTGCTTCCGTTTTTATAATAAGTTTTGGTATGGGTGTTTGTTATTCATTTGTTTCTATGTCTAAGGACCCGCTCATTCAAAAAGTTTTCTTCCTGGTGAATGCGAGTTTTGACTTGACTATTTACTTGGTGGTTAATATTGCAAACATCGCTTTACTTATAAACGCCAAAAAAAGATTAAAAAGATTGTCCAGTAGCAGATCGTATCGTTTGGATTCAGATCAGCGGCTAACACGTACAATCTGTATAATTTCAACAACACTTGCAATCATCTACTTACCTTTTATAATAATGCAGTTTGTTTTTGCAGCAGAATTTACGAGAAAAAGTAAAATTATAGAATATTTATTTTATCTGACAGTTGTCATAACTCATTTGAACTCAGGAATAAATGCATTAATATACATTGCAAGAAATAAAAAGTTAATTAAAAAAATCGCTTTTTTTTATTGACTTCTTATTTCTTGACAAAGAAATGAAAGAGAGTTAATGTGTTTTATATAACGTAACACTTATTTAATAAATGTAATAAATGTATGTTTTTTTATTACAGTATTATACTTTCGTAACTATATAGAAATAAACTATGATTTAAAATGATTGGATGTGCATTGCTGCATTTGTAGCGTGTTTATAACATCTTATATAGGAATGCAACGATACATTTTCGTTACAGTTACGATACTCGAACTTGCAAACTGTTTTTTCATAAAGAATGGCCCATATAGTACCAAAAACAAAGTTGCTAGAGAACACGGTTCACTAATGATTTTGTTCACTAAAATGTTTTCATATAAAATGTAAATTTTATTTAGTAACGATTCAACGATACAAAAAACTTTCAATACGATACTTTTTTGATAAACGCTTGTAAAGTATTTTAACGAACAAGTCAAATAAAAATAAAAAAATTACTCGTATTACGAGCAACGTTTAAAAAAAAAAAGTTTGTTTACGAGTCGTAAACATTATTTACTTTTTTTAAATTTACTTAGGTAAACGTTGTTCGTTTTTGGTACTATTTGACTAATTAAAAACAAAAGTATTAGTTTAAGTATGCATCCCTAATAATATAAAATACAGGTAAAATATTTAGGAACGAGAATCAAAATGTTTATCCGTATTTTATGAAATACTTCAAGGTTCTTGATAATAAGAAGAGTCTCACGCGACTTCTCTTTAATCACATAACTTATCTCATCAAGTTTTTAATATTATTTTAAATAAAGCTTTTTAAATTTTTTATATCTTGACAGGTATTTTTAATAGAAGTGTTTTTTCTTTATATTTATCATGTGAAAACATAAATAAAAAAAGAAAAATCTATTTAACCTAATTTCAAATAAGTGAGACCAATTCTTGTAGTTATTATTCAAACAAAAATGTTTTGATGAAAAAGAATTTTTAATGGTATTTTGAAATATTTTTATGTGATGCTGGTCCTCTATACAGTGAGTTGCTATTTTTATGTGATGCTGGTCCTCTATACAGTGAGTTGCTATTTTATTAGACTCGTTAAAAAAATTGATATTTTTCTGTTATGTTGATTTTTGTGACTACTTTTTGAATTTTTATGTTCTGATTTCACATTTGGAACTAAAACAAGCAAAACCCAATATTATATATAATTAAAATTTGTTATTTAAGGTACAAAATTAAGACAAAAAGGTATAAGAAGCTCAAATTTAAAACTTATTATGATGTCCTTTCGTTTCTATTAAGGCCTAAATACGTTGTAGCATGCTCGAAATAGTTTTATCTGTTTCTTGGAGCTCCTCATTGTGATTTCAAACATAAATGAGCCTTTCTATAAGCTTTTGCTTTGAATTGATTACATTTTTAGCAATTTCTTTAATTAAAAGCTCCCAGACGTTCTCTATTAGATTCATACCCGGAGAGTTTCCAAGCCAACCCAAAACGTCAATTTTTTTTTTCAAGCATTTAGTTACAGACTTGGCTTTGTGGCACAGGGCTCCATAGTACATAAACATAAACTCTTTTTCATTGGAGAACAACTGGGAAAATTTGTACTAGTAGTTTATCTTGAAGAATTCAAACTTTTTGCTTTGGCCAAATAAGCAACACTGGTAAGATAAGAAGGTTAAACTTCTTTAAACACCGCGGAAGAGCTAAATGCTCTTCCGCGGTGCTCTGCAATGAGACCGTAAGAAGTTCAAAATACTACCTGGTATAGATTTTGAAGCACTATGACGGCTGTGCGGTGTGATTGTCGGTTGATGCTATGCAGTCTGGTTATACTTTTCACTCATTCTTCTTTTAGCAAAACTTTAATAAACTCTTTTATAAATTACTCTTCCATATATGGAACTGCCAAGTTCAAAAAAATTTTATATTGCTTTTCCTTTTTTTTTTTTTTTTTCATCATAGTGAAATAAAGAACCCAAAAAAAATGCGTATCTTTGGTCGAGATAACCGTATTAAACTATATACTGAAGATGACCAAAGTTTTTTATTTTTGATATATTCAAAGGTATGTAAATACTGTGAAAATGTAATTCTTAGCTTAAGAGACAATCCAAAAGCTTCATCCCTATCGTGATAGCTAGGTTATAAGCCAAAAGTTCCATTTGATGAAATCCCATCTCCAGTGAGATTGTTTTTTTGTAGTTATTTAGGTGCTCCCAGGAATCCTTACTGTCTTATCACAGAGCACTGCCGGAAAGCATTTGACAAGAAGTTTACGCCTCCTTCTGTACCAATGTCGCTTGTTGGGTTAGAGCTTGCGTCGAACCTCGGGCCTTTGGGTTCTGAGCCAGAACTCTAACTACTGCGCCACGGCTGTTCTTTATGAAATGGGATCTCGTTAAATTTATTAGACCCCATAAATCCATCTTGCTTAGGCAATAATTATTATAAATTTAACTGAAAGAATTTTGCAATAGACCATAGAGTAGGGTGGGGTAATCTGAGCCTATTTTTATCTATTTCAGACTTTGAGTTTAAAAAAAAACAATGTTTAGGTATCGGTTTTCGGACAATAAATGTCCTTTCTTAAAAAAGAAGGTACAAAAGAAACTATTACCTCTACTGAAGTATCAAAGAAATACCCAAAAGATCTAAGAAGTGCTCAAAATAGCATGAATGTTACCATAAAAGAGCAGTGATCAAAAAAATAGTTATTTTTTATAAAACACATTATTAAAACAGAAATAGTAATGTTTTAATAATGTGTTTTATAAAAAGTAACTATTTTTTATAAAACACATTAGCTTCTTTTGTACATTTTTTTTAATTTGGTTTTTTTCTTCTCTAACTTTTTGTTCCTCAAGTAACCGTCGTTTGACTTTCTCATTTGTAAGGAGTTCTCCACATTTTGCTTGTACTCTCTTCCTTTTTTGTTTCTACTGTTCTATTATTGTTACTGTTTCTGCAGATACATTAGGACATATGATTGACCTTGAAGCTTCTCGCATAGCTAATCTTGGTGTTTGTAATCTTGAAGATTTAGGGCTTTAACGTTCAGGTGAATGATTGAAAAAGTCAATGCCTTTTATTCTTCTTTTCATATTTTCTTTACTTAATGATGAGGTACCTGTACCACAAAATCCTGCTATAGCATTTGCTGGAGAAGTCTCTGACACAGTTGTTTCAATAATCCTGTAAAAGCTGTCTTATCAATATTTTTGTGTTGTATTTCTCTTGCAAACTACTTTAAAATTTTTCTCCACTCATTCTTTAATGGTCCGAAGACAACCACATCTAACGGTTGTAATGCGTGTGAGCAATTAGGCGGAAGATAAACAATTTGGATATGGTTGTCCATGGCCGCTTTTATGGTACCATTTGTTAAATGACTGCCATGACCACCATAAAGCAAGAGTATTGGTTTTTGATCTTGGTTAACAAATGGTATAAAGTGCTCGACAAACCTAAACGAAGAATCTATTTACTTCTATTGAATCATATGTACCGCCTTCAAGAATAACAAAGGCTATTCAGTGTAAATAAATTAATAAAAAAAGGGAAAGACAAAAAAAATAAAAATTATAAAATTTAGGTAAAATACCAGTTTTTAAATAGAAAGTCTTGCATCCATCCACTTGCTGTTGTCCCATAAGCACATCCTGGTGGTCCATTTAAAATCCATTTAGATTACAGATAGCCTTAAAAATTCAAATGGTGGAAGATATCTTCCATCTGAAGACACACAGAACAGCAAAGATTACATAGCTTTACCAGAGGAAGCAGCCAGTTCATAAGCATCTTTACTTTTTGAATGTACAAATACTCTCTTCGCTAAGTGATTTGTGGAGAACCCAGTCTCGTCAAGGTTGTATTACTTGGTACTATGTTATTATTATAAATTACATCAGATAAAATAGTAAAAGATTTATCTACAACTTCACGTGTTAAATTTTTAGCTCTTGAAAATGTAAGTATTTCAGGTTTACGTAATTGAAGTTTATCAACATGACCCTTCCCAAAAATTATCCAATCTTTCCCAGGAATTCCATTTTTGAAAGGAGTTTTCATCCTCATCGTTGTGAAAAATTTAGCAGCTAAATTACAAATGTTAAGAGAACCTAATGGAAGACCATATCTTTGACAATACTGCGTTGCAGCTACAATCATAGTTTCATCATTATCACTCTGCACACTTTTTCAAGTTTCACGTTTACTTGCATTAAATTGTTGTTTTATTCTTCGTCTCAATGTCTATTTAGGAACAGAACATTCTTTAGCAACATGATAAATAGTCCTTTTTTTCTCGCATACTAACATAACTGTGCTTTCCAAACTATCAACATTGTACTTGGGTTTTATTTTTTTATTGTAACATCTTTGCATTTTTTAAATACTTTCTAAAGTAATATTAATGAAAAATCTGTTACATTTTTAGTGAAATAAATTAGCATAAATCATAATATATTACAGAAAAAATATTTTAACACCAAATAGGTCTTATATAATATTTTATTTGACCTAGGTATTGTTTCATACAAATAAATACACATGTTTCTTAATATAAACTTCAAAGATATAAACTTTAAACATAAGTGTTTAATAGTTCTAAAGAATTATTAACACGAAAATAGATAGGTCTGATGAAACTAATAGGTTTATAATGTTACTAACAACAACTTTAATAATATAATTCATATCATAATATTTTACATACATAGGCCCACTTAAGGGGCGGACGCAGGTTTTTAATTTACCGCGTCAAAAAAAAGGTGCCTTTTGCCATGTTGTAGTAAACGCAATACGCCCACTAGGCAAATTAAAAAAAAAAGGAGGGGAGGGGGCTGGAGCAAGGGCGGATTTGGACTATGAAGTGATGGTGGAAGGAGGCCAATTTTTTTGATTTCGACAATCCAGACCATCAATATACAGGTTTAATGATTTCTTAAGCTGGCAAGCACAAAAAATAGAATATTCACTATACGAATTTAATGTCACTTTGAAACGGCCTTCTAAATTTACTTACGTTTTTAAACAATATACTCAATACCTGAAAAAAAAAAAAAAAAGCAACTAAGGAGGGAGGGGAGGGGCAATCACTTTAAAAGCCTTCCCCTATGTATCCCTTTAAATCTTCCTGCCATTGGACTGGGGGATTTAAAGGGATTTTCTTTCTATTGCAGCGAGAAGCTCATATCTTAGTTTTACTTAGAAACTTTTTTTAACAAAAAGTGTTTTTTATTAAAAGAGTATAGAGCTGTATATTCTTTTCACCGTTTTGGCATAACATATTGCAATAACAAATATATAAAACAACAAATGATTGTTTCGCCCAATATCAGGGCTCATCAGCATGTATAAGAACATATTTTCATTCCAGACATAGACAAACTGTAAAAGAAAAATTAATAACAGAAAAGAGAAAGACAAATATAAATAGATTTATATACATAGTCAAATAAAAGGTTATATATATTTTATATTAAAAGATTTAAAAAAAATAATAAACCAAGTTAAACCTTAACAACAAGAAAGATCATTTTTGATCAAATGAAAAAAAAGGAAACAGTTTTTGAAGAAAATTACAGTAAAAAGCTGGTTTAAATGGCACAAAAACTTAAGAAAATTATTAGGTTGATTGAGAGAAAGTTTATATAGCAGCATAAACACTAATCATTGTAATGAAGCTGTCAATTTTTTATAGAAAATCTATTAATAACATTATCAATACAAGAAACAATTTCTTGATGGATATACATTAATGCAAAACCGTTAAGTCGATCTTCTGACATTGTTGTTCTTGTACAGCCTTTTAACAGACACATAACAGAAAAACTTCTCTCATAGTATCCTTAAGCTATATTAGTACTATCAAATCCAGGAAATAATATTGATTTAAGAGTTAGGGATACGTTGTCAGGAATAGTCCCAGAGAAACTATCCCGATATTTTCCCCAAAGAACTTGTTTTTCATTCCACATATAAATGATTTCCCTAATATCAGTATATTAGGGAAATCATCTGTAAAAAAATTACAGAACATTTTAAACTGCTGCCTCCAACACATTTGAGTTTTGAATCTTTTAATAATAAATGAAACATTTGCTTACCCTTTTTGTGCAGCAACAGTTTCTGTTGTATCGTGAAACAAACTCTGATGGAACATTAGAACAATTTTTTTGAATAAAACAGGTTCTTGGTTTCAAAATCAAAATGTCAGCTTTACTTGAAAACAAACATTATACTTCGTAGCAGCTATTTTGAAAATTATATATATCATTTCTGATGTTAACTAATTTATTTCTAAGAGCTGTAATAAGGTGCAAACCGTCGAAGACATCAATAGTTTTTGATTGCAGTAACCGAGTAACAGGTAAAGTAAAATCAAAGGCACATGTTGCATAAATAAAGTAAAGATAAATTGAAAAGTGTTAATGGAATTTTTAAAAGTAGAAGGTTTATTTTGTATGTCTTTGTTAACAGAACTCTTAGGGAAAGCCATGATACATACAGCATGAAAAAGAAAATTGATGAATAATGTTCAAAAACTGTTTAAACCATTGATACGCTCAATCCATCTAGTTCTACAAACATCCTTTAATTTTTCTTACGCGTTCGAGGTTCAAGCTCTAAAATTATAGCTTCTAAAAACTTTGTCTATTTTCTGAATAATTTTGAACAATTAGAAAAAACTTCTGAGACTAGTTAGATACTACATGATTCATAACAGATAAGTTCAGTCGATGGCTATGACAATGTGAATACAGAGCCTTTAAATTTATAATTAGAACCTGAGCAGAAGGACCATTTATATACTCAGAGACAGAACTGGCATCATCATATCATTAACCCCTACAGTTTTTTATATCTAGATTCAAGTTGCTTACACAATTAACACAGATTAACTTATTGTATTAAAATATAATAAGATAATTATTTTTGAAGAAAAAGTAAAGTGACTTACCTCAGAGCAAAACAACGCCTTTTATTGTTTTTTAAGTAAGACGGGATACAAACTTCTGCACATTTCTTCTTACTGTGTCCTCAACTAAACTGCTTAAAATATCTTTATTAGTAACCATTTTGTTATTGTTATTAATAAATTTATCAAATAAAGTTTCATAAAACATATTTACAAGATCATTAAGTTACAAAATCCTCAAATAAGATCGTCGGTTTTTAATCTTTGAAGAACATTTTCAATTAAGTTATAGGCCATGCTGCGACATTTTGAATCCATTTTATTTAACCAAAAATTGAAAATTACAAACTTCTATAATTTTACAAAATTAGGTTAGGTGTCACTCATATTGTTAAAAATTTGTCATTGGAGTGACACCTAAATAAAAGAAACAAACAAAAAAAAAAAATTCAACACCAATATTAATAAATGAAAGCAAGCGTAAATTAAATTAATTATAAAAAGATAGTTATTAGGCTATAACAAATTAAATAAAAAGATAAAATATATGAAAACACTCAATTAATAATAATAGTAAAAATATTTAGTAACAACAGCACAAATAATAACAAACTTTACGCAAACGAAAAGGCAAGCATAAGCCTTCACAACTAAATTGAAGCTTTTGAATGCTTCAATTATGCACAAAATGTTGTGAACCATGTTTGTACCAGCAAGTTGCTGCAGTACCTCCATATTTTTAAGAAGTTTTGTGCATTCATTTCCCTTAAACTGGCCCCCAGTTTGAGGGAAATGAATGCAGGAAACTATAACTATAGCTGAGCACTTCTTTGACCTAAAACCAAAACATACATATTTTATAGCTACAATAAACTTTGTTAATAAACAAAGTTTTTTGTAACTATAAAATATGTATGTTTTGGTTTTAGGTCAAAGTAGTGCTCAGCCACCATCAAGCGCTCCAAAATTTCTGGTGACTATTTTGTTAAGCTCGGTATTAATGGTGGCAAAGATTTTCTCAAGTTTTGCCTAAGCTTTGTTGATACTGCGTTACGAGATGAAACCAGCTCACCGCGACAATAACAACCTCTCACTCAAAGGACTGGTAATGACACTGGAGTCAAGAGATAAACTCTTGTTGGGGTACCAGAAGATTTTCCAGAAACACACTCCAATATTGAATAAATCTGGTAACTGATTAATGCAAATGGAGTTAAACTAATTTTGGCTTGTGATGAAAGTTGCAAATATAATTTGTGATCTTCAAACCCATTCAAGTACGCACCCTTGCACATGGTGTGATGTCAAATCCAAGTGTCTTGCCAAACCTGGAAACTTGCGAACACTGGGCTCAATCAATTTAAGCCTCAAGTCTTTTCAGCAATATGGCGGGGTTGTTGCTAATGTAAAGCTGTTCGGCAATGTCATTCGAAAGCCAATCATCTGCGGGCCTGTCAATGTTCTGATTTTGGAAATCATCCCACCGATGAACTGTTAAAACAATTTGAGTTATTAGAGATTGGGCAGCTGAAATTCATAGCATACGGCTTATAATGAACATTTTCACCATCTTTAAAAATAGTATTGTAGAGTATTTGTATAAAAAGAGTACATTGAGCTATATATTAATAAATATTTTGTGGAGAAAATCAAAAAACATGTCTTAAAATGTAATCAGATACTATTTTATGGTAATACAATATAAAAAATTGGGTTTAAATAGTTATTTTTTCACTTAATTTTGAAAGTAAATGTATTTAAGATGGTTTCAAGAGTCAATACAAAAAAATTTAAGGGATCTGCTTTTTTGTTTGTTTTACCAACTGGTAGTCATTTGACCAGGTTTTGCACTTTTTTTAGCATTTTGGATGTAGTTTATACCTTAGGAAATGTTGATACGCTATGCATTCATGGCCATGGCCTACCCACCTTTTTTTTGAGGACCTTTTGTTTGAGAAATGTAGGCTCTTTTTTTAGAAATGTTGCTTTTTATTTAGAAATAGAGGAGTTGCCCCCCCCCCCCCCTCCTACACACACACACTTTGAAAGCCGTGTCGACGGATTCAAACCACGCTTTAGGTAGCAAATCATTATTTTGGTCTATAAATTGAAAATGGTACATGTACCAATAAAATATTTATAATAAAAATTATTGGTATTACATAGTAAAACACTCATGTAACTATTATTTTAAAAATAGTGACCGAATATCAAAGTAATCGGTAACGCTTTAAGGTATAAGTAGCAAAAAACTGACAAAATTTTAACTAAAACTGCCATAAATCCTAAACCAGTCAACCAATTAAACTGAAATTTTGTCAATAGTTTGGTGTGGCTATAGGCTACATTTACACCAATTTTTATCAAGTGTTTTTATTGGCGCACTATGAAGTCAAAATTACTCAATTTGAACATTCAAATTAAATTTTTTTCCGTGGACAAAATTAAAAGATTTCAAAATTTGCATCACAGGGTACCTTAATGTGTACGCTATATTTCCGTATAAGTGGTGTTCTTGGGTCAGCTAGGTAGGTATTATCTGGATCCGTGCTAACCGTGCTTAAAGACGTTTGTAGGCAACGCTATAAAAATGGCAGAATCTTAAGATGATCTTAGACCATTAAAAACTATAGACCGTAAAAAGCAAAGGGATCGTCTTTAAATTACGCAATGCTAGATTTATTTTTAAAAAAGAGGGAGATCTTCAGTTCTTTTAGTAGCGACTTTCAAAAAACTTAATGAGCTATTTTGATTTTTTATTTAACATACGACTTAGCGAGGAAAAATTTTGATCTTTTTTGCTTTGTTCATTCGTGAAATTTAGCGTTGCGTAATTTATGGACAATCCCTTATTTAAAATTTAAGATTAGGGATCAGCAAAAAAGTATGTAAAGCCAAAAAATAATGGAGTATAATGCTAGTTTGATGGTTTTCTAAATTCTGTCGTTGTTGCGCACATGGTTTAGAGTCTTTAACGGGGGCGTGGTAAAATAGCTGTAAAACTCTAAATTTCCTTATTATATCAATATTAAATAATTTTAACTTTTAATTATTTTTAAAAATGATAAATTTTATAAAATGGTTTATTTTAAATATAAAATCAAAATTTTTAATTATTTAAACCCCCTCATTATTTAAAAAAAAAAGTTGAGATTGCCGCGTGGCAAGTTTAAATCAGTCAGCTTGCTTTTTTTTTAATTTTTGTTATTTAAAATGCTATTAAAAAACAACTTTATAGTTCTATAGATATAAACATGTTGTATACTCATTTTCCTTGCACGAACTCAACTTAGTTGTAAAAAAACTTGAAATGTAAAACTAAAATAACACAAGTATCTCAATCATGACACATACGCAACAAATTTCCCCCGTTTTTTGAGGTTTTTAGAGTTTTTTGCTTTTTTAAAAATCTTTTCGTTTGTTTAAGTGTATAATATCGTTACATATGTTTGTATATAATCTTTATAAAACTTCACAAATTTGTTGTATTAGGACTCGAACCATGACTTCTTAGTTCAGAAGCTCTGCGCGCTAACCCCTTAGCCACGCTGGCACGTGGTGGTACTAACGAAATTTTAAAACGATATAACATTTTTTTAACGGAAAAAAATGCTATAGATCAAAATTAAGAAGAAGTTGGCGCAATGCAATTTTCAAGTGAAAATCAAACTGTTCTGTGTCAAACAGGCTCGAAAGGGCACTACTACTATTAAGTTCGGTATTATTATATAGATCTGACTACTCAATCTTCCAGACCATACGAACCACTAAATCATGCAGACATTAATGTCATTGTTTTTCTAAATATGATCACTTGCACCCATTGAGGCTTACGTATCGAATATATTCATTGAATCTTATTTATCGAATAAAATAAAAATAATTTGTACCGAGGTACTTTCAAATATACTTCCATGTTGTTAAAAAAAGTTGAACAGAAGAACTTAAAGAGCCATACGATGCCGTCATTGCGTGTGAAGCCAAATTACCAAATGTTGATGGGTTTTCGCTTCCGCCGACAAAAACGCCAAACCACTGCTATAGGACGATATGCGAAAATTGCGTTTTACGTAACCAATTTTTGTGCTAAAGTCTGTGGTGCGTTTTTAAACTTTTTTTAAGAAGCGTTAAACGAACTTTTTTTCAGCGTCCTTTTTTTATAGAAATCTATATATAGTTAAATTATTTTTAGGAAAAAGTAGGGTTATGCTTGATTTTTGTAAAATTTATGTATATTTAATTGACTTATTATTGGCTTTATTGATTTTAAAAATTTACTTGTTTTTGTTCGGTTAAATTATGGATGAAATTTTTTAAATCAAATGAGAAAATTTTTAAACCAAATCAGAAAATTTTTCTATACACATTTTCTATGCACCTGCCATTTTTAATTAATAAGATTATGTAGCATATAGTCTAAAACACTTTTTGTACCTAGCTTTCATTTTTACTTTTGCAGTTTGGGTGGCAATGTGGCCAACTGAATATTTATTTTTCTTCATTTGTAATATAAGATTTATTTGATTAATAAATAAGATTTATTTTGCGGGTTCACATAAGTATCATTAGCAGGGTTTTTTTTGAAATGTTTTTGTGAAAATTGTGCAGTCTTTTGTTATGTTATGTTATCTGTCTTGTTTTATATTATTACTATTATTATTGTTTTATTACATTAGCAGCAATATCATATTAATTTTTACAAGGCATCGTGGGCCCAAAAAAAGATATAGTTGTGTTTCGAGGACCTGTGAAAAACTACATAACTAATAACTTCACATTGTCTCGCAAAATTAATAATAACTGTAAAAAGGGCCGTATACTTTTTTACTTTATTAAAATTGGTGAGTTATTTATTAAAACTAGGGATGGCACTTTTACTTATTTTGATGAAAAAACGCGAATTACTTTTAAGCGTAAATTACTTTACGTAACTCATATAAAAATATATAATTTACTTCCATTTAAAAGTAATTCGTTTTTGTTTTTTTTATACATAAATTATATAACGTGTTAAACTTAATTACTTTAGTTAAGTTTTTTAAATGAGTAACTGTTACTTGAAAAAGTAATTTTTTTTTACAAGTAAAAGTTATTTGTATTTAATACTTTTACATGTAATTTCTGAGCTATGGGTAATTCATGCAGGTGTAAACCTTGACTAAGTTACTGTTTGTTAGAGCGCGCTTTTTCTCCAGTTTTTTTATCTTTGTATTTGCCTTTTCAATCAAGCATTTTGTTATGGTTATATGACGCTATAAAAGCTTTCTGGTACCCTCAAGGACACTGACTGCTAATATAGCTTTCAAAAAATTATATAGTCATTTTTAAACTATCTGATATAATTTATATGATGAAAAGAGTGTTTATTCAGATATAATATTTTATTGCGTTTTATCCTATATAATCTATTTGAAAAAAGATGGTAAAGAAAGCGGTTCAATATTCTACTATAGGTTGTGGGCACCCCAATAACCTCCTTTTTGTTGCGTTGGTGTCCAACCCACACAAGGATGATTAGAAAAATAAAATCTTATTCAATTAAAATAGTGCTTTAGAATAAACTTGTAATTTTTTTCAAACGTTAGTTTGACTTCACAAGATGTTTGTCGGCTATCAGTTGTCCCGGAATCTTGCGATTGATTTTTAACTTTTTTTGATTTGAGTAAAGCTTTTGACACTGTCAATCATCAAATCCTTCTATCCAAACTGAAAAGTTATGGTATAATAAATACTAATTTGTCCTGGTTTGATAGTTACTTGACTAATAGAAAGCAGTTTATTTCATATGATAGCGGAAAAACGGAATATAAGTCAATCACCTGTGGTGTTCCTCAAGGATCAATTTTAGGACCACTTTTATTTCTCGTTTATATTAACGATTTATATAAATTTTCTAACATTTTAAACTTAATTTTGTTTGCAGATGATACAAACTTGTTTTATTCTAGTAAAGATATCAGTAAATTATTTCAAACAGTAAACAAAGAACTTGAAAAATTAACCCAATGGTTCAAATCAAACAAACTATCTTTGAACATCAATAAATCCAAATACACTTTGTTCCATCGTCTTCATAAAAAACAAGATATTCCATTAAAACTTCCTGATCTTTTTCTTGATAACGCATTATTAAAAAGAGAGCAATCAATAAAATTTTTAGGTGTGGTTCTGGATAAAAATTTAACGTGGAGGGACCACATAGGTCTAATTGAAAATAAAATATCAAAAAATATAGGTGTTTTGTATAAAGCCAAGCAGTTTTTAAATCTATCTTGTTTAAAAAACTTATATTTTTCTTTAATTCATTGCTACTTAAATTATGCAAACGTTGCTTGGTGCAGCACAAACGCAACAAAAGTAAAAAAACTGTTTAGTAAACGAAAACAGGCTATAAGGATAATTACAAACGTTGACCGTTTCTCTCACACTCAAACGTTATTTAATAAACTTAATATTCTAAATGTATATAAACTAAACCTTTACCATATTCTTATCTTCATGTTTAAACTTGATAAAAAAATATCACCAATGTTATTTAATTCACTTTTTGAAAAAATAAACCACATATACCCTACCAGATTTTCAAAAAACAATTACATTCAATCCAAAACACATTATTCAGCAACCAAATTCTCAATTGCTAACCGAGGTCCTAAGCTGTGGAATACAATATTAAATAATGAGCTGAAATCTAATTATTCTTTAAACCAGTTTAAAACAAAACTTAAGCAATTACTGATGATACATGAAAATGAATTAAAGTTCTTCTAAAAAGCTTTTTAAACTAGCAAACAAAAACAAAAATTAACCTACTAATTACTCTTTAATATTATATTTAATATTCTAAACAATAGTCTGCTATTGTAAATGTATTTCTTATCTTATAAGTTTTGAATTTACAAACGATTTTTTTTAAGTTTTATTATTTGAAATACTAATTACTAAAAATATTGTAAAATTTTATAATTTCAATTTTTATTAAAAAAAGTTATTGTAAATTCTTTTTGTAATATTAATACTTATATATCATCTTATTTTACTAATCAGTTCTTGAATATAAATACTCTTTGAATTACTAAATATTTTAAACGTTATATATTTTATTTTTTGCATTTTGTTAAAACATTTATTTGATGAATATGCATTTTTTTAGGGGGGGGCTTAATGATAAGATGAATTTTGTCTTCTTCAAGCCCCAGTCATGTAAATATTTGTTTTTATAAATTACGAGTGTAAATTATTTTCAATCGGCAAATTAAAAAAAAAAAAAAAAAAAAAAAAAAACTACCTTCCAGCTCTGAAACTTCCAGCATTTGTGTAAATTTAATAAAAGTACATCTTAAAATTGTTTTCAGAGCCAACTAGAGAACTCCACTTTTTTGAATCTCTTTTTCTTTTTTCTTTTTTTTTTGATTTAATTTTATCTTTCAGAATTTACTTTGATTTTACTTTATCTTTCAGAATTTACTTTGATTTTACGTTATCTTTCAGAATTTACTTTGATTTTACTTTATCTTGGCAGCAATTGTGTTGTCCCAATGAACATACATATTAATTTGTTTCCTAGGCAAGGGGCTCTTACCCTTATTTTTTTTTCTCTAACATTTTGTATTTCTTTAAAGTCGGGGTTTATAACATTTTAGAAAGGAAGATTTTTTGCAAAAAAGCTTTGAAAAGTCATTTTTTAGATTTATTTGTTTTAGTATTAATTTTTTTTCCGGGAGGAAATCGGTTAGTGGCCCTGATAAAAACTTACCGCAAAGGAGCCGGGCATATTTGTAGCTATGTTGCTGCTTTTCGCTTCTCTTATTCAGCGTGGTTGCTGTCATGGCCGTCTCAAATAGATCTCTTAATGGGGAGAGAGGGGGGAAAGAAGTCCTATGTGTTTTTTGCAAACTAGAGACACACACACAAAAAAAAAAGGGTCCTCGATATTCAACATTTGCCAACTATACTTCAAAACTTGCCAACTGAAATGCTAAATGTACAAATGTGCAAACTCAAATGCATACATAACAGTAGGGGGGGGGGGGCGGGGTACCTCTTCACCCCTGTTTGACGGCCCTGGTCAGCTCTGGTCGTAACAATCACTCTAACAGAAAAAAAAATTAATTTTTTTGTGTTTATTTATTAATAGCTATTCATAAAACTGTTGTCTGGAATGAACTAATTTCAATTACTCTATTCAAGACAACAACTATTTCTTTATTATTCTATTATCTAACAATTATTCTAGTAAATCATTTGCAGGAATAACTTTCATTTTGGTTAGATTGGTTTTTAACAACAACCACGTTGACTAAAAGAAGCCAAAATACAAAAATTAGAATAAAATTGCAAAATGCAAAGCCATTTCCAAAGCAAGAACAATAAACCAGACAGTCTATTAAAAAAAACTTTAAAATAACTGATTTGTAAATAACATCAAGATTAATTTTAAAAAAATATTAAAGTTAAAAAAGTAAACGTAATTAACTTAAAAAAAATTAATTACTTTTCATAACCACATCAACCGTTTATTTTAATTTATTTAATATAGTGAATTTAGTAGGATGGTTCAAAAAAGCACACTTTCAAATTTAAAATATATCGTCGGTTGTGAACAAAAGTGTCTTGATGTTATTTTATCATACAGATGAAATAACATCAAGTTCTTTTTTTTCAGTAAATTTTTGTTACTTTTTTTTCTTTAAATTTTCAAAAATTTAAATTAAAAATGTTAACAAAAGTGCAAAACACAGTATTTATTAACCACCAAATTCCAACCATATATTTAAAATCAGGCCTGTAGCAAGCTTTTTATTTTTGAGAATTTAACTTTATGTAATGGCATGGAGCAAATTCCAAACATTTATATATTCATGTTTATGTAAAGCTTTTCAAAAGTATTACGATAATCGGAGTCTGTTAACAATAAATCCCTAAAATGTTAACCTTCCTTTCATGCCATTAGTGTGAGAGCGATAATTTTATCACACTTATATATGCATTTATTTAACATTTTAAACTAAATTCAAGTTCATTAACAAATTCAAGTTCATGACTATATAAATTTTGAGCAACCTCCCCATATATTTAGGGGATTTAAAATATTATCTTTAATTAAGTTATAAGTTCATCTGACAATCAAATTCTGTTCCTCATTCAAATTTTCGGAGTGAAAGTTAATTTAACTTTTTTTTCGTGAATAAGTAAAAGTTTTCGTAAATAATCAAATGAAGCGGACTTCAAATTTGTTGAAGAATAACGAAGAAAATTAAGTTTTTATAAGTGACTTTAGTCTACAAGATCATTTGTAATTTTCAAACAATATATTTCAAATATTATTTTTATTATTATTAATTTGATAACTATCAAACTAATTTTTTTTTTCAAATTTAATTTAATCATTAATTTTTTTTTTAATTACATTCTTAAAGACACTTTTTGCTACATTTATCTTTTTACCATAATTATATGGATGATACAACGAATATATTGAAATGAGATAATTAGACGCAAATTTTAAAAGATCTTATCAAAAGCCACGAAAGCCACAAAATAATTAAATGTAATTGAAGTTCAGTGAAAATTAAAATTCATAAGTTAAATTTTAAAACTTAAAATTTTAAGTTTAGTATATTGGTGTTTGCAAGGAGACATTTTATAAATCATTTTTTTAAATAAACTAATTTTTTTTTTTCAACTTTGTTGTATAGGCAGGTTTGGCGCTTAACCATCCCTATATAAACGATATATATCTACATTATCGGACAAAACATGGCGGACAAACTCAAATTTAAAACAAAAGTTGATCATAAACTTAAATAAAGTAAACAACTGAAGATATTTATTTTTAAGTAGTTTATTATGTTGTTAACAAAATTTAAAACTTTTAGATCATACTAACAATCACCAAAATAGTTTTATAACACATTTTCCTTAACAAACTACATTTTTCTTTGGACAAAGCGAGGTGGACATTCAAAAAATCGACTGAAAACTCAAAAATTTTCAAAAATTAAGTTATTATTTTTTAAAAACTTCAAAAAATAACTTATTTTTGGTAGGACCTTCTTTACTTTCAATTACTACTTTCGTTCTTCAAGGCATAGACTCAATATATAAGTCAATAATTCTCATATCAATCTCTTGCCAGGCCTTTTTGATTTGTTCAAATAACTCCTCACTGGTTTTTACATTTGCACGCTCAATCTTATGCTCAATTATATCTCAGAAATTTTCTATGGGATTTAAGTTATTTTATTTTTATTTAATTTTTTTAAAAGACACTTTTAAAGACAGTATTTAATGCAGTGGTCGATATTTAATTTTATAATATTTATTTTTCTAAATTTGCCGTTACAAGTTATTACTTTTCTTTTTTAAAATATACGAATGACGGGGGCAAGAAAAAGACAAAAATAGTCTTATTGCCAAACCCCTAAATATCCATACATAATAGTCATTAAAAACTTGTCATTAAAAATTGATGATCACGTGTTTTTCTGAAGTTTGAATTTAATAAGTTTATTTTAGTTGACAATTATAGTTTTGTATTTTTTGGGAATATATCTTAAAAATTAATATATATGTAGCTGAAATACCAAATTCTCCTGTTTTAGTATGTCATTTTAGAAAAAGAGAAATCTTTTTCTAAAAAAGCATACAAAAACAGAAGAAATATTGCATAAATAACAGAAATTTTATAACATTATAACAATTTTATTAACAATAATTTTTTTTCTTTAACATATAAATAAAATGGTTTAAAAAAATATTATCCATGAAAATATAAATTAAACAAAATACAAGATTTAATTTTAAATTGAATTAAAAACAAGTATTGCGTGGTATTATACCACGACAAAAGCAATGTAAAAAGGTTTCATAACTTGAAAATGCAACTATTCCTTTTATCACTAAACCGATTAGAATTACTTAATCAACAGCATCTTTAACTAATAGTATTATTAATAGTTACGAATAAATGAGAACTTTTAATGTGTTGTTAAAAACCATATTAAACTCATTTAAAGACTTTATGGTAACCAATAATATAATGATGTCTACTTGCGTAAATTTTGAGATTTAGGCCAATGATTTTGGTTAATAAATATACTTTTGGTATATAAAACATACTTAAGTGCCAAACTTAAGTATGTTCTTGTTTATATCACATTAGAATGTTTAGTAAAATTTTAAAACAACCACCTTATTCGGTTTGGATGTAAACTTTATATAATCATAACCTTTGAACTTTGAATTTTAAAACCTGTCAACTAAAACTTAGTGTAAGAAAACAAAAATAATAAAAATTACTAGATATGATGGTAAATGTTTTAGGGTATTTTTGTATCCAGGCTCCAATCACCTCAGTTTCATAATCTAAATTTCTTAATCTACTTAAAATTGTTTCTACGTTACAGCTCGGATTATAAGTATATTACTCAATGGCGTAGCCCAGCAAGCACAAGGAAGTCTATTAGATGTCTTTTTAGCGTCTTAGACGTCTTGACATGGCTAAAATAAAAATGAGACATTTAAAAGACGCTTTAAAGACAATCAATTTTTAGATGTATTTTTCAGACATCGATTAGACGCAGCTAAGACATCTAATTTTTATGCCAATTCTTGAGACGTATGAGATAAAAATGAGATATCTAAATGACGTCTTAAAGACGATCACACTCTAGTTGTATTAATTTAGACATCTGTTAGACGCATTTAGGATGTCTGATAGTTATTAAAGTTTTTCCGAAATTTTTCGGAAGAACTTTAAATCCATCTCCGTGAAATTAATATATATGCTAACTATATGTCGCGTAATTGAGGCATTTGAATGTTACACTTAAATTAAAAAAATATCACCTAAAAAACAGCATTATATATATATATATATATATATATATATATATATATATATATATATATATATATATATATATATATGTATATATATATATATATATATATATATATATACATATATATATATATATATATATATATATGTATATATATATTATATATATATGTATATATATATATATATATACATATATATATATATATATATATATATATATATATATATATATATATATATATATATATATATATATATATATATATATATATATATATATATATATATATATATAGGGTAGATTAGGGTAATATGAGCACCTTAAGCAAAAATTGGAATAATTTCAAAAATAATTAAGTTGGATCCAAAATTTTTGCGAATAAACAATATTTAGGGATTCCTTCTCATGATCCACTTAGATATTTGGGCACCCGAAATTTTTTCTTAAAAACACAGAGGTTTTAAAAAAGTCACAAAAATGCTCATTTTACCCAGACCACTTGGTAATATGAGCACTTTAAATCAGCTCACAAAAAAACATTAGTTTTCGTAAAAAAAATACCAACCTGACAATTAGAACTAATTTTTGGAATACAATGATTATCATTAAAAGATCAAATTTTAAACCACTTTTTGTTGAAACAATACTACTATGTTTTCCGTAAGAAAAAAAAAAAAAGATTAGTTCGTTATTTTTTCAATTTTATCGTCTCAAACCTTTGAACGATAAAAATTCAATTTTTTTGAATTTAGATTACAGAAAAATGTTTAGTATTGTTAAAATATTAAAAAATTTTACTATATTTTGTTTTTATTCAAAAAACCAATTAAAACCACTGCTTTTTTCGGACTTTAAACTAGGTAATTTCAATGAAAATCACTGGGTAATTTGAGCATGCTCATATTACACAAAAATGGCATCTTCAAATAAAGTCAAAACTAAATAGTTCTATGCATTGTTTTTCAAGCCAAAATGGATTGGATTTTTAGCTAACATATCTTTCTTTATGAAAAAATTAATTTCATTATTTTAGCACTAAAACTTCGTGCCACAGACTTATTTATGCGTGATGATATTATTTTAAAAACGCAAAAATTTAATAGCGTTTTAATTAGATGATTCCCGCTAATTACTGCATATAGATTTACGCTAATTGCACTGATTCCTGTAATCAACTCATAAAGTCGATTCAAAAAATACATAGCAACTTTAACTTCACTGCTTACATCTAAAAAATCTTTAAGTATGCTCATATTACCATTACGAAAAGAGTTTTAAAAAAAAAATGTCGGTTTATGAATACTTTAAAAAATTAGATTTTATCGCTGCAGAAAGATATATAAACAAACTTGCAATCCTTGGAGTTAACCATGTCAATACAAGTTCCTTGCAAACACCTTGAAAGATGATCCAATTGAATGGCTATGAGTTTAATACCATGATGTTTATAATTATTTAATAAAAAGTCCTAGAATATTTTTTCTTGAGGCAATAGATAATTACAAAGCATTAGATGCTTATAAATATTTTGTCTCTGGCTAGATCCAGGAAGTTTTTCACACAACATTGAGCTCTGATTTTGTTGTTTTGAAAACAATAAAGTCAGAGCTCAATGTTGAGTAGACTCAAAGCAATATTGAGTAGATTGAATTTTGAGTTGACTCAAAACAACGAAACAATCTTGCAAAACATAATATGTATATATATATCTATATATATATATATATATATATATATATATATATATATATATATATATATATATATATATATATATATATATATTTATATAGTAGGAAGGTTTTTAAATGTTTGAAATAACCAACTTTTAAACAAAAAGAACGTTCCAAATATTTTTACGTTTACAAGTATAACGAAAAGATTCTTTACAAAAAAAATTAATGTGATGGGAGAATGGGAACAAGAAACCCTAAAATCTTAGCTAAAACTATAAACTTTTAGCTTAGTCTCGAGCACAATGTAAAGTTCAAATATCTAATGACATACAAAAGGAACACAGTTAAAAGAAGAGTAAATTCCATTCAAAATGCCAAAAGCTTATTTCATGAACAACGTGGTTAGCAATATTTAATACCATCCAGAGAGGTTGACGCAATGCAATTTTCAAGTGAAAATCAAACTGTAAAACTTGATATATGTTTAGATCTTTTTGACTCTACTCAAAATTTTTTGCTTGTGCCTCCTTGACAGTGGCTATGCAACTCATCCCGTTATCTCCTAATGATGGTACAGCTCTAAATCTCATTTTTCGTTTAGATTTGTGTTTAGTTTCTCCTTTTTTTCTTTTCTGTGATTCCGATCATGCAATGATATCTATAAATCTTTTATTTCGCACTTCTTCATTCGATCACCCGATCACCAATCTTTGGACTTTTACTACTACTTGTTTCTATCCTAAAGCTGACTGGAATTTTTTTTGTGATTTTCTTGAGAAGAAACACCTCTTTACAAGTGCAAGAAAATAATGTAATAAAGTGCCGTCTAGTGATAAACTCCATTATTAACAGTTTATTAAATCTTGTACCTTATCTAAGAAATTAGGCTATAGAGTTTTTTGGAAAATCTTCAACAGTGTCATTAACAGAGATCTAAACATTCTAACAGAGTCTAACATTCAAACAAAGCAAACTACCTTTCCTCTAACTTGTCTCTTGAACCTAATGATAATACTTTTTTTTGCTATTCCAGTTAAATAAATTAATCCATTGTTGGACATTTAAATTACTTCGGCTTCTGTTGCATAAGCCATTTCTCAATCAAATTTTAACATCCCATCTTTATTCTAATAACATTTTTGATCTCGTTTTACGGCTAACTTGCTAACTGCTGTAAATGAAAGATTCTACAGTGCATTAGATGTAGGTGGCGAGGCAAGGTTATTGCTTAACAAATCTAAAGTTTTTGATAATATATTGTGTATCTCAGAAAGTTTTGGGCTACTTCAAGGTTATGCGCTTGGTCCCGTTTTGTTTCTTATCTACATTAATAATCTTTCAAATAATCTTACATCTAAAATGGCTCTATTTGCAGACAACTAAACTTTGAACTTCTGTCTTGACAAAGTTTTTCAGAAGTTTATCGAGTTTTTGGAGCCATTTATAGCAATTTTTATAAACAGCTATCTTTATTTTTGTTTAACAGATCACTTTATTTACAATGCTTTTTAAACTAATTTTTAACACGCTTGCAAAAATTTCTATTTTCTTTTAAAAATTGCGAATGTCGTAAAAAAATGAAAGAATTGTTCTTATAAACCTTAATGCGGAAAAATTTATACAACTTTGTTAAAATTTTTTAGTTATTTCTTTATTAAGAAAAAGTAAAAACTCTCGCTATCTGAGGGACAGGTAAGTGAAATTAAAAATTGACCTCCCTAATTTAAAATGCATACAAAATCTATTTATAAAAAATCTTTGTAAAAAGTCATTTTCTTATGATTTTTATCTTCTGCTAAACTTCTCCCAAAGCAATTAAAAAACATAATTTGGCATATGTCCTAATGCATTTGAAAGAAAACAACCTATCAAGTATAACAAGTACTGCCAAATTCCTAGACCACAATTTAAAACACAATATGTAACTTTAATTGACAACTGAGGATTCTCTTGCATTAATGATCTTCACAGATATGAACAAAATGTTTAACAAAAGCTTTTTAACAATAAATATCTATGCTATCTTGAGAATATAACAATTATTGAATTAAATTAATTAATAAATAAATTAACTTCTACAATAAATAAATAAATTAACCTCTACAATATCTATTTAATCATACAAAAATCTTTCTAATTTGTCAATGTTTGCTCCTTTTTGAATGCCAATTAGACTACAGTTTAAATAGAAAGACCGACATTTGTTGCAAATAGAAATAGACTGAGTAAAGAAGCATTACGTCATCAAATGACACAACAGTAATTTGACAAGAAAATTTGATTCCACCTCATATGATAACCACAAATGATTTATGGGATGACGTAGATGAGGGACATACGTGGCTACCACCTAAGTGGTATAAATACCAAAGCCAAATATGGCACACTTTATCCCATATCCCATAAATTGAGGGTTGCTATCATTTAATGACACATGAAGGAAAATAGGAGTACATTCAGATATGTCATTTTTAAATGCGTCTTTAAAGATTCGTTAAAACCATCAGTTAAAATTTTATTTAAGTTTTATTTTAAGTTTTTTTTTAAGTTTTATTTTAAGTCTTATTTTAAGTTTTATTTTAAGTCTTATTTTAAGTTTTTCTTTAAGTTTTAAGTTTTAAGTTTTATTAACTTGATTGAGTAATTCTTGTTGGCTAATCAATGGAACTGCACTATTTTTATCATTGATATGGTATTAAAAACAATTCAGATCACCGGTTAGGTAGGAAAAATTGTTTTCGTTGTTATTTTTTTAATAACGTCATTCCATAAAAAGAATTAAAACTTTAAATTTAGTTTTTGTTTGGACGTAAATTACTGATCGTTTTATTTTTTTTATTATTATTCTTTAATATTAAAGTACATGTATTTATAGGTACAAAGAATTATACTTATATTTTAAATTTGCATAAACAAGTAATATTTACTTTGTTTTAAGTACATCATGTGCTTAACAAAAATTTATATTTATATTTGAAAATTTCTTCATTATTGTCAAGATCTGAATTTTGATATAACCATTCAATAATTCCACCGCCATTTTGAGAACTGGCTTCAAAAAATTTGCGGACACGCTATCTAGCTCAAACTGGTTTCGCAAAAGATGGCGAGCATTATCCCATATATGGGTAGATCGTACAGTGAAAAATACTAGAATCACTTGCCAATTTTACTGATTTCTCAGTTTAAAACAAGTGTGTTTAGATTTTTAAAATTGATATAAAAATATATTAATGATTTGTTATTAGTTACTTTGAGAAATTACAAAGAAACTTGAGATTTTAAATCGTTCATTAAAAGTTTTTTTTAACTATAGAGGAAAATTGCATGGTTTTAATAATTTTCAAAAAAATATACATAGAGTATGGTTTGGCATGTTTTCTCCTTACTAGAAAATTTTTAATGATTATAGGAATAGCGTGTGCATACCAAGCAGCATAAAGAGACTTCGTGCGTTTTATTTTGACTTTATTCTACTATAGTACTAACACAAATTTATAAGAAATATCTCTGCCTTAGTTGAAGAAAAAGCGATCAAGCCAAACCCCTATTTAAACTTGATGCATTTTCTCAGATGAAGATTGTCAAAAAGATTGTAGGTAACAGTAGTAAACAGATTACACCATCCCAAAAAACTTAATATGGTTGAAATCGACCCTCAAATGCTTACATTCCAGTCTAAAAAATGGAATCTGGAAAATATTTATAGCTTATCAAAAACTCCTGTTAGAAGAAAATTAAGTTGAATCACATTATTTTATTGCACATGGTGTTGTTGCGTATTGCTACTCAATATATGCTTATTGTATACAGTATATATATATATATATATATATATATATATATATATATATATATATATATATATATATATATATATATATATATATACATATATATCTGTCCAAGTAATGGGTTTTTGTGGATTGTTGTGCACTTTTTATTTATTCTATATTTTTATCTATGGACTTTGTGCCTATTTTCATTCTTACTATTGTTGTAATACTAGAAACAAGGTTGGCTTAAAGTTGTAAATAACAGATACTATTAGGTTTTGGCTGTTTTAAAAAAAGTACTCACAGTTGGTTATATCTTCGTGGTAAATCTGCAGTTAAGCGGCGTAAAATAGTTTTATTTTTTCGCTTGTTGCAAGATATGCTCAAAGTGGTGACTTTTTAATATAAACATAAGGAATATTTATTGGCTTCAGTACATACATCAACTATCTTATAGCCTGCTGCTACAAGGAAGTGCTGCTACATGGACTGAGGGTTTGGCATGGGGCAGCAATCTTTTTTCTTTTATCATTTCAATTAAAATTCCTAACGTTTAAAAAGGCTCCACTGACAAGAGCGCAACAAGCAAAAAAATAGAACTATTTTACGCCGCATTACTACAGAATTATCCAAAATACATTTTGTTAAATTATCTTTAGACAAATCACTTTTGCATAACTAAAATAACACATATGTAGCATAACTAAAACAACAATTATATGTATGTAGTGATATAGTTTATAATGTGGTAGTGGTAGAGCGCTCGCATCATAAGCGAGAAGTTCTGAGTTCAATCTCCATCATGTCCCTGGTAGTACTGCGTACTAGTCAACTTGTTTCTCTGTGCAGCGACCTTGTTTGTTTAGGTTCATTTTTCGAAATTATAGCGTTAGGGGAGAGTTATAAACACAATTAAAGCCTCCTTGACTGTAGTGGCTTTCATGACCTTAAGGAGATACATTAAAACTAAAAAAAAAAAATTATAAAAACTCATAAACAACAAAGGCTTGTTGTAAACCTTTAGAAGTTGTTCTGTAATTGATTTTGGTTTTATGATTTTCTGTTTTAAATTGTAGCAACAATATAGTACCCTGTTGGTAAAAGTAGGGCTGTTTATGTTTTTATTTATGATTTTACAGTAATTTAGTTTATTATTTTTTTTAATGTACTGTTGTTTACTTTTTCATTTAAATATATTATTTACTTTATGTTTAAGACATTTAAACTAATATATGCACATTATTTGCAAATGGCATCTTTCCAGCAAGAAAAGTATGACCATGCATCATTTTTAGAAAAAAAAAAAGCTGAGATTCTTGCTCGTAAAAAGGGAGATACTGTTGTAAACCCACTGGGAACTGCTCAGTCCCAGTCTCCTAATGTATCATTTATAAAATCTGAAAATGGAATAACTGTTCCATTTGCAAATGATGGAAGTTTTTTAGAGAGATTTAAAGCAATGCAAAATCAACCCAAATCTTCAACATCGAATTCTAATTCATCTACCTCTTCAACTATGAAATCCATAATTAAAACAGAAGGACAAAGCTCATCTTTTACTACACTGAGTAAAGGACAATATGAGCCGTCTAAACTTGCACCAATATTTAAAGAAGAAGGTACAGTAATTTTTTTGTCTATATTAAAAACTTGTTTTTTCTATTATTTTAGTTTGATATTTTAATAATATTTATGCAATTAATCAGCTTTAAGCAAAAGGAAACTAGCACTTAAAATATTTGCTAAAATGCCATTTTTATGATACTTAAATTTGAAAGATTGTTTAAGTTAATTTAATAGATAATACACTGTCAACATATTGTATATCTTTTTTCTATTTATTTTCTAGATAGGCTGTATTTAAAATTTATAATATTTTTATAACAATTGTAATTTTTAATAACATTGATCTATAACCTTTAAAGGCGTGTGTGTGTTTTTTTTCCTAAGGATCCTCTAAAGCATTGTCAGTAGTTTTATAAGGCCCTATATGCTGGTGAATTTAAACTTTTCAATAGCTTTAATAATATTCTTTAATAATTTTTATTTATATTCATATAATATAAAAACACACGAACCTCTAAAAGTTTTAAAACTGTTTCAAATTTCTTAAAAGTTAGTATGACTGTTATGAAATAATGATACAAAACAAAATGGTCTTAAAACTTTATTTTTAAGTCGATGTTTGTTCTCATTTGTTTAAAGCAGCCTTTTTGTTCTCATTTACTTAAAGCAACCTTGTTGTTTCTTTTGTAAAAGTTTAAGTGTTAATAGCTGAGTGAAAAGAAAAGGTTTAATGCAACATGCATTAAAACAAGTTTTTACTTATTGCAAAAGAAAAAATCCATTCAAAAAAAAAATCATTGAATTAAAAATTATTATGTTATACTTCCGTTATTCTCTTGAAGCCCTTCTATGCTACCTGAGCGTGATGAAAGGTCTTTATGAGTTCTTATTTAGCCAAGGAATGTATATCAAGTGAATATGCTCTCGCTGAGGAGTTGGCTCAAAAAGTTGCAAGAGATGGACCTGATGCAGAAGCCAAAGCAAAAATTCAGTATCAGAAAGACCCAAGATACAGGTTAATTTTTGTTAATAGTATTATAAAACATAATGTAAGAACTAGTTTTTAAATGTTTTACTTGATAGGTAACATCAAGAGAGTTTCTACAACTTTTTTTTTGATAATATAAGAAACCCATATGAAGTTTCAGGGTTTTGAGTGTCTCCAAAAAAAAATTTTGAAAATTTTCTTTCAAGTATTCTAGCTTTCCACATGTTTTGAAAGTCCTTAAATTCCTGATAAAGTCTTTTCTGAAATGTCCTAAATTATGGTTATTTTTCCTGAATATGCGGAAGTTTTAAATCACATTTTTTTATATGCTTGGGCTAAGCACATTTATTAGGAATGCAGAGATGTAAGCGACCCTGTTTTACTTAACTGTGGTTAGTTTTATCAAATGTACTATGTGTAAGCATGGGGCAAATTAAGTGATTACATATTGCAATATCTGGAAGTATTTCTGGTCTTCAAATTCTCAGTTTTATCATTCTCATTGAATTTTTCATTTATCGTATGTGCAATGAGAAAGTCGTTAATTGCTATTGCCACATATCTGCAATCTCATTCATCAGTAAAAAGTTGTATCTTAAGAAACTTTCAGTGTATTAATCCATCATTTAGAATATTTAGACTGTGATGTGCCGGGTACCCAGTAATTCAGCTGTTTAACCGGGTACCCGAACTTGGGCATTTCATCACAATACCTGGCACCAATTTTAAAGGTACTTAAAATTGTGTTAAAATAATATTAACAGGATTGCTTTTAGTTTAAACTTAATACAATAAACCTCTTGATATAAGTCTAAGAGTGTTATGGAGTTGATAACCAAAAAGCCCTATTTACTCGATATAGATGTCTTACTTAAAATATTTTTTTAAATATAATATTGCAAAACAATCAGATTATATTGCAAAAAGGAAACTGATTTAACTGGATGTTTAAATAGCTTCTTTTTATTGTGTGAGAGAATTTTTTGAAGTTGGTAGAGTTAACTTTAATTTTAAAGCGCTTAATGTTTTTGGCATTAATGTCTTTATATGGCAAGTTATTGCAAATATTAACAAACCTGAGGAAAAATAATATTTACGGGCATCAAGTTTACACATTAGTGTGAATAATTTGAATTTGTGACCTTGTGTGTAAATATAGTTGTTTATTAAAAAGAAACTTGATATATTTAGGCAAACTTAATTGGGGCAAATTAACCACCGTTATTTTGTCAAAACAGTTCAGTGCTAGAGATTTCACAAACTTTTATTCTAACTTTTTAATATGGGTTTATACTTTTTAATATTTTCTGTCGCGTACCCAGAATCGGGGACAGCATAAACTGGTTCCGGCACATCTCTAATGCAAAGATTGTGTATGGATCTCATGAAGGAAGGGAAGCGGAGTCCTAAAAAGGACTCCGGATTTGAAAGTCACAAAAAGATTACTTTTTAGTTTTTGGTATCCAGGATATGGGGAAAAAATCAAGACTTATAGGTCAGAAGAACAATCAATTTTTGCACCCGGAGTCCTGGACTCCAGAACTCTGGGCTTAAATATAATAAGTTCCATGTCATTAAATATCATAACTTTTTTTCTTATAACAGATTATTAATCGACCAACATGTTTAGAGCTTCTGGACATTAGAAACCATAAAAAAAATAAAGTTATAAAGCCGGAGTACTTTTGGGACCGCATCCCTGCATGAAGGTATCAAGCACTGATAGCTTTTGTGATAAGTTTAGCACAGAGTATGTTTCGAAAACAGATCTATTACTGATTTTGTGCTAAAATAAAAGTATAAAAACTAATTTTAAATGAATCAGAGAGTTTTTTTTTTTTGAAATGCATAGCTGTTTTTATTTTTATTTAAAAAAAAAAAATCCCTAGAATGAAGAAGGAACAATGTAAAAGTTCAGTGAAAATATCAAAAATCATTAAAACATAATAATATGTTTTCTGCGCAAGAAAATTAGGTCTGGCAACCTGCATAGCTCCTTAAGTCTATTTTAGACAGGCTATTCATAGTTGGTGCACTTATTTACTCAAAGCCTGTGTATATATATTTACACCTTTTGCAACAAAATGAGACCTTTAATTCTGTGAACTATTTGGAATATTTGAATAACTATGTGTCTAAATGGTTTTAAATTAGAAATATGGATATTTACTTGCAAAGCAGGGCAACTTGCCATCAGGAAAAAAATATTAATGGCATAAGATATGCACTAACAGCTGAAATTATTTCAGCTAAAAATTCTGTATCAGCTATCAATTTTGGAAAATCAGGTCATTTGGAAAATCATCATTTTGCTGATCAACCGTTCAAGTTGGTTGGTCAATTAGCTGATTGATCTTGATTGGCCAATTTGCTGATTGACCAATCATAGTCGATTTGGACTTGAAGTCAAGCACTAATGGAAATGTTTTACTAAATTTGTCTACTGTATATTTAATCATTTCACCCTCATCACAACTTGAAGCCAGCCGGAAAGGTCTCTTTCATCATCATTGGTTACGTTTGCATCATTATTAGTGCTGTTATCATCACAATTGTTGCCATCACTGCTATTCTTGTAATTTAAATTCCTTTTAAGCTTATTTTACTAGAAATCATTAATTTTTGTACAAAATGCCAAAATGCAAAGTTGAATTCCAAAGCAAAACTGTTTATCACACTTCATTAAATTTCCCACTTTCTGCATTATGGTAGCTCCTTTTTTAATTAATGTCCAGTCATCAAATGTCAAACTAAATTGCATCCTTTATAATTGAAGATAAGCATGCTTGGATATGACTGTCTTTATAATTCCATTTGCGCAGCACTCAGAATTAGGGTTGGTCGACCTGACATTGTCTGAGGTTGGCAATGTTTTGCTCTCCTTAGAATTTTAAAACTTAACTTCATTTGATATTTCAAATAAATTAAAAACGACAAAGTTGTTTATATTCTGAATAAAATATAAACAGAAAAATGAACGTTCTATTCAAATTCATTATAAAATAATAGTAATAAAAATGGTAAAACAAACATTTAAATTGTAAGCAAAACAGTTCAAATAAATGCGTAAAAATGAACATTTTAACTAAGTTCTAAATTAAATAATAATTCCTACTAAAATAATTAAAATAAAATGGCAAAAACTAACGTTCAGTTTCAAATACAAACCTTTTATTTCAATTGTAAAAAAATCAATTCAAATATAATTTTATTAATTTTAAAATAATTTTTGGTGGCTTGATATGCTGTTTCACGCTCTCTATATATCTCAAAGCTCTATATATATTTGAATAACATCAATAAAACTTCATAAAGCTTCCAAAACTTTCTAGGAATTTTAAGAAAATTTACTCATTACTTTTTAGCTAACCCTATATTAAGATTGTCTTAAGGAGTTGTCCACAAATTAAGTCAAATGTTAAGGGGAGGGGGTTAGCGATTTTGTGACTATCTGTTAAAGGGGTGAGGGGGTGTAATCAATTTTGTTATGCTACATTATTTCTTTTAAGTTTTAAATCTAGAAAATCTAATCTATTGATTAAAAGAGTGCCTAACCTAAAACTTAAACCCTCAGTTGATGTTCACTCAACTGTGGCTATTGCAATTTAACTTAAATTGGAGTTGACTATTATTGTTGACTATTATTGTTGAATATTAGTACATTAATGTTGACTCTCTTGTGTCTACAGCTTTATCAGTCAATGATATAGCCGATCATCAATGAAAAAATAACTAATACTAACATAATTATTAAATAAAATAGTAATATAATAATTACTAATCAACAATAATAGTTAATATACATTAGCATTAGATTCTATAATGTTAATATCTAATGCTTGCACCACGATACTAACTTATTGCTAAAGCTTATTATTAAACAACAATAATAGTTAAAACATAAAACAACATTCAAATAAAACATCAAAATTCAAAAATTGGTTTTCTATAAGGGTTGAGCCCTCACCCTAACCGTCTACAGCTCTATGCCAATAAATTACTATGTTAAAAATTAAAATAATAAATTATTTTTTGCATACAAATAAGTATTTTTGTGAGATTATTTGTATGCCCATACAAATAATGACTTTCAAAGTAATATTAAATAATAAATTAAATTTATATGTATTAAAATGTATTCATTAGATAAATAAAAGCAGCTAAAAAAATTAGTATTATCATGTTAAGAATAAAAAATAAAAGGAGAGGGGATAGGGATTTTTATTTCTGTATATATATTTTTTTTTTTGTTGATAAAATGATTTTTTAAATGATTTGTGTTTTTAAAATTTTAGTTTTCTGTATGATCCGACACATCAAGTAGCAAAGTTCTTTAAAGCTCAAGTTAAGAAGATAATGAATGAACTTTGCACTATACCATCTACGGCACCCTCCAGTTCAGCTCGCAAAAGGCGTTGGGATGATTCTGATGGTAATCCAAACTCATTAGTAACAACTTTACCAGTCAGTCAAATTACTACTTCTCCAGCTACCTCTATGTCACAAATAAACTCTGAATCTGAATTTGAAAAAGTTAAAGCTCTTATAAGGGCAAAAGCAGCTGCTCTATTGGGAGGAGCTCCTATAATTGATACAGAAGAAGAAAAAAAAAGAGCCAAGGCTATAGAAGAACAGAAAATGGTGACTTTTTATTATTATCACTTATTATTATAACATTATTGTATTAGTTATTATCACTAATTAAACAAAAAAATTTATTTTTTGAATCATAAATTTAACTTTTAATCTGTTACATTTTTTTACAAAAGTTTTTGACAACAAAAGTTTTTTGTTGTCAATAACTCTTGTCAAAACATATTTTTTAGTACATGTATGTAATCAATAATTATTGTAATTACTTTATAGACTAATAAATTCAAGTTTATAGGTTGTATTAAAACAATAAGTTATAATAACAACAAGGCATGAATTAAGTGATCGCAGGTTGTAATATCTGGAAATACTTCTAGTCTTCAAAACTTTTCAGATCTTGAAATTATGATGAAAATATCAATCCCACAACCACTTGGGTTTTTAAAAATTTCTATTGTTTCTGTGCCATGTTTGTCTGAATATCAATCCCATGCCTTACGTTACTGAAAAAAAAAATCTATTTTTTAGAATATAAACTTTATGCTATTGAAAACGATCTTTAAATAAATATTTCTTTAAAGTTAACCTTCTTCCCTCCCCTCCCCCCCCCCTTCCTTCCCCTTAGCTTAAACTTAGGAAAAGTTTTATATTGGTTGATTTTAAAATTACAGCATATATTTTTTAGACCTTTAACAATTTTTAAGAAATGTTTTTAAGCCTAAATGTTCCTAATATTTTTAGCAGAAGTATTGTGTTTTTGCTAGCCCTTTTTCTATTTCAATAAAATTTTTAACCTAAACCAAACTCAATTGTTTACTGCTAACCATAGTCACAATAATCCTAAATAAGTTTCTGATATCCCTATTTTGATGGCAATTCTTTTTCTGAGTTCTTTTTTTTTAGATCTTTTTAAATTATCTTGCATTACTGGTGTCACATGGAATCCAAATAATCTGCAAAGAGCGCCTCTTTTTATCTCTTTATCAAGCTTTCTGTTTTCTTACTCCTGATTCTCTATCTCTGAATATCTAAATATTTGTCCTTCTATGGAATACTGTTATCATATTTGGACTGGTTTTTGTAATGACGTTCTTTCTCTTTTAAGTCCAAAAAAGTCATTGTAATTGAAAGACTTGCCCTAGCCGCCAAGTTTTAATATTTGTCTCATTGTTTTAAGGTTGCATCTCTTTATATCTTTTACAAAAATTTTTATGGTTGCTGCTTAAGTTTGCCGTCATCTTTTGTTCAACCACCCAAACTAATTCTTTTGTGACTTGTCATTCAACAAAGCTGCATTCTTTTACTGTAACTTTTCTTTCATGCTCAGAAACTTTCATCTAGTTTTTTTCTCAAACAGCAATGCTTTGGATATTAGAGATGTAGAAATAAGTTTAAAAAATAAAACTAAGTTGTGGTTGCTTGCAGCCTTGTTGGAGATGAAATTTTTTCAGAAAAACGGTTTATCCTTTATGCTATGCTAAGACTTGTAAAATACTAGTTTTGGTTTATGTTCGTTAGTTAGCACAAGTTTTTTAATATATTTTTAAGTAATAGATTTTTATGCTATTAAATATGTAGTGCACAAATTTATGTGAATAAATGCACAATACCATATTTGCATTATTTTCAAAGATTTTTGAAAACAATAAATGTGGGAGACTATTGAGTTCAAGTGTAATGATAGTTCTTGAACAGCATGGTGGCAAATTACCACAACATTACAAATTACTGTAACATAAATTACTGCAACATTACAAATTACTGCATTATTACAAAATACTGCAACATTGCAAATTACTGCAACATTACAAATTTCTCTAACATTGCAATAATGCACAATTTGACATGTTGTCAAATTGTAAGTTATCTTTTCTAGTCAAAAGATAATGATATATTTTGTAACACTTTTTTCAGATGAATTCAATATACGAAAAGGTCATTCAGCAACAAGTTTTACTTGCTATGGAAGCATCAAAAACAAGAGAATCAAATAAGCCAAAATATGAATATGATTCTGATGAAGAAACAGAAGGTGGAACATGGGAACATAAAAAGCGTCATCAAGAAATGATGAAAACACTTGGTAAGAAATAATTTAAATGCAGATAAGTTAGTAGTTTTATATGAGCATATGTACACACAATGCATACATACATACATACATACATACATACATACATACATACATACATACATACATACGTACATACGTATATACATACATACATGAAACATTAAAAATGTCATACTAAATAAGCCATTTCCGGAGGCTTTAGTACATAGTTTGACTTTAAAAATCAAAAGAAAAATTTTATGTTTTTTTGTGTAATTTTTTTTTTTTTTCTATAACAACAAATGTTTATTTATGACATTGGATTGTGGAAAAAAATTTAAATTTAGAATAAAAGATTAAAACTTAGTCTAAATAGTACAAAATACATAAGTATGCAAAATTAATTGTATATAGATTAGCAATATTCAATCAATATATTTTTAACAAAAATAAATACTGTTTACAATATAGTATAAATATTACAATAATAATTTTGTGAAGGGACAATGCAAATAGTACAAGACTAATTCAAAGCAGAGACCTTGTAGTAAAAAAAAACTAATAATAATAATAATGCAACAGACAAACGCAGCAACCAAAGTAACAAAAATTAAAGTCATTTATATAATAATAAATAATACTAAAGCCAAATAATACTAATAATAATACTAAAACTAATAAAAGTAAGTACGTATAATACTGACAATAGATAATAATAATTATAAAAATAATAATAACTGATTAAAATAATGAAATAATAAATAATAAAGGTTAATAGTATGAATAATGGTAGAAGAAAATAAATAATAAAGATTAATAGTATGAATAATGGCAGAAGAAAATAAATAATAAAGATTAATAGTATGAATAATGGTAGAAGAAAATAAATAATAAAGATTAATAGTATGAATAATGGTTGAAGAAAATAAATAATAAAGGTTAATAGTATGAACAATGGTAGAAGAAAATAAATAATAAAGGTTAATAGTATGAATAATGGTTGAAGAAAATAAATAATAAAGGTTAATAGTATGAATAATGGTAGAAGAAAATAAAGATTATTAGTATGAATAATGAAAAAAAATAAAGTTTTATCGAGTTAAGAGAAAAATTATCGAATTAGAGTTGAAGATAATGGGATGAAGAAAAAATACTAATACTAACTAAATATTTAATATAAATACCAATAAATATAAATATAATAAATTCTAAATATGGAAATATTAATTAAATCTAGTATAAACATTGAGTATGGTAACTATGGTAATAATACTCTTTTATTTTATGTATAGCTGTTAAGATAGCTTTGTTTAATTTTCTTAAAAAAACAGATCTTAAATTTGGATCTTCAGTTTTGATGGAGTGGAGGAGATTGTTCCACTCATGCATTGATGTACATTGATGCTTTATAGAGTTTTTGCCCTATATTATTGTTCAACTGTGTTCAACAAATATATTTTTCATGATGAGGATCTAAGGAGATAGAAGTGTTTGGTTTTAGAGAAGAAAGCAGTCTACCATGCAAGTAATCCCATACAAAGGTGCAATTCATAAGTTTGATGTTGTCATGAAGTTTTAAAACCTGTGATAATTTATAACTAAGAAACATTGTTGAAATGGTCATTCTGAAAGTGGTTGATTTTAATGGCTTTATTTTGTAGTGAGGAAATAATTTTTAAGATTGATTTTTTGTTTATCCCCGGATCTGGCCAGCATATTGTATGTGAGATCCAAATATGACATGATAAGTACTGGCTACATTTTCTAAGTTGACAAATCTGGCATCATACTGATTTAGGGAGCTGTGAGCACTTTGGTACATGCACTAACTGATATAGGAAGAACATGCAAGTGATTTGCTGCTACATTAACTAAAGGTTTGGATTGGGGCAGTGGTAACTTTTATTCATTAATCTTTAATTTTTTCTTATTTTTGAGAGAGAAAAACCCGATGGATTTTAGTCGGGGAAATAAAGTCAGCAAAGCTTATTTATATGCCTTATATCCATACACAAATATCTTAAGCTTATTTAGCTTTGTTCTAAACATCATAGGTGTTATTATATTAAAAGAACTATTGGCAGATGTTTAAGTACATACATTGAATGAGGCATTGGGCTTTGGAAAGTACTATTTAGATATGACAGACTTAATTACAGTAAATAAAATTCCATTTATTTCATTATTTTTTGTTTTTTCTCTCTTTTTCTGATAAAGCTGGGGTGTTGAATGTTTTAACACTTTTTTTTTTTTTAATTTCAACACATAAGAATATTAATTTAATACATAATATTAAAGAAAAATTATCTACTTATTAACATAACTGAAAGTTTTATTACAATCTGATAAGTGGTTTAAAAAAAATGCCATAGTTTGAAAAATCAAAGTGCACAAATATGAGACATATAAATCCTAAAGCTTTACTGAGATTGATTTCAAAAAATTTAAGGTCTTGTTCAACTTTCTCAAACATAATTGAAAGATACAACAGAAAGCCCAAAAATGGTTGTAAATGTCTAATAGTATGTCATCAGGCAATCATAGATCATTAAAGCAAAATCTGATTATTTCAGACAAAAATCAAGCTCAAAGATTTACAGCATCACCCACCACAACCAAAAATACTTTTTTTAATTCTGGCTTTGAATCCCAACGTTTCATCAAATATCTAAACTAACTAAAAAAAGTGAGCTTTTTTGTTAATAAAATCATAACTGTGTTTATTACTTGATGATTATCTAAAAATGTAAGTTCAAACAAAATGCAAGAAAAAGTTATCATGTCTCTGCAATGTTTGTTTAAATTTGTGATGCAAGAGTATCTATCTTTAAGTAAAGATAATTTTGTAAGAAGTAAATTAAAAATTATTTTTATGCAGGCTATAAAAGATTATATTTAGAAAAGACAAAAAAAAATTTTCCCTTCAGAAGTGAAAGTTTGGTAGTTAAAAACAATCCAAATTATGTGTCTATATAAATGTATATATGTGTCTACCTAAATGTAGTTGTGTCTTAATTATTCAAATTAAATGTACTTATGTGTGCTGATTATTCAACTTAAATGTAGTTATGGTGCTTTAAAAAAATCAAAATTGTCGTGTGAAAGGCCATCCATGTATCAAATTTCAAGTTAATTCCCAGAGCTAGACGGCAGCGCAACTCAGTCTGCTACTCCACTATATGCAGACTTTTCATTTGGTAGTGGAGTTGCAAAAGCGCTAAGAAAATTTGATAGTGGACTACGGTCGTTACCAAAAAGAAATCTAAAGCTCTACTCCACTACTATTTAAATTTAGAAATTGTTTAAGTTTTTTCATTTGCTGAAAATGAAGTGAAAGAAAAATAAATCTTTCAGAAAATCAAATTTTCCTGCGTTATCAAAGTTATCTCAGATGTGTGCAATTTGATTTTAAAACTTTGAAGAAGCAGCATTAGTGTTGCATTAGTTTGCTAACGCACCTATTGTCAACTTGACGTCTTTCTTTTTGGATGAAATTTTTGAAAAGTGGCAATGATGAAATTATTCTACCAAATTACGTCATTGTGCAGCTCAGAAAATAAGCTTGCTGGCTTGTAAGAATACCTAGATGTTGTCAAGTTTGAATATGAATTGTTTGGCCATTGTTTGTAAAGCCAGCTGCAAAGACTTGTGATTTATGCAATGTCTAAAATAGGAGGACTGTGATGGCAAATGACATCAAGGCAGCCCTGAGGTTGGCGACACTAATGATCACCAGTTTGAACTTTGTCTACGATCCCTGTTGCAAGCTGCCAGTTTTCAAGTACATCTGCCATAAATATAGAGCAGCAGACAATGCAGCAGATGGAGTAAAAAGAATTATCATTAGGGACTTTTTGCACCAGAATCCAAGGAGACTCACTTGGCCAATAATGGTGACATTGATGTAAGTTACAATTTACTCAAAAAAATTAGCAACACTACTTCAAAAATCCTGGGTCAACATAAATATAAATTTAAACATGAGTTAAATAAAGACATCTCAAGAACACGTAAATGTTAATATGTATGTGTCATGTATATATGTCAAAAAATCGTGATAAAACGATGTTTTTCTTAAATATTATTTATTGATTGGTTCTATATTTTAGGATATGTAATTATTTTTTTATGTTCTATTTTTATTAGAATGGGCCAGAGATCTCACAGAGAACGCCAAGGGTAAACATCATCTCTCTGATTTCCTTCCACCTGAAGAGCTTGAAAAGTTTCTTGAAAAAGTCAAAGCAGTGAAAGAAGGCAGAGAAGCTGATTTTTCGGATTATGCAAAGTATAAAATACAAGAAGATAATATAGGTTTTAAGATGTTGCAAAAAGCTGGATGGAAAGAAGGAGAGGGCCTGGGATCAAAAGGAGACGGAATTGTTCAACCAATAAATAAGTATATCAAAATAGTTTTTTTTGAATTTTTAAGTTTTAATTATGTGTTTTGAGAGCACATTTTTAAAATATGCTTCATCGAAATTTTGTTTAGAGGTAAAGTATCTTTTGACCAGTCTGGAATAGGTGTCGAGAAAGTGCATGAAGTCCAACAAGACGATGACGATTTTGAAGTTTATAGAAAGAGAATGATGCTTGCATATAAATTCAGGCCTAATCCACTGGTATGTTTTTTAATCGGTTATTTAAATTAACTTAATGTATTAAATTCTATTTTTACTATGTTTTTTAATGTTTTTTTTAATAAAAACGTTATTATTAACAATAACCGTTCAACTTCAAAATATATATTTTATTTTTATGTGTTTTTATGTTGTTTTTTTTGTTATACTTTAGAATAACCCTCGGCGACCTTATTACTCGTAGACTGCAGTTCTGCAGTTTAACTTCTGATAAAATGAGGATGAAAATCAAATTAACCTGTGTATATTTTCCCTTTTAATGTTAATATATATATATATATATATATATATATATATATATATATATATATATATATATATATATATATATATATATATATATATATATATACACACACACACACACACATACGATAAGTCAAATGTGTATGCGTGCGAGAGTGTGTATTTAATATGAAACCACAACGAAGTTTTTTTTTTTTTTTTCTACTTATCGTATATTAAAAGAAATTCTTCTTTTGGTTTTTGTTTAGAACATTGTATTTAATAAAACATTTTTAAAAATGATTTGTATAATCCTGATGTTGGTTAAAGATAAATTAGTCACACTTGATTTTCGAGTTTTGCGATTTATCAAAATATAGTTTTCATCTATCAAACTCTATCAAAGGGTTTTATCTCGCAAAAACTTAAAATTATTTGCTTTAAACTGATTTCAGTTTTAAAAAAATTGTATTATATACTATTACTTATTAACACATATGATATTTATTGAGTAAAGTTTAGTATTTCAATTGACGCAAATAAATATTTCTTGTAGTAAGAACTTGAGATAAGTTTACTCAAATAACTAAATGAGTAAATAGATCTTAATATTTATAAGTAAAATTAATTGGCATCTGTTTTTTATTTTAATTTGTAATATTTGTGCAAAGTTCAATTGTGTCAATAGACATTTGAACTTTGCAAAATAATATGCTTTAAAAAGGTGGAGGTTAGCATGAATGACAAAGCTTATAACTTTTTAAAGTTGCTACGATTTATGTTATATTATACGATGTTATTAGTTGTTAAATATTGTGTGTACGTAAAGTACTATTTTTTTGTAAACTAAATTTCATTTTTACTTTTAAGTCCGTCAAACAATTTTATTAAAAATATTTTCCTTCAGTTTTTTATTTTTTGATTCTTTTTTTCCTTTTTTTTTAATGGTTTTCGTAAATGTTTTTTAAGGGTACCCCACGGGTTTAAAAGTAATACCAAATTTTTTTTTATTAACTCCTTTATGTTAAATGTTCATTTTTGATATAAATATTTTCTGTTAATTAAATTCCGAAATTATTTAATTATTGAAGTCGATAAAATGCACCAAAGACTTCAACAACTTCGTTGTTTTTGGGCTTTAAAGGTGCAGACGACCACTTGCAGTTTTATTTTATTAATATTTTTTATTTTTCTTTTAGGTTTCGTTCAAAATGCTTTCACTAATAGAAAGTCTTTTTGCAAAAAAATAATTGAAAAACTTAAGGTGGTAGTATACCATTAAAAAAATCTTGCATATCAACTTTTTTTTCAATTTTTAGTGGTGCATAACATGATAAAAAATTTAAAAAAAAAATTAATTATGCGCATAAATATTGATAGACAGAAGCCTAAAAATCAATAACTGACGTCATGGTTTTTTCAGCCACCGTAAATAAATTTCAACTAAAATTTTGGCTTGTGATCCTTTACTTATGCAATTACAACATACACTAAAAGCTTTGGATTTTTGGTCAAAAAGTCAAAATATTTGGAAGTTTGGGTGTTATTTGAGAACCCGAAACCACTGACAAAAGTAGAAATACGTAATTAGCTGTAAACATAATTCTAGGTAGAGGTTGCAAATACATGTGTTACAAACAAGTGTGCCAAATTTTAGATCAAATCGGTTATCGGTTTGAAAAAAATCTGTCGCCAGGCTATAAAACATGATTTTGAGGAAGACTCAATTTAAAAATATAAACAAAAAAATTGTTCAAAACTCCCCACCGTAAACTGCGCTTTCTAATGTTTCGTTTTGATCACTAAAATCTTTTTGCATAGCTCTTAGTTTCTTGCGTCTTAATTTCACTATACTTGTGCATTGTTTTTCTGCTTTAGAAATGCGCTTAGAGTCATTTGTAAGACAAAAGTTATGTAGATTGCAACCATCTGTTATTTCAAGCTTATCAAATAACGGCTCTAAAAATTGTAATCCATTATTAAAGTATAGGACAGCTGATGCTACTCCAACTCATATAGTAGTTCTTTCAACAAATACACCTTTAGGACACCGCTTCCAAATCAATTGATTCAAGGATTCATTAGGATTTTTTGTTTTACCGTGAAAACACTTTTCTGAAAGAATATCACTTTCAAGGTCTATAAATATTGGTATTATAAAATCTCGAACAGCAGCAGGAATACAAATATTTTCTTTGTATGTTTTTTTTTCCAGTTACTTTATTAGCCTGGAGTTTGCACCAAGAATCTTTTGTGCGCAAACAAAATTGATGGCGTGTTTCATTGTCATAACTTTCAGAACAGTGAGAAAGAACAGCTGGAACACTTTTTCATTGCATATAAACTACTAATGTTCTGTCTTATTGCTTTGCCATAGTAATTTTGGAATGTGTTAATAACATTTTCTGTCAACCGACCTACTCCTAACCTTTTACCATAACTTAAAATTTCTTTGCTGCTTTTTTTTAAGTTTCTCAAACGCGTGGCAACATATTTTTAAATCAATGCTTAACGAAACAAAAGATGAATTACGTCAATAAAGGCGTCGTACTAAATTAATTAACAAGGAGTCGTTGCAGACTACTACTTTGCACTTAAAAGAGTTGACTAGCAAAGTTTTTTATGGCTTTTTTATGGTTTAACTTGTTTCTAAAGCGGGTAACAACGGATTAAACAAAGCGTTGCACAGTGGGCCAGTAGGTGGACAAAATGGGAAAAATTTTAGTTGTCTAATCTTGAAAACCTATTTAATTTTAGTATCTACATGTATTAGGAGAAATCTATTGATAATTTATTTATATTAAATCCCTTAGTTACCAGGACTCTAAGGATTTGAATATTGAGATAAAATAAAAAAATTATAAATAAGTAATTAACGGTGACATCAACGTTGTGTTATACTTCAATTACATCTACGTTTTTGAAACAAAAAATTAGTACATGTTATTCTAGAGTATTTAGAGATAAGAAAAACCAATGTGTGAAATAAATTTGTCATAGCATGTTATCTCAGTTATACTTTGAAAATCACAGATTAAAAAAAAAAATTTCTTAAGAAACTTATTTTTTGCCGCACAATAACTAATAATTACCACAATTTGCCATGTGTTGTCTTATATTTATTTGAGCTATATGATGCTTCAATCGAGTTTTAATTGATTGCTCGTCCCCTTAAACCCCCGTTCAGATTTTATGTATGTTTTAACTTGGTTGTTATGGTACTAAATTTTGCATAGCAACAACTCATTTTTACATTAACGTTGTTTTAACAGTATTTTACTTGCGCTAAATACACAATATTGGGGGTATGTATTAAAATGAGATTTAGAATTCTTATGAGGTTAACTTTTTTTGGTTACTATGGATACCTTACTTTGCATAACATAGCAACAACATATTTTTGGTAGTTGTTAGTAATTTAATTACTAACACTGACAGTAATTTAATTACTTTTAATTTTAATTACTAACACTTGTAGTAACTTAATTACTAACAAGTATTAGTAGTCCAGGCGGCATATATATTATAACATTTTACTTTTAAATACAAAATACTTGTTACAATAATTATTTAGATATGGTTTTGTTAAACTTAGACATTCATAATTTTCTCCAAAAAAACAATCTTAGTATTTCAAAACAAAATATTACTGAAGATATATTAAAATTTATTCAGCCAAAATTTGCTGATTTTAAAGACGTTGATTTTAGACATGCTGTTCAACGATTTGTTTACTTGTATAAAAAAAAGTGGAAATCTGCAAACTATACTGTGAAAAATTTTGAAAAGAAGTTTGTGAACTGGCTTAATGAATATTTAATTGTCAGAAAAAAAGACAATGAACCAACAGCAAGTAGACGTGGTCGAAAACCAGTTGCATTTGATAATAGTTCTAATAAAACTAAAAAACGGCGTGTATCTTGTTTAATTGAATCTCATTCATCCAATGAATTATTTTTTGCTGCTAATAAAAAATTTAGAGATGAATCTGTTGTTACTGCTGCCGAGAATGTTTTAAATATATCAAATACAGATAAAGCAACTAAATATTCAGCAGACGAAGCACTGGCTTTAATAATTGATGCAAGTCTGACAAAAGCTTCCTATCAATTGATTAGAAGCGGAGCCTTGGAGAAAGAATATAACATCTACCCCGCTTACAATGATGTCAGAGATGCAAAATTGAAATGTTATCCTGCAAACATGACAGTGGAGGACTATTCAGCTTCAGTTCCTTTAAAAGATTTAATGACTCATACTTTGCAAAGAATCTGTGCAGTTCAGGAACCTGTGCTAAGGCACTTGATATTGAACGACAAAGCAATAAAAACAATGACACTAACGTGTAAGGCTGGTTTTGATGGTGCTACTGGCCAAAGCATTTATAAACAAGTTTTATCAGAACCCGACATTAACAGAGATTTAAAGCGTGAAGAATCATTATTTATTACTTGTCTTGTCCCATTGGATTTGACTGGATTTAACAACAGCAAGGTGCCTATTTGGAGAAATCAAAAGTCGTCCTCCACAGCCTATTGTAGATCCATAAGATTTGCATACAAAATGGAATCCAAGGAATCTGTGATTGAAGAAGATCAGTACATTAAAAGTGAGATAGAAAGCTTGGGTATGATTTTATTAGAGGTTTGCGGATCTTCTATTGAAGTGAATTGTATTATTGAACTTACAATGATTGATGGGAAGGTTCAAACAATATTATCTGAAAAAAATAACTCATACCAATGCTGTTCAGTGTGTGGTGTCTCTCCAAAAAATATGAATAGTCTTGATATCCTTAATATAGATTATACTAACAGAGAGTTCAAATATGGTCTTTCCAGTCTTCATGCATGGATTCGATTTTTTGAGATGTTATTGCACATTGCATATAAAAAAGAAACAAGAAAGTGGCAAGCAAGATCTAAAGAACACAAAGAAAAGGCATCTGTAGCTAAACAAAAGATTCAGACTGATTTTATGAACAAAATGGGACTTGTTGTTGATTTCCCTAAAAGTGGTGGTTCTGGAACAAGTAATGATGGCAATACCTCAAGGCGTGCTTTTGCAGCATATGAACAAACAGCTGAAATTCTGGGTATTGACCAAAACCTTATATTCAGATTTTACATTATCTTGGTAACGCTCTCTTCAGGATATGAAATAGACTGCTTAAAGTTCAAGGATTATTGTTTTGACACTTTTAGACTATATGTGTCTCTTTATCCATGGTATTACATGGCTCAATCAGTTCCCAAAGTATTGATACATGGACATGACATAATTAAAAGCCTTACATTACCCATCGGACTTATGTCAGAGGAAGCTCAAGAGGCTAGAAATAAAGACTTTAAATCTTATCGCGAAAATTTCAGCCGAAAATTTCAAAAACATCCAGAAAAGCAACAAATACTGATCTTATCAATAGACTCCTAGTTTCCAGTGATCCTGTTATTTCATCATTGCGTAAATCAACATCACACCAAACAAATCATAAAGCATTTCCTTCAGATGTTTTACAATTACTTAAACAATCTTCAAACGATATTATTGTTTTATAATTTTTTGATGTAACTTAAAATTGATAACGTTTTCTTGCACTATTTTTTGCTTTTATTATTCCTAAAACATTATTTACCTAAATACTCAATTTTTATTCAATATAGGTGGGTCAAAAATCCGATAAGATATTCAAATATCAATTTACCACTTTGTAACTAAGGAAAGTATCCGGTAACTAAGCAATATAAGTATCCATAACAACTAAATTTAAAAAATTATCACTTTTGTAAGAAGTGTGATCTCATATTGGTACTCATGCCAAATTTAGTGAATATAGCACTTATAAAATATCTGCAGATAACAAAAGTAGGTTGTTGCTAAGCAAAATAAAGGTATCCATAGCAACGAAATAAAAAAATATTACCTTCATAAAAAGCGCAGACATCATATTAGTACTCATACTAATTTTAGTGAATATAGCTCTAATATTAAATTAGTTATGAATTTTGTCCAGTAAAAGTGCATTCTGGCCCATTGTGCGTTGCCAGGAGAAAAAATAAAAAACATTTTATACCGTTACACTCTAAATAAATTTTAACATGTGAAGCTTTTTTTATTTAATTAAATCAACTAAACATTCAAAATCTGCGATGGTTATATTAGTTAAATAACGAATGTAAAAAATAAAATTTTTTTGCTTTTATTGGTGTACCACCTTAACCAAAATTCTTAAGGCGCAAAGACTGTATTAAAAAAAATCTAATTCTTATGTTTTCAAAACACGTTGAGTTAGACTTAAGGTCTATGAATCAAACTTCGCAGATCTGGAATTATCTTACTACATTTGACATTTATATGTAATTAGTCCTTTTATATGTAAAGTTATGGCCTTTTTTAAAAAAAAAACAAAGTTTTTCAGAACTCTCTTCAATTCTCTCTAAACTATTTAATAAGTACTGACTGAGCCTTGCTTGCCTGCCTGTTGGTAAATGCCATCTGTTGATCCGGTTTTCAAAAACTCCGGAAAACATTCTGACCCCTTTAAACATCGTCTGATCAGTCTTCTTTCTGTTATAAGCAAGGTCTTGAGATGATCAAAATATTTCTCACATCTCATCTAAAGTCAAATTACTGTCAAACAATCAATGTGGTTTTCGATCCTCTTGCTCTATAACTGACTTACTGTGTTGCTGACTTACTAACCGTTTTATTAAAGTCATCCTGGAAGGCTAACACTCTTCTTAGTTTCCAGTAATTTCTGGGGTACCTCAAGGTTCTTGGTCAAGCTCCTTGGTCCTACTTTGTTTCTTATTTACATTAATGATCTTCCTAAGAACCTTACATCTAAAGTAGCTCTTTTTACTCAAATTTATACTCCTGCCTTGATAGAAAATCTTTTCTTTTCGATTGCTTAGAATACGCAGCCAATCTTGAATCTGGTCTCATTTCTGTAACAACTTACTGCTCGCATTAGTTTATAAATTTTAACTCCAAGAAAACTCAGTTATTTACAGCAAATAACTATCATAATACAGTCGAAATTTCTACTCGTTTTGTTTATTTTCAAAGCATATGGCTTTTACAGAAAGAAAAAAAAAATAACGAAAGAAAAGATTGCTGCCAAACCGCAAACCCACAGTCGATATAGCGGCGCTCCTTTGCGGCAGCAGGCTATAAGATAGTTGGTGTATGTACTGAAGCCCTCGGCAGCAGGCTATTTCAGTATGACATCAGACATGTTATCTAAGCACACATTGATATTTATATTATTTTTTTACTTTTTGTTACTATTCATTAAACTCCTTTAGGACATTATTTCTTTTTCTATTTTCGACATTATTCATTCAATTTATTTGCGACATTATTTCTTATTCTGTTATTCGACAATAAATAATGCAACAAGTTGCGACACTATTCCTTTTTTACATTTTCGACAATTAAACTTGCGACAATCAAAATTTTGAGACACTATTCCGCCACATCGTTTGAGAATATTTAACCCTTTCGTGACGAGTGACCCGTATGGTGGTTCATAAAATTTGTTTCTAAATGACGAGTAACCCGCATGGCGGTTCATAAACAATTTTGAATATTTCAAATCATCTATAGCAATTAGGGAAAACTTTAAACTTATCTTTGAAATGTGAATAATTTAATTTAAAAACTTTATTTTTTGTTGATGGTTACAATAGTTTTAACAAGAATAAACTAATTAAAATCAACACATTTAACAATTATAGACAATACACACTCACATGAAAATTGTTAAAAACAATAAATAATAAATAAATCAAAAAAAAAAATAATAATAATATAAGTTACAAATAACATTAAAAATATTCAAATTCAAATTCAAATTACAACCTTTTTTTTTTTTTTTTTTTTTGTTTTTTTTTGCCATAAAAATTTATTAAAGTCGTAAAGCATAATATAAATAAAAATAGCAGGGGCAAGAAGAAGATATAATTGGTCTTATCACCAAGCCCCTTAGTCTATACCGTAAATATAAGACAATAAAAATTAAAAAACGCAACACTATATAATATAAAACGTTTTTCTAAAGACTTAATAGAATAAAAATCAGTCTTTAACAAAAAGTTAAAGTCCTACTTTAACTTTTTGTTTTTGTGTTGGTTAAGAAAAATTAAAAAAAAGAGAAAAAAGAATTTGTACAAAGAAACTATATTACTAAAAAGCAAGCAAGTAAATACGCATAATCCTGAAGCTTTCCTTTTACACCAGCATGTACCTTTAAATATGTGAATAATTCTTATAAACTATAATTATATATACATATATATATATATATATATATATATATATATATATATATATATATATATATATATATATATATATATATATATACACACAAACACATATATATATATATATATATATATATATATATATATATATATATATATATATATATATATATATACACATACATACATATATGTATATATATATATATATATATATATATATATATATATATATATATATATATATATATATATATATATACACATATACATATATACATATATGCATATATATATATATATATATATATTTTTTCAAACCTCATTAAAACTTCAGAAAAAGCTGAGCGCTACGTCGATCATCTGTAGTTTTTGCTTTAATTTATTCTTAAACTCATTTAGCATAGAAATTGTGTTAAGTTCATTAGTTAATATTTTATTCCATAATTTCGGCCCTCTAGTAGAAATTGAAAATTCGGTCGCCGCAAAATAACTTTTGGGTTGAATATAACTGTTATTTGAAAATCTGGTGAGATATCTATTCTGATTTATTTTGAATAATGGGTAAAATATTTTAGGAGATATATTTTTATTAATTTTGAACATAAATATAAGAACTTGATAGACATTTAATTGATAAACATTCATTATATTTAAATTAACAAATAATGCTTGGGAGTGTGTATAACGGCCCACATTGGAAATGATTCTGATTGCATGCTTTTGTTTATTAAATAGTTTTTTTATTTTATTTTTATTTGTACTGCACCAAGCAATATTTGCATAATTAAGATGGAAATGAATGAACGAGAAATATAAAAGCTTTAAGCAAGTTGGATTTAAAAAAGGCTTAGCTCTGCATAGCAGGCCTATGTTCCTTGAGATTGTATTTTCGAGATATTGTATGTGATCTCTCCACGTCACATTTTCATCAAGAAGCACGCCGAAAAATTTTAAAGTGGTTTCTCTTTTTATGTCCTGATTGGCAATACAAAGTTTTGGAAGTTTCAAGGGAATTTTATCTCGGTCATGAAAACGATGGAAAAAAGTATATTTTGTTTTGGTTACATTTAGAGATAATTTATTTGCATTAAACCATTCAGTAAGATTTAATAGCTCTTTGTTTACTGACTTAAACAGAATATTTATATCATTATGTGCATAAAACAGATTTGTGTCATCTGCAAATAAAATTGTATCTAGTTCAGTACAAGCTTTGCTTAAATCATTAATAAAAATGAGAAATAGGAGTGGCCCTAATATAGATCCCTGAGGAACCCCACATGTTATGTTCATATTGGTTGTTTTACCTTCATTATAAGAAATGTATTGTTTTCTATTTGACAAATAGCTTTTAAACCACGCAATATTTATATGTTTAATACCATAGTTTTCTAATTTTGTTAATAAAATGTAATGATCGACAGTGTCAAAAGCCTTACTGAGATCAATAAATACACCTAATGTATATTTATTTTCATCAAATATCATGAACAAGATGAACAATAGCCTGATCAGTAGAGTGGCTCTTTTTAAACCCAAATTGCTTACTATAGAGAATATTGTTTAAATCTAAAAAGTAATACAATCTTTTATACATAATGTGTTCTAATAACTTTGAAAAGCATGATAGTATGGAGATAGGCCTGTAATTGGAGACACTAGTCTCATCTCCTGATTTTAGTATAGGTATTACCCTTGCAATTTTAAGTTTATCGGGAAAGATTCCTTGGTTTAAAGAGAGCGTAAATATATGCAAAAGCGGAATTTTTAAATAAGGCATTGATTTAATTACTACATTACTGCTTACATCATCAACTCCATTACCTTTATTTGGTTTAAGTAAGTACATGGCATCTAGCAATTCTGTTTCTGTTAGCATATTATTGTCCATTATATTATTATTAGAGTTTAGGTATGATTTGAAGCAAGTTTTACTTTTATTTATTTTTGATGCTAAACTTGGACCTGTGCTAACAAATGCATGGTTAAACGAATTAGCAATTATTGTGTCGTTAATAATTTCACAGTCATTTATAATTAGTTTTTTTGGTAAACGACTAATACTCATATCTTTTTTACCTATAACCTCTTTTATTATGTTCCAAGTTTTTTGTATATCATTTTTGTATTTTAGCAATTGGTTACTATAGTAAAAATTTTTTGAGCGCTTTACAATCGTCACAAAAAGGCGATTATAGCTTTTATAGTTTGTTTCATTTTTAAAAGTTCTTTTTTTAATGAACTTCTCGTACAATCGTTGCTTTTTTTCGAAGATTTTATGATTCCGGGTGTTATCCAGGGATTTTGTAGAGTTTTTGTTTTAATAAATTTAGTTGTTATTGGGAATGCTTTATTGTAGTGACATTCAAATATATGATAAAATTTATCATAAGCTTCATTAACATTTTTTGTTTTCAAAACGGATTCCCAGTTTGTTGTCGATAAAAGGCTAATAATAAATGTTTCATTACAGAAAAATGAGTAAATATTGTATTATAATGTCAGGATAAATAAAAATAGTAATTAAAGACGACAGATTTTACAATAACAATTTTTTGCATACCAATTTTTAATATGTTTTTTGGACAACTCAGAACTTTTAGAGGACATGGTCTTGTTATCTAGAGTGTTCCATAACAAGATGGCTCTAAATATAGTACAACATGTATCCTTATATTTGGAGCCATTTGAAGGTAGAATCATTTTGCTACAACGAAGTTTAAAAGGAAGGTTTTTTGTATTGAATAAATCCTTCATAAATTGTGGATTTAGACAATTAATTGATTGAAAAACTTCTATCATAAGAAAGCGCAAATTTCTTAAGTGGATCCTCGGACTATTATCAAAACTTAACAATTCATCAAGAGATAAATCAAACCTATTATGGACAATACAAAGAGCTTTTTTATGAATTTTATTTATAAGGTTGTCATAGTATTTAGAACAAAACATCCATATTAGGGGACAATAAGAAAAATTTGACATTATGAAGGCGTTAAACAACAATGTAGCTTTATTATGGGATAAGAAACTTCTTATGCGTGAAAGAGCAAAACATTTACCATTAGCTTTACTGCATAAGTATTAAATGTGTTCTCCAAAATTTAGATTCTTATCAACTGTAACACCAAGTAGTTTCACCCTATCAGAGGCAAAAACAGTTATATTACCTATTTTTAGGTATTGATTTTTTGTGTTTTTTAAGCCGACTAAAAGTAATTGGAATTTATCAGGGTTGGCAACCATCGAGTTAAACTTAAACCAGGCAATGGTATTAGTTGCTTCTTTTTGCAATCGAAAAATAACCTTTTCTAAGCTGTAATCACAGGCATACAGCGTATTATCATCTGCAAAGTTGGACAATTCAGTATCTTTAATAAAGAAGAATATATCATTTATAAAGATATTAAAGAGGATGGGGCCAAGAATGGAACCTTGAGGCTCTCCTGACAAAATATCAACCCAATTAGAAACAGAAGGTCCTATTCTTACCCTTTGTTTACGACCACTAATATACGATATAAGACTTTCTTTAGAGAAACCATACGCCTCTAATTTAGCAATAAGTAGGTCATGCGGAATGAAATCATACACTTTAGATAGATCCATTAATAATGTTCCAACAATACCTCCATTGTTAATGCATTTATGCCACTTATTAAGTAAAAAAATAAGTGTATGCTGAGTACTATAACCTCTACAAAAACCACACAAAAGTTTGTCAAATTTTGGCTCCATAAATAACAAAATCTGTTCATAAACGATCATTTCAAAAACTTTGGAGAGAGCGGGTAGGATACTTATAGGGCGATAGTTAGCCTTATCTGTTGGGTCATTTTTTTTAAGACACGGTAAAACATCCGCCATTTTTAGAAATGACGGGAATGTTCCATCTAAGATGCTATTATTGATACAATCTGTAAGACTATCCCTAAAGTATATTAAGTAGGATTTTAACATAAAAGTTGGTATTTCAACACTTGTTTTTTTTTTCATTCATAGACCCTATAATTTTTGTAATATCATCAGGTGTAATACAATGAAACTTGAAATTATGTGCATTCATTTTGAATTTATTTTTAATGTTTCTTATACTAGGATGGTCAACATACTTTTTTATAGCTGACTCAACTGGGTCTGAAGTGCAAGGAGAAAAAGACCATTTAACATGGTCGGCCATACTTGATGGCAATACAACATTTATGAAATATTTATTAAAAATATTAGTCAACAAAGAACTGTCTGAGATAATGTTGCCATTTTCAGTCAAAGTGATACGCTCGTTAGAATTTGTAGATTTGTCCAAGGAAAGAAAGGCATAGTTAGCTTCCAGAGAGATGTATTTAAAGTCGAAAGTGTATAGATTTGCTCAAAGTACTTCCTTTTTTTTTTCGGTTAAGCTTAACCACCAAATTCCTTTGTTTTTTGTACATTAGAGCTGAAAAATCTGATTTATCAACTAAAAATTTTTTATATAATGAAGAGCGGAGCATAATTGCTTTTCGTAAGTCTTTAGTTATAAAAGGTTTATTGTTACCTCTTAGAATTTTTGATTTAAGCATGAATATTAGGCAAATTGATGAATATCTCATTAAAAGTACTAATATCATAACAAGATTTTAAGTAGAAACGGAGTATTTTTGCAAAAATCTAACTTGAGAAATTTTTGAACGATCTATATATAAGCTTTTTAGGTGGTAACTTACAAAAAGTGGATCTTAGCATGGTGTATATTAAATGGTGATGATCACTCACACCCGTACCAAAGGTATTTGAATGTTGGAAGCTCAGCTTTCTGTTAGTAAGGATAAGGTCTATACAGGAAGGGTTATTGATCGATTTAAAACAAGTCGGTTGTTTAATTAAATTAATACATTGATAAAGTTGAAGGAATTCCTTCATTTTTTTTCTGAAGATTTTATTTTAATGTCTCCTATTAGAATAAAATCAAGATATGATTGCAAATAAAAGTCAAGCACTCCTTTAAGGTGATTGAAGAAATAGTCACAATTCTGATTTGGGGGTTTATAAGTGGCTATAATGAGCCATTTCCGCATTTTTAATTTAATTTCAAAAGTGATAATTTGAATGTCTTTTGGGAAATCCTTTTTAGCTAATCTTTTAGAAATGATATTTTCATTTATGCATACAAGAAGACCTCCACTATGTTGAGAGATATCAAGCCGATAAGGCGTTTTATAACCTGGATATAAAAATTGATTTATGGGAAAGGAGTCATCTAACTTGGTTTCACCTAATATAAGTATATCAACATTTTTATTTATATAGGTAACAATATCTGAAAATTTATTACAAATTGAATTAATATTTAAAAATGCTAAACTGATATTTTTGGGATATTTGGCTCTTAGATTATCCAAATCAGAACTTAGACTAATTTCTTCAATAGTACTTGGTAAGGTAGATTGGTGATGAGAATCTATAGGGGAATGTCTATCAAATAGACTTTAGATATGCAATAAAGTTCATGGCAAGTCTACCTGATCCTCGTGTGTTTAGGTGAAGACCACGTAGCCCAAGGTGTTCATTAGACAAATTAGAGTTATCAATAATATTAAATTTAGTTAGTTTTAATTTTTCGGCTAAGTGTAGCGACGTTAATTGAGCTTTAGCATTATCGAAACGACGAATTGGTGTAGATAAAATTATTGAACATGAAGGGTTAGATTTTGAAATGAAGGAAACAAGATTTTCTAATTTTGCCAAAGCAGATTCAGACGAATCATTTGTACAATTGTTTGTTCCAACATGCAGGATAATATTTGAAGGTTCTTTTTTCAAAAGTGGAACTAGGTTATAATGCATGTCTTCAATGGTAGCACCCCTAAATACTCTTACTTTTAATTTTCCAAGCTTATGCCTTTTTTTTTCGTTAATCCCTATCAAAATAGAGTCTCCACATATTAGCGTCGTTCCTACTGGCCATTTATATTCATCTGTTTGGTTATTACGAGGTTTGATTATTTTAGTGTCATTGTTTACTTTTTTTATTTGATTTTTTGTATTTTTTACATTTCCAACCGCTTTTGTACTAAGGGAACTTGGAGTCGAAACAACACCATTTGATGAAAGAATTTTATACTTTAAATGTCTGACTGATAATTTTTTCTGACTGAGACGAGTTGATTTGTTACATTTTCAAAATTATTTATTGAATTACGCATTGTTTTATTATTGTTTGAGTTTGAGGATACAACTAGTTCAGGTATATTATATTTTTTTAAATTTAATTATTTAATGTTTAATTGACGGCGAACATCTGCTAAGTCATTATTTAAACGGTCTTTAATCTCTTTACTTTTACTATCAATAATTTTAATACTACATTCTTGTTGTCGGAAGGCATTAATGGTTTCAGCTTTAGGTGAATTAATTGACTTTTGGTTTAATGGGCTATTAAAATCAAAATCGTTTAAAAAGTTTAAGTTTTGAGTTGATTTTAAATCAGTCACGGTTGATTTGACTTCTAGCTTATCGATTAAAACGGCAATAATTTTCCTGAACTCCGATAACTCCTCTTTTAGAAATAAATTTTCATCTTTTAAAATTGAAAGACTATTTTCACTGCTTTTTAAGTTTTTTAACTCGTAATTCAAAATTTTAATTTCAGATTCTAAGGTTTTAACTTTTTTGTGATTAATTATACAAAGATCAGGTTCTAATTTTGTTTCAGGAACTATAAGTACTTTATACGACTCCTTACCATTTTTTATTGAGCAACTTAAAAGGTTTTTTGATACAAGTAAATTAAGAAACTCACTTACATGTAATTTTTCAAGCCGATTTTCAAAATGTTTCAATACTGCTTCGTAAATACTTTCCGTATCTGCTCTTTTTTTTCTTTTATGGATGTTGTTTATGGCATTCATAAAGATTTTTGAGTGTTCCATTCTCAAGTTTACTTGTGGTTCGGCGAAAAGTAAAAAGCTTTCAAAATCATTTAGGTAACTAATAGTCTCTGTTTGATTTGCATTATTGTTGTTCTTAGTTTTACTTTCTTGTAATAATAGATCCTCCGTAAATTTAGCTGCCATCTTTTTGTTTTTGCACGTTTGTCTTTCTTAAGTTAATGCTTCAAACTGTTTGTTAATTGCATTTATAGATCGCTCAAAAATCAATTTTAAAAAATGACAAAAATAGATAAAAAATATACTGTTATAATTAAGATCCTTGATATTTTTTCATAGTGGTGAAGATTTTTTTTGTTTGATACCATTTTAAATTTAATATCAAAAACGATATGTTTATGTATTTCTTCTTTATTTGCTTAAGGTTACATAAAGAAACTATATATTTTTGTTAATTTCAACATGATACATTTTGATCACGTTACTAAGATAATAAAAAAAGTTTTTAATTTTTTTAATTTTCTGAAAGCCAATTCTTTGACAAAAAACAAAGTCTTATTTGTAAAATTCTGATTAGTAGTTTTTATTTTATACTCTTTTAATTCATCATGATCCAAGATCATTATTTTACGCGCAGTCAAATAGCTGTTTTTAACTCAGTCGCGAAAGGGTTTAGGTACCAAGTCTACGTAAAAGAGGTTCATAAGGAACAGCTTTACTAGCTTGAAATACAATTCTAACAGCATGTTTTTGCTTGCTATACAGTTTTCTTAACTTAGTGTGATTATTACTTGCCCATACGATAATGCCGTAAGTTAAATAACTATGTATAAAAGAAAAATTTTAATTTTTAAGTACCTAAAATTTAAGAATGTCTTTGCTCTATAGATCATGCCATTGTCTTTTGATATTATTTTTTCAATGGAGTTTATATGTTGTTTCCATGATAGATTTTTTTTTCCGATATTATACATTATATATTTGAGGAGTGAACCAGCATAACCAGACCAGTCCACTCCTAGCATTTTACGTGCATTTAGTGCCCTAAGCATTGTGGGGCACTAAATGCACGTAAAATGCTTTACGTAGACTTGGTACCTAAACCCTTTCACGACTGTGTTCTACGCGTCTTCAAACAAGCCCGATGTGCATAATCTGACAGCACCCTGATATAAAGCGTAATGACGATCGTTGATTTCTGCAAGATTAGACAAGTCCTTTCCTCGATTCTATTTTTGGACATGCAAAACCAGACAGATTGCGAACGAGTATTGAACGAGTATTGATCAATCACAGCGCATTATTATTTCGTCAGTTTGTTAAATATAGCACCACAGTCAACGATAACAACTTTTAAAATGGTGGCGTGCACTGCAAATGCTGATATTATTGATTTTTTTGCTTTGGTCTATCTCGCCCCAATTTGCAAGGTGGTTATATCCTGCCATGGACGCAAGTCTAACCTAAATAATTTACATTACTATAAAATTCACAGTATAAACACGCAGAGTGCGAGCCTTTGCAGTTTTTAGAGCCGAGAAACGCAATGCAGTAGAAAGCTATGACTAAGTTATTTGAAAAGTTCTTCCCTCCCCACCTCCTCGATACCCTCTATAATAATTGCATCTGGGACTTCACAGTAAACTGCTCAGGGATAACATTACTGTAACATAACTCTAATCAAACCCAAACATGACAAGCAAATCCTGATGTAACCCTAACCAAACTTTAACCTAAACCTAAACGAACAGTAGAAACTTGCTCTAACCAAACCATCATCACTCTTAACCTCACCGTAACCTTAACCTGATTATAAAAATGTTTTTATTAAACTTTATTTTATAGTACTTTATCAATATATATTTTTTGTAGGCACCAAGTGAATGTGAATAAGAATTTGATTGATTTAACATCGACATGTAAACATAAACATGAAGTCAAAAAGCGATCAAAGACAAAATCTACTCCCAAGGGTCAGAATGCAAAGAAATGCTCTGATTTTGGATGTTCTCTGGTTCGTCATGATAATGTTTTGTCATTCCGCCGTGAGCTTTTCAAAACAAATAGTAAGGTGCAGCAGGACAACCATATTCTACTAAATGCCAAAGAGACCAGTGCCAAAAGAATGCAGACGAGATTTTGCCAAAGGGTATTTAACAAGACTTACTCGACTAACTATTTTATTAAAGCAAATTGTGTTTGTCAAAGTGCCTTTCTAAAAATCACTCATCCAATTGTTAGAAACTGCATGAATGGTGTAATTAAACGTCATATTGAAAATTGAGGATGTGCCACTGAAGACCGCGGTGGAGATTGTATAGGTGACAAGAACGAATCTCGAAAAATGAGTGTTTACCAATTTATCAAAAAACTTTGAGCATCAGAAAGCCACTATGGGAGAAAGAAAAGTGTAAGATTATATTTGCCAATTAAATTGAAAAACATAACCAATTTATGCAAAATCTACAATTCAACCATCTCAGCTGCAGTCCTAAAAGTTGGATATAGTTTTTTCAGTAGGATTTTCAGACAAGAGTTCAATATAAGATTTTCCTCGCCCTCTTGTGATACCTGTACAACTTGTGACAGCCTTAGAAATCAACTACGAGTATGCTCAACAAAAGATAAAGTTGTTCTTCTAATGCAACTGAGAGTACACAAATTACGAGCAAAAATATTTTATGCATCACTTAAGAGCATACCAGAAAAGACATACAATATCGTGTTTGATTTGTTTTCCATTATTTGAAAAACATTGTTTAGGAAAGTGAATCATTTGAAAGTACGATTAAGACTGTTCGCTTGGTGAGTGATGCCTGTGGGGGGCAGAACATTGTGGTTGGTAAAACAACATTGTGTTTGGTATGGCTGTATCATGACTTGCAGAAGCACCAACAAACATAGATTCTATTGAACTTCTCTTTCCAATACGTGGGCACTTATTCCTTCCTTGTGATTGCTTATTTGGAAGAATCGAGAAGACATTGAAAACCAACAACACGATATTGGAACCTAAAGGATTTCATGAAATATTTAGCCACCATTGTAACAAGGTTTTCCATATTGGAACCGACTAGTTTTGTGATGACTGGAAGACAGCAACAAGGAAACAAAGTGTCTGTGATTAATGTTTGATGTGAATCCAGCTCCAAATGTGACGTGGACACTCCAGCCGATCTCTTAAAGAAAAGGAAAAAACATTCAAACATCGTGGTTAACCGTTTGCCATCATTCAGGCCAATCAACCCTAAGAAGTTGAAGGATATTCATAAACTTCTTCAAGTAGCTTACGGTGCAAAATGGAAAGATCTACCAGGTGTCGAAGTATATCTAAATTTAGAAACATATACCAATGCAGTCGATGATACAAGGCCAGGAAAAGACTGTGCTGATAATGACATTGCATTTCGGATGTAAACAGTAATAGGTTATGTTAAAATGGGCAGTTTGGTGAGGGATCTGTGTTAATATTAATAGACATTTTCAACTTTAATTTTTCATAGTTTCATTATTTTTAAGAATTATAAAATAAATTGATTTATTATCACAAATTTCTGATGTTATTCATGGACAATATTCCAGAAATGGAAATTTTAAAAACTGATTTTTTGGAAAAAGTTATTATAAAGTTACTATTTTATCATACTTAACCTTTTCGGAAATAAATAAAAAAATGATACAATATGACAAGATTACTTTAAGTGTTGATTTGGCTTTCATTCTAATTGAAAGATAAAAATAAATGTTAATTTTGGACAAAAGTAACTTTACGAAATAGCTGATAAGCATGCAAAAGCAGATAAGTCCCAAAATATAAAGTTTGTGGACAGGGAACAAGTGCACCAATATGTGTAAACTTTCTACTATGTAGTGTGGTCTAATAATACATAAGAATAATGCAATCAATCATCATTTAGATTTTCTTTGAAATCATGTTGTTTTTTTCTTCTCATTTACCCATAATTTTTTATGAGTGGACTTGTCTGGTTTTTCAGGTTCACTCCTCATTTAATATATTGGTCCAAAACACGCTAAAAAGATTCCTAATACCAAAGCCTTATTTAATAGTTTCTTAGTACATACGGATATTTGCATTCATTCTAATGAATTATTTTCTGATTTATTATTTGAAGAGTTTTAAAAAGCTTAAAAATCTCTTTAAAAAACAAAGCAGTAGGAGTTGAAATAAAATTTGAATTTAAAAAACAAAGCAGTAGGAGTTGAAATAAAATTTGAATTTAAAAAACAAAGCAGTAGGAGTTGAAATAAAATTTGAATTTAAAAAACAAAGCAGTAGGAGTTGAAATAAAATTTGAATTTAAAAAACAAAGCAGTAGGAATTGAAATAAAAGTTGAATTTAAAAAACAAAGCAGTAGGAGTTGAAATAAAAGTTGAATTTAAAAAACAAAGCAGTAGGAGTTGAAATAAAATTTGAATTTAAAAAACAAAGCAGTAGGAGTTGATAAAATTAATGGAAACATTGTTATAGAGTGTTATGGAAATTTAAAAGTAACTCTACTTAAAGTTTTTATTGATCAAGGAGTTTTTCCTGATCAATTAAAAATTAACAAAAAATTTTCAAATTTTAAAGAAGGTGATAAAACTAATGTTAGTTACTACCACTCTATCTCCATCTTTTTCAAAAATTTTAGAAAAAATTATGTACAACAGAATGTACAAATATTTCAATAACAATAATCTTTTATACAAAAATTTGGTTTTAGAAAAAAATAACTAAAAAAAATGCAATTATTCAGTTTTTACGTAAAATTCTTTTGAAAACTCTCAACTTTTGAAAATTCTCAAGCGTTTTAATTGATATATCTATAGCCCTTGATCACGATACTTTGCTCCATAAACTTAAACATTACGGTATAAATAACAGAGTTTTAAAACGGTTTCGAAGCTACTTATTCAATCAAAAACTACTTGTCTATTACAATGATATATATCAAAACAATTTGGGTAGAAAGTTAAATATTCTGTCGCGGAACATAAAGTTTAAAGTTTATACTTTAACAGCCGTAAACAAATGTTTATCAAATCTAGCTTTAAAAGAGTCTACTGTTTTTGCAGAAACCACTTTTTAAGGTGAGGCATTTAATGAGGCATCACTCTTCGTAAAAAAATGTCTCAGGGTCATTTTTGTATGTTTCTTTTAAATTTCATTGAATAGAGGTCATTCGGCTTTGGGAAGAAGCTTTATGAAGCACTTTATACCACAATATCTTTTCAATCCTAGTTGTTATTTTAACAAATCATTAAGAATTACTTCTTAGACGTCTTGTTTCCATTGTTGTGAGACCTAATTTGTCAATCTTTCAGTATATCCATTGTTTGACGTGCTTATCACTCCAGCTTCTACAGCATGTGGTCCGGACAAGATACCTATTATAATCTTGCAGAAGTGTTCTTCGGAGTGTTATCTATAGTTTCATAACTATTTAACAAGTGCCTATCAGAGTCTTGTTTTCCAGCCTGCTGGAAAACAGCATCTGTAATCCCTATTTTCAAAAATTCAGACGGGCGATCTGACGGTCTATACTCATTTTAATTTACATTAACAACCTCCCAGAAAATCTCACATCTAAGGTGACATTTTTCGCTGATGATACTACAATTTATTCTTGTCTTGATAAGAAACCAACACTCTCTGATTGCTTGAAGGAGACACTTGAAATCTTAAGAAAAGAATTTTTTTTGAGGATCAAGAAAAGGATTTTACTTCTGCTACAGCACGAAGCTCTCAGTGGTCGGTGAACTTTAACTAAGATAAAACTCAAGTTTTTTCAGCTAATTGTTATTGCAACAATCTAGATCTTCCTTTATTTATGAATGGTAATGTGCTCGATGAGTCATCACCCTTCGTCTTCTAGGTTTAACCCTTACTTCCGATTATTCTTGGAAACCATAAATCAAATCGATTGCAAAAGTAGCATCTACTAATTTGCATCTCTTTATCGTGCATGCCATTTTCTTACACCGGATTTTATTCTTTATCTCAATCTTGAATTGAATACTGTTGCTATATCTGGGGCAGATCTTCCAATGATGCCCTTTCTCTTTAAGACAAAGTGCTAAAACACATTGTAAATATATTTGGACTTGCTCTCTCAGCCAACCTCTAACCATTGTCACATCGTCGTAATGTTGGTTCTCTTTCTCTTTTCTATAAATACTATAGTAGGCACTGCTCTAAAAAGCTAGCGTCTAGTTGTTTAATTTTTTTCTAAAATATCAGTTCTTTGGAATTCGCTTCGTTCATCTTGATTTCCTGATTTATATAAATTGCAATCTTTTAAGCTGTCTGTTAATTGTAATCTTGCTCTATAAACTTCGTCGTCTCTATTCCAGTAACTTCCTACTCTAACAGTGGTTTCTTGCAGCCTTGTTGGAAGTGAGGTTGTTGAAAAAAAATAAAAAACACGTTGTTTTTAAAAAAAAAGTTCTGGCGATAAGGTTCTTAGGATCTCCTATCACATACCTTTGCTTGTGTTTTTTAATCTAGACTTTGAATTTATAAGTTTACAAATTTTAAATGTTGTCAAGAATTTTATTATGTAATACGAACGTAAAAGAAAGAAAAATCTTTACAAATTCGTAATAGGGTAGATTAGAGTAATATGAGCACCTAGGTAATATGAGCATACTTTAAGATTTCTTAGATGTAAGCAGTGAAGTTAAAGTTGCTATGTATTTTTTGAATCGACTTTATGTGGTGATTACAGGAATCAGTACAATTAGCGTAAATCTATATGCACTAATTAGCGGCTATCATCTAATTAAAACGCTGTTAAATTTTTGGCATTGTTAAAATAATATCATCACGCATGAATAAATATGTAGCGCGAAATTTTGGTGCTAAAATAATGAAATTAATTTTTTCATAAAGAAAAATATGTTAGCTAAAAATCCGATCCATTCTTGTTTAAAAAATAATTCAAAAACTATTTACTTTTCACTTTATTTAAAGATGCCATTTTTTGTGTAATATGAGCATGCTCAAATTACCCAGTGATTTTCATTGAAATTACCTAGTTTAAAGTCCGAAAAAAGCAGTGGTTTTAATTGGTTTTTTGAATAAAAACAAAATATAGTAAAATTTTTTAATATTTTAACAATACTAAACATTTTTCTGTAACTTAAATTCAAAAAAATTGAATTTTTATCGTTCAAAGGTTTGAGTTGATAAAATTGAAAAAATAACGAACTAATTTTTTTTTTTTTTTTGCGGAAAACATAGTAGTATTGTTTCAACAAAAAAAGGCCTAAAATTTGATCTTTTAATGATAAGGTTTTGTTAATAACGAATCATAATATTTAGTTTTAATTGTCAGGTTGGTATCATTTTTACAAAATTAATGTTTATTTTTTTTTGAGTTAATTTAAAGTGCTCCTATTACAAAGTGGTCTTGGTAATATATGCATTTTTGCTACTTTTTAAAAACCTCTGCTTTTTTTAAGAAAAATTTCGGTTGCCCAAATATCTAAGTGGATCATGAGTAGGAATCCCTAAATATTGTTTATTCGCAAAAATTTTGGATCCAGCTTAATCATTTTTGAAATTACTCCATTAATTATTTTTTGCTTAAGGTGCTCATATTACCCTAATCTACCTTATGTAATAGAATCTTTACAGAGTAAGTAAAATTTAAAAAAAATCACAAAGTTACGTTATACAAAAAATATGTAAAATAAAACTGTAAAAAATTAGAAATTACTTCAAAGAACGAGGGAAACTTGCAGAAGACCGATGGTCGTGTCATTAAGAAACCGCTATGCGTTACTAAAAATTTTGGGGACTTCAATTTGAAATAAGTTTATATTTAAAAAATAATGTTATCAGTTTCGGCAGAATGAAAACAAAAAATGTAAAATACAAAAAACAAAGAATGCAAACGAAAAGAAGTTTTTAATTTTTTGAATTTTATTTCAATACACATAAATATAAGCAGGTACACGATTTGCTAAATAGGTAATATATAATCGTTCACGTGTTGATAAATATGCCTAATATTTTTTTGTTGTTGTTGTTGTTGTTTTTGAGTTATTTAGAGTTTTTAGAGTTATTAGAGTTGGTTTTGGAACAAAGTTAGTTTCATAAATAGTTTTAAATGTTTTAGGGTTAATAAAAATTCATAAAGTTGTTAGTGTTTAAAATAAGCTCTTTTAATAACGTTTTCAGAGTATTTAAGTTATTCGATTTTTGCAGTTGAGTATTTTTGGATATTAACTTGTTATATAGACAAGGACCACGGTACAAAATGGAAAAGCGCGAGAGATTAGTTTTTTTAAAAGGTACGTTGAAGTTTTCCGTTCCACTGGTATAGTAGCTATTTTTGCTATTTTGGAAGAAATTCTTGGAAAAGTGAGAAGAAACAAGTCAAAGTTTATATTTAAGTCTAAATAACAAATTTTGGAATATATTGATTTGATATACATTTAATGCTTTCAAATTTTTTAAAAGTGGCTCAGCATGCGAGAGTCTATCCTTATTAAAAACTATTCTTGCAGTATGTTTTTGTTTTCGATATTGTGTGGTTAGTTTGGATTTTTGAGTACTCGCCCATGCAACATTAGCGTATATGTAGTAGCTTTGTATGAACGAGAAGTATAGGAACTTTAAATTATCAGGATACAGTATAGAACTAGCTGTGTACAGAATACTAATATTTTTTAACATTTTGGTATTTAATATATCTTTATGTGATTTCCATGAGAAGGTCTCATCAATAAGTATCCCTAGAAATTTAGTTGCTTGGGTTCTCTCTATTTCTTTAGTAATTATATTTAGCGATATTGCTATTTTAGCAAAATATGTATATATAGCAAGACTGAGACAACTGCAAAGCTCATTGCTTAGAATGCTTTATCTATGAATGTCATGAATGAAGTCATGACCAAAAAACTCAAAACTATTAAACATAAAAAACCATCATTATAATCTAACTGTTTCAAAATATCCGTAATAAATTTTCGTGGTCTTTGAATTCGGATGTTTCTTTTTTGAATTTCTGTATCAATGGCTTATCCTTTGATTCACAAAGACTCTAATAGTTATATGCTTGGCTCAAAAGTATACTTACGCATCAATACACCAGGTATTGATGCGATGTACGAGATAAAAATTTTACATTTATATTGGATGTTGCCACCATACAATGTAAATGTAAAACTTTTATCTCGTACTTCTTGGTCTCACCTTTTTGTTGCACTACTTACTACTACCCTTAAGCTGACTGGGATTCTTCATATGATTTTTCTCGTGACGGTCCTTGAGCTGATGACTTTTGTCTCTCTGCTGATAAATGCGCCTACGTAACCTCCTGGATCCAGGCAGGAATGGAAGCTTTCATTCCTTCTTGTCAGTTTTTAAGTCAAATCACATTCTACTTCATAGTTTCCATCTTCTTGTGCAGCCTCTTCATCTTCTTGTGCAGCCTTTTTATCTGATTGTAATTTTTTTAACTTAATTACTGGAACAACTCTCTTGAAAAAAAACGCTTTTTTATTATTGCAAGAATTCGATTTAATAAGGTGCAATCTATTCCTAAGCTCTATTATTCCCAGTTAACTGAATATTTTATCTTATCTCAGGTGTTAAGCTCTAGAGAAAAACTTTTGGAAAATCTTCAACAGTGTCATTAACTAAGGTAATTTAAACATTCCGTCTCTTCATTAGTTTGACTTTATTACCTCTCCCAAGGAAAGGTAAAAAGATTAGACAGAACCTATCCTCTAATTCAACTCTTAACACTCCACTTAAACAGGTTTAGTAGCAGCCCTAGCGCAGTGGGTAGAGCGCTTGTCACAGAAGCTAGAGATCTGTGGTTCAACGCCACCTCTGAACAAGTTTTATAACATTGGTAAGTATGGCATTTGGGTATAAGACCAACAAGAACACAATTATATATTTATTGATATAAATATATTAGCTTTCTCTCGTTATAAATATTACATCAAGAAGATACGAGCAATCCTACAGCTACGAACTATTAGCTGCAACTATAAAACTATTTTACAAATTCGCATTGCGATCACGTGACAACAAGAGTCACGCACAAATTAATAATATGCGATAGGAATTTGAGCGCTATCGCAACATTAAGGAAGGAGGCATAAACTTTCTTTTAAATGCTCTTCCGCGGCGCTCTGTGATTCTTAAAAATATATATATATAAAAAAAAAAGGAAGTAACCCATTGTTAGACATCCAAATCACTCCGGCTTCCGTTGCTAAAGTCACTTCTCAATTTAACTCATTTACAACTAGTGGTCTAGACAACATTTCTATTAGAGTCTTACAAGAATTTTCTGAAACTCTCTACAATTCTTTCTAAACTTGCTTGCTGGAAATTGACATCTGCAGTTCCAATTTTTAAAATTTTGACCCAACTATTGTCTGATAAATCTTTTTTCTTTAAGGTGGCTCATCCCTTTTAAAAATATATATATATATATATATATAAAAAAAAAATCATAATTTTTTTTTTTGCTTCTTTATCTAGTTTAAACATTGCAGATTCCAAAAATATATCATTTGAAATGAATTATACGTTCTATTATAAAGAAATTTGCGTTTTTATGGTATAGGTTGAATAATGCAATTAAAATAAATAAATACTATAAACCTACTAATAATACTATATACCTATAAAACAACTAATAAACCAATACCATAAAAATAAATTTTTATGGTATAGGTTGAATAATGTTATGTCACCTTTGTTTTGTTTGCTCGTTTTTTGACACAAAACTTTTAATTTGAACTAAAAATGTATTTTTCACTTTGTCTACTTTGTTTTACGGCATCTGTAATTTCTCAAATAAATTTTAAATTTATCTGTAATTTACAAGTTATAGTTTTGATTTCAATTATGACATCTCAGTAATACAAATAACTGGATTTATTCTTTATATGTTTATAGAGTTATTAAATATGGGTAATAATAAAAATAAAAAAGATTAAACAGAAAAAGATAGTTTTCATCTAACAGATATACATGTACTGCAATAAATCAAATTGATGAACCAAAAGTAAAGGAAGCTGTTTCGTCATCAAAAATTAGTTTAGATGATTCACTCCTAACTGTTGACGAAGGAGATTCTAACTTATTTATGATAGTTCACTTTTGAGTACTGCAAAGTCTTCAACTTTAAGGTACATGTCTAGATTGTGGTGACTGTCAGTCTTAACCAGATATAAAAATTGGGACTCTCGCATAATCTTAAACCAGAGTGTATATCTTATGGTTTGAGTTATAATTTTTATTCGTCTCCTCAGATAAAAAAATAAACACATTCAAGAAGTCAATGTAGGTACTTTAATGAGTTTTGGCGAGATTGATATCGCCTTTGAATAACAAAGAGCTAGTGTAATTGATAAAGTGATAAACTTAAAAGTACAAGTACAAGATAAACTTCAAGGTACAACCTACAAAGCACATTTAAATTTGCCTCTAGCTATAAAAAAAGAAATTAAGAGCATCTTTAAAGATCTTGGCTCTGAAAATCTTCTATAAAAGTGCTTGGGTTTACCCGAAATCCAAATGAGGCTTTAAACCAATTTGTTCGGAATAAGTGCTCAAAGTCTCATTTTGTGTCATGAACTGTTTTAGAGATAAAATTATATTCTGCTATCATTAAATACAATAAAGGTTTTATTGAAATTAATAATGTATTTAAACTGTTAAATTTGACTGCTGGAAAATACTTTAGCTACTATGCGATAAAAAAAGGACAATAGGATTCTCTGACAAAAAAAAAGAGACAGGGGCCCCAAAACTTATAGTTTTGGGGCTCACTAGTTTTATTTTCATACTTTTTATTCCAACATTTCCAGCGCTAGTAAAGTATGCTAATCTCCTTTTTGTTTTTGACTCCTTAAACAAAAACTTACCATTTCCTATCACAAACTTATTTACAGAAAGTAGACTTTCTGTGAACAAGTTTGTGATAAGAAATGGTAAGTTTGTGAATGGAACAGGAGCCTTGCATGCATTTTGAATGAGTCCAAAAAACTATACCCTAAAATACCTTTACTCCATCTTGTGCTTTAATCTATGTGTTTACGGTCCATATGTTTCAATGCATGTCTTTGCTAATTAATACTTATATTATGTTTAAAAATTGGTGTCACTCCTTTGATCAGATTTCTGTATGAGTGACACCATCCTAAATAAATCATTAACTATTTATTATAAATAATTTTATACTCATAACTACCATTATAATATTAGCTTTTTTTTTTCCAATATAGTTATTGTAAACATACTTATTTTTACTATTACTATAGTTTGTATTAATTTTTTTTTTATCTTATATTATTTTAATATATTATTATTATTAATAATATTACTATTACTATTGTTATTATCAAAACTATTGTATAATGATTTACGGAAAATAAATAGCTTGTTGTTGTTGTTGTTGCATATTTGTGTACTACTTATTTTATTTTTAATTTTTCTCAGAAATATGTTTTTGTTACGTTCACTTGAATTCAAACGACAATTTTTAGGACTATTCGACCGATTGATCTGAAATTTTCACAAACCTTTTGTTCAATATTGGAACTAGGTTCTGAAGTAAAAACTATTTATAACAAACAGAACTTTTTTAATCGCACTTTATTTTTCTAAAATCACCTGATTTTTTAATGCTTAAAACGAATTGTCAGCCATTATGGATTGGTATGTTTTTGAATTTTGATTTTAGTTCAGAACCTTCTTTACTACTTTACCTATATGCTGTCAGAATTTGGTTCAAATACTACTAATAGATTTTGAGAAACTAATGTTTAATATTTGATACTTTTTAGATGATTTTTGCTGACACAGCTTTTTTTAGACATTTAAAAAAAATTTTGTCAACTTTTTTTTTTTTTTTATCTAATATATATTAACAGTAAACTTAGTCTAGTGACATTTTTATCAATTTTTGAAGAATTTAGTAAAGGGTAGAGCCACCTTAATTAGAAAAAAAATTTGAGACCTTTTATCAAAGTTTTTAATCTTCTCTTTTTCCAGAAGTCTTGCTAACTCTGCATCTGAAAAATTCTATTGTGCATTTTTTGCTCCTGACGTATCAAAAGCTTTCAATAATGTTTGGCATACTGGACGAATGACCTACCTAAATATTTTATTTGAAAAGATCTAAAACGTCATTAAATATGAAAAAAAAATTAAATGTTTTTAGCGACATTTCTTGTAGTACTGATGGTTATTATTGCAGAGGCATTTTTACAAAAATTGGAAACAAGAGCTCTACATATTGCAGAAATCAACAATTTTTCACCAAAATCTTATAGGAGGTATGTTGATGACAGCCATACCAGATTTGAATCAGTTGAAAAGCATAACAAATTTCTTATCTTATTAAATCAACGCGACTCCAATACTCAGTACACGTCAGAGGTTGAAAATGATCAAAGAGAACTAAATTTTTTAGATATAAAAATAACTAACACAAATAATTACCAATATGATTTCAAAGCCCACCGTAAAGAAGCAATAACAAACATACAAATAAAACTCGACTCAAATATCAACCCTGCAATTATTACTGGAGTTTTTAAAGGTTTCATATAGCGAGCCACCAAAATCTGCTCCGAAAAATACATTAACAACGAGATTCAGTTTATAATAGATATGTTTGTTGAAAACGGTCATAAGAGATCAAATCTAGAAACAATTGCCGCGAATTACCTTTCAAGTAAAAGCAATCCTAACAACAAAGTTGCATAAAAACTAGAAAATAATATTGCGATAATAAAGCTACCAACACTTGGACCGAAACTACGAAAAGCATTAAAAACATATAATGTCAAGTTATTTTTACAACACCACCTAATTTAAAAATAATTCTCTGTAACAACAAATCTAGTTTAATGCCAAACAACAACCCTGGGGTGTAAAAGCTAACGTGTTCGTGTGGGGGAATTTATATTGGGGAAACAAAAAAGAGAATTTTGCAAAGAAGCATAGACCACCAAACTAATAGCATGAGTGGCAATTGGAATGCTTCTGGAGCAACTGAGCATTGTAAAGAATGCCATGGGATAATCGACTGGCTGCACCAAAAAACATTGTCTATAAATAACAACTATTATGAAAGGAAAATACGGGAAATAAATTTACTTCATAAAAGGAAAATATGGGAATCGCTTAATTAATATACTTATCTCAGGAGGTTAAACAATACCCGGTACTGCTTAACAGAGATAACGGGGTAAAAGTTACTTTAAATAGTTGGAGACCACTATTTAAAAAAATCATAAAATAATTTTTATTGACGTCATCTTTGTAATGGCTTCTTTATGGTTTTTAAAATTTTATATTGTAACGGTTTTCAAATTATTTTACGTCTGATGATAGTCCGAAATTAGAAATTAGAAAATAGACCGAAATGTCACAAAAAAGAAAAATTAGTTAGTACGATGCTGTTTTTGATGTTATATAACTTGTTTTATAACGAAAAACATTAAAAACTACAGGCGTAAAAAAAATGTAGATGACAGACCAATAAAAACTCAGTAAAATATCTTTTCTGAAAAACTACTTACAAAATAAATCTCATCAATAGTACCTAATGATGTTACAATAGCTCAAATAAAATATTCTTGTGGTCTTCGTATACAAAAAGAGTCATTAATTACGCTTTGAAACGAAATCAAAAATTTTTCGAGCGACAAAGAAAAGATAACTTAAAAATTCGGTTAGCAGCATTAATTTATTTACAAAACCAAAAAATTAAAACAGCATCAGGGGCCTTTAATATTTACAAGGAAATAGATTATTAATATGTATAAATCTAATTTCTTTCCGCAAATTTACTCAGAATGTGTCCTTTAAGCTGAGGTATATGACTAATACGTAAGAATTTACTGGCAGAGTATTTATTTTTAACGGCTTGATATTTTGAATTGTCCATAGAAAGAGTTAAAATCGAAAGTTTACTAACGGTAGATGATATTTCATCCTCTGTATAACCACTGTAATGCGCTAATGTTGGCGTCTAGAAGTAAACCAAGTTAGTTTTTTAACCAAATAAACAACTTTTAATAATCGTATTAATAAAATAATTAATTTTACCCAATTTGAATCATCTATTAGCTTTAACGCTAAATATAATGCTGCAGCTGCAATTTCAGAGGGTAGTTTAGTAATAAACTCATATTCTACGAGTGTTAGCTCCATTAGATATTTAGCTAAAGTATGTTTTTGTGCATCGACCTACATGAAAATATCATTTTAAACCTGAAAATGTATAAATAAAATCGTGTTTATTTATACATTTTCATTATTAATATTTTACTTTAAAAACATAAATATTAAAAATACTTACAGCTCCAGCTTTTGAATTTCTTCGCAGAAAATGCAAACATAATGGATTACTGAAATCATATTCACAAGTTTTTAACATTTTTTGCTCCATCTGACGAATTTTTTCTTTAGAATAAGCATTGTCAGTTATATAAACAAAATCTCCGATTTCAGGAGCATACATTTCTTCATACTTTGATGCAATTAACATTGCTGTCACACCAACCAATTGAAGTTCCGCACGCTTAACATTTTGTTTCTGGAATTTCAAGAGAATTTCTTATAAAACAATTTATTTACTTCGGATAAGTATGAGATAGGTACGAAACATTTTATAAAATTGGATTTTTTAAATGTTTCAGCCGCTTATAAAAATTTGAAATAAAATTATCATGCAAGACTATGACAAAACTAACTCAATAGTAACTAATATTAAATGAGAAACTAAATTTAATGTAGTTAAATAAAATAATTAAATAAAAAGATTAATAACATACACTTAGATATCTATCTATAATATAGATAGTAAGGTACAAAGTTTCTTGCAAAAGATTGAATCTCGATTGCACCTGAATGAGCCAGTCAACCAATATGCTTCTCATTTTAAAATTTATTTCAGCTTGATGAGCCATATAGTCACTGGGCACTAATCTTCGCTTAAAAAAAATTTTTTAAATCATAAATAAAATTCAAGAAAGTCTGTGAATAAAATATAAAACTTCTAAAAGATGGAACATACTTCTAGTTTATTCATATACTTGTAAATATCTTTTACATATTCAGCACATAGAGTAGGATTTCCTAAGTCTTCAAGATCAATATCATCTACCTCCAACTCTGTAAAGGAGTTTATCATAGCATTTATTGGAACATCAACATCAGCAATATCTTGGTAAGCAGGAATGATTTTTGTAGTTTTTAGCTGAACATCACTAATAAGATTAGATTGAGAAACTGTTTTCCCGAAACCTTTATTTAAAGGAGCCTTTTCCTCTAGTGCAACTCCATCTTCTTTCTGAATAAAAATTTTTTAAATAAAAACAAAACTATTGACTCCAACACATTTATTCAATTTTATTTATACATAATTTTATAAACAAATTTCAATACTTAAAACGATCTAACTTTGGGTTTCTACATTTTAGTTAACGTGGATTAAAAACAACTTCAGAAGTTTTTAATCCACCTAATTTATAATAAATCCTTCACCAGTGTTTTGTTTCAAAATAATTTTTCTTTAGACATCGAGGCAGAGGTTAGGATTGGAATAGGCTCAAATGTATTAATAAAGGGTTTTTACATATTGTCTTAAATGAAAAGGAAATTGTTTAAATTTTTTAAAAAACCTAGCCCAGATATGACAACTACATTCTATACATAAATAAACAAGGAAATTATTAAGGTTAAACCAGATTTTAAAATTTTTTGACAATTTTTGGTATCACTCTTTTGAACAGATTAGTGTATGAGTGACACCATCTTAATAAATTATTTACTTATCTTTTTTAATGTAATTATTGCAAATATTGTTATAATTACTATAATTTGTATTAATTTTGTTATCATATATTATTTTTATTATTTTCATTATCATTAATACTATTGTAAAAATGATTTACAGAAAATAAACAGCATGTTGTGATTTGGTTGTGTTGACCCTGTTTCCAGGAGAGGTCAGTAATAAAAGATAATCCAAGAACATGTTAAAATAAAAATGTTAAGCTAAAATGCTGCCATTCATACATATAGAAATTATAAAAAAAAAAAATTGGAATAATTTGAGTGACCAATTCAAATTATTGCAACCCACAAGCAATCTTAATTCAAATTATTATGTTTAAGAATAGCTGCATGTTCTAAACATTTAGAACATGTTCTAAATGCATGTTTGTTCTAATGCATCTATCTATTTATCTATGAGTGTTCTAATGCATGTTCATCATGCATGTTCTAAACAATTAGAACATACAGCTACACTTTAACGTATAAAAATGAAATATATAATTGCGCCATTACTAACTTTAGCTGCCTTACTCTAAAAAATTCTTTTTTAACAAACCATCAAGAGAGCTGATCTGGAAACACTTAAAAGATTGTGACAGAATGTAATTTGGATAACAGACTGCAAAAAAGAAACAACTTTAACCATACACACACAAAATGATTAAAATGTTTAGAAAAAGGATTAACATGTTTATCTGGAAAATCAAGAATAATTCAGTCTTATCTTTGGGAAAGTTAACAAAATCTGACACACTCAAGAAAAAAGAAATAATGTATTTGTCCATTCTAATAGTAACAAAAAATTTTCAAAATTTTCTGAAGACAAACAGTTTCTTCTCAGGTGCTTTTACTTTTTTAGCTTTACTTTTTTACTTCTATAGGTGCTCTTACTTTTTAAGGGTTGTTTTATAATTTAGAACAGCATCTATATGACTTATGATCCAAACTATACAAAGAGATGTTTAAAACCAAGAAAAGTAAAAAAAAAAAAATTTCAAACAAATGTTCCTCTTAATATTCTTATTTTGCTAAGTTTTGCATATTGCTTTTGAACGTTTATTTTCATTTATATCTAAATAATCACAGATTAGACTTTAAGATGCTTCACTCATTGCTGATTTATGTCTTATTTAATTTTATTTTTAAGTTTAATTCCTAGAATATAGTTAGAAATGAATACATATATAAAAAAATTAAAGTTAGCAGTTAACATTTTATTTGAAAATAATTTTAAGTTACCTATTAGTAAAAAAAAAAGAATATAAATTCAAACTTGGGACTGGAAAAGACTTTAAAAATATCATAACACATTTATTATAAATTTTATAATTACTTAAAATATTTTTTATGATTATTAATAACTATTACTATTATAAATATACAAATATTCATTAAAGTTATTGTTTATTATCATTATTATGATTAAATTTTATACTCCTCTTTGTTTTTTCACGAAAAACTAAATTATTTTAGGCCGCTTGAGAGAGAGAGGTAATCTATATAAAGGTGGACTATATATCCCATTTCTAATTGAATTAAAATTCTGAAACCAAATCATTGCTTAAATCAAGTTTCAAATTCGTAATGAATTATATTTATTAATGGTTACCTTTATTTTTCCGACAACTTGAGGTCTTCTTTGAATATTTGAGATATTTGAGAGTACGGTTCTGGAGTTTGAAATTTTACCGCCAAGGACATTTTTGGTACCAATTCCTTTATTGTTAAGATTTTCCTCATTCCGAGATATCTAAAATAATCATGTTTAAAAAAACTGTTTTAATCAATATGCTGCAAGTCTAAATATTTTTGAAATACTAAGTATTAATTACATAGTATTTAAATAATTATAGAATTTTAAAAACTTTTTATGTAGTTATGTTATGCTATAAATTAGCCTTAAAACTAAAACTTGAAAAAATATTTATGTTACACTATAATTCACAAACTTGTACCATTATTCTTCGTTGAACACCAGCCATGTTAAAATGTTTTTAAGAAATAACTACCAAAATATTGTTTTGAAAGTGACACAACTTCAAGAAAGAAATATTGCCGTTTGAATTTCTAACGGATTATTATTTCTAAAAGTTTGAACGGCCCGCTATACAGAATCTGATTGGTTATAAACTTTGAAAGAATTTAAATGTCAATCATCAGTAAAAATTTGATCGATGTTTTACTACTTATTACAAATTAATCAAATTTTATGATTCAAATATTTTCAAAACATTTATTTTCAAACTATCAAATAAAGTTCAAAATATCAAAGCTTTATAACAATTTTTATACTGGTGACATATTGTTTTTAACAATAATGTTTAATTTAGACCTATATATTACGACGATGGACACATTAAATAAATGTGTTTCATGGAGGAGATCGTTTGACTACAGTCAATTTATTTCCCAAGAGAATTTTTATCATTTAATAAATAACTTTTTTTTTAAAGATTTCAAAATGCGTTTAAATGTTTTAATATCAATTATCATTCATGTAATAATGTCATATTTTCTATCTATTGCAAAATATCATTGCAAAAAAAAAAAAAAAAAAAAAAGGTATCGGCCGTAAACCACTAAAAAGGAAAAGTTGTCGGTACTTTCTAAACAATTTCTAAAATTGTTATCCTTAATTTGCATTGAATAATCTGATCAAAAGTATTAAAGCTGTGTACTTTTATGCACTAACTTTTTTGCCAAAACCTACCTTCTCGCATGTTTTTGATCTTTATGAGATTAACCTGTTTCATCTTTGAACCTCGGTGTGAATGGGAATTATCCTTTGATTCGCAAAGACTCCGATGATCACATGATTGGCCTTGGCATATACTTACGAATACTGTTCTAGTACCGCTGACCCTACTGGCACAAAAGCTCTGAACTTTTGTCATTCCAATCTTTTATTCAGATGCAGAGTTGTTAGTCCTTGGCCTTAGCCTTAGCCTCGGCCTTGCATTAACGCCAAAAATTAAAGGCCTTAGCCTTGGTCTTTGCCTTAAAAATGTTGGCCTAGGCTTTGGCCTTGGTCTTGGCCTTAAAAGTTTTGGCCTTGGCCTTGCTTGTTTGCCCTTGGCCGTCAAAAAAGAATAAAACTAAAAAAATAAATGTTTTCATTCATTTTTTTTAAGGTATTTTTTAGTTTATTTTTATAACATGCGGTTTTATTGTTACAACAATTGTTACCTACAGTTTTGTTAATAATTAGCCTTAACGTAAGGCAAAAATTATCAACAGTCTTTGGTCTTGAAAATGTTTGCGTAGGCCTTAGCCTTGAAACTCTTATTCTTGGCCTTGACCTTAAAACTCTTGGCATTGACCTTGTCCTTGGATCCTTAGACTGATATGCCTTTGATGTAATCTCTAAAAACATTCAGGAAGACTTATTATTATTTTTTCTCGTTGGTTTTATGTCAAGCCTCATCAGACTTCATAGTTTTCTACATTTTATCGCAGTTGCTATTTTATCGGTAATCATTTTATTTATCTTTTTCCCTAAATCAACTCTCTAGAGGAAAAGCATCTTTTTAGTATTACAAGAAATCAAATCAAATCTGACGCTTCAATATTCTTACTTTACTAAATCTTGTAGTTTATTTCAAATGTTAGATTCTGGAGACTTTTGGGGAAATGTTAGACAAGTCTAACATTTCATCTATAACAAATGTTTATGATCTTACTACATTTCCCAATGTTAGGACAGAACTATGCAAAAAAATATGCAAAGAAATTTAAATTTATCATTTATCTTACGAATCTCATTACCACTTTCTGTCATCTCAAAGAAACAGGTCCATTGTTAGACATCCAAATCACTCTGGCTTCGATTACTACAGAGACTTTTCTCTTAAACTCTTCTACAGTTTGTGGTCCATTCAACAGTCTTAATGAAGTGTTATCTAGAACCATCTTCAATAAATTTATTTTGTAAGTGTATAACTGATTTTTGATTTCCTGCCTGTTAAAAAATGACATCTGTGGTAACAATTATGTGTGGTAATAAACAAATATCTGTGGTTATAAACTCTGTAGAACATTCTCTCTAATTATCGTTCAATCAGTCTTCGCCCTATTATTAGCATGGCAAGTCTCCAACTTTAGTTTACAAACTTCTATATCTCATTTTAAGTTTAACAATAATTGAACTCTTCAAAATAAAAATCTAGAAATTTTAATACACAGTGACAGCACGATATATACGCTAATCCAAAATGCGCTGATCCCAGTTTTAAAAGCCGTCCGTAATCTAGTTTTGAAGGTCATCCGTTGTTTTGTTGTTATTGTTATTATTTTTATTGTTATTATTATTGTTATTATTATTATCATTATTATGATTTTTTAATTTTCAATTTTTATCATTATTGTGATAAATTAGTTTCTATTACCTTTGCTTTATTAATGGATATATTATTATATTTGTTTGTTGTTATCATTATTTTTATTTTTATTTTTATTATTATTGTTATAATTACTTGGTGTCACTCCTTTGATCAAACTTCTGCATGAGTGACACCTTCCTTGTCAAATAATTATCTATATTTATTCTTAAAAATGATATTTTATCATGATTTTGTTATTTGTATTAACATGACAATGACACGTCAAGTCAATGACATAGCAAATGGCGGAAACGTTTATTTAACGGTGAAAAGGAAAAAAAGAGAAAAGGAAATTATTTTGAAGAATAAAAAAGATTAGTTAAAAATAAAGTAAAATAAAGAAGTTATTGAAAGGTATAAACAAACTCAAAGATTGAAGATAAAATAAAACAAGAAAATGAATCAAAGTACTAAAAGAACAAACAGATTTAATAAAATAAAAACAAACAAAAAAAATCAATTTCATACTTTTTGTCGTATTATTTAACTTATTATAGCTTTATCGTTATTATTGTTATTTTTAAAGTTATAATTATTATTTTTAATTTAATTTACGCATGCTTTTATTTATTATTATTGCTGTTGATTTTTTTTTTTTTTTATTTGCTTATTTTAATTAGGTGTCACTCCAATGACTAGTTTTTAACTATATGAGTGACACCTAACCTAATTTTGTGAAACTCTAAAAGTAATTTTTGAAATTTTACAATTTTGGTTGAATAAATGGATAAATATTATTAAATATGATCCAAACAAAAATTTCTGCTAACCACACTTGATATTTTTGGGGATAGTGCCCTTCTAGCTAACCCGAAAAAGCCACCTATATGGAGTGATAGTGGACACATGTAGGTATCCAAAAATGGGAGTTTTGAAATCCATCTATTACGTTCGGGAAAAAAATATCAATTTAAGTTGAAAATTTCCCAATTTTTTTACTGTTTCGATTATTTACTAAACAAGCCATAAAATTGAAATGGGTCATTGGAACTTCATGAAATTTTATGGTGTTGTACCTATATAACACCCCATAAATAAAATTTCGGACAAATTTTAATTACATTTTTTATGTAATTTATTTCATTCACGCAAAAAACCTTTAAACTTATTTGAAATAGGATTGTATAATCTATTTAAATTTAATTTAATTAAGTTAAAAATATTATTTAAATATTGAAAATAAAATGGTCAAAGTAAAGGACCTCGAAAGAATTATGGAAATTTTTTTCCACAAAAATCGAGAAAAAGGTAAAGCGTTTGTTGCTTAGCAATTTATGGGATGGGGTTTACCCCGATCAACTGCTTACTATAAAATCGTAAAATTGGAGAAAGGATCTCTAAAAAGAAAAGTTGGAAGTGGTCGAATCGCTAAGGTAGCTTCTAAAAAAAATATTCCAAAGATTGCTGCATTTTTTGAAATTAAGTCAGGGTGCTCCCAAAAGAAAGTAGCTTAAGTTTTTAACTGTAGTCAAACTCGAATTTCCCAAGTATTAAAAACAATGACTAATATTCGAACTTTGAAAAAAACAAATCGTCCAGATCGTAGCCATCAGGTGAAGAAAGCTACGCGTCCTAAATGTCGTAAATTGTACGAAAATTATAAAAACTTGGATTTTGTTATGGATGATGAAAACTATTTTACCTTAAACAATAGCACATTAGCTGGTAATGATAGGGTTTATGCCGCTGATCCTTCTCAATGTTCTGACCAAGTAAGATACAATTTGCATAAAAAGTACGAGGACAAGCTCTTAGTTTCTTGTTGCATCAGCCCCCGTGGAATAAACCCTCTTTATATTCATCACAGTAAGCAGGCAATCAACCAGTACACTTATAAAGAGGTACTAGAAAAAACTTTACTTCTTCTATTATCATAATATTATAAAAAAGACAATGAGTTTATCTCCTGGCCTGATCTAGCTCGATCACATTACGCAAAGTTGGTCATCGACTTTTTGAAATTGAAAAAAATCAAAGTTGTACCCAAAGATATAAACCCAGCTTACGTTACAGAAGCAAGACCAATTGAAAACTTTTGGGGTGATTTAAAACGGCTAGTGTACGAGAATAATTGGAGAGCTGAGATTTTGGAAGAGCTTGAAGCAAGAATTAGATATTGTTATTCAAAGATGAATAAAGACATTTTCCTTACTCAAATAAACATCTTTCAAAAAAACTTTATAATATTGATAAATATGGTATTTGAAATAATTATTTTAATATATTTATAAACTACGTATACTAACATATTACAGTTGAAATATTAAATAATAAAACTTATTAGTTCTTGAAATAATAATTTTTAAATTTTGTCCAAAATTTTCTTTATGAGGTGTTAGTATGGCTATCAATCTATAAAATTTCATACAGATATCTTGCTTGGTTATAAAGTTATAGGCCAAAACGTTTTGCAAAATCATACATTTTGACAGTGTTGGTACCAAACGTTTTTAGTTTTGGTAAATTAACTTTGTCTGATTGCCCTGAATTTTTGTATGTATACTCAATAGGCAATAGGCAACAACTTTTGTTATTAGAGTTTTGGAATTAGGCTATTTGCTAAAAAACTGTGGCCACAAAATTATTTCGAGCCCCAAAATTTCCTTATAAAATTGGCAAGTCAATTTTCAATGAAAATGACCAACTGAGGGGTCCATTTTGCCTTTTTGCTACCCTGAGCACCAATCAATATAAAAAATTATAGAGTCTATTGAAAAATATCAAAAAATTGCAACTTTTAGGTCAGTTTTTAGATTTTCGTAAAATAGGCCTTTTTCGTGTACATTTTCTATGCATTAGTATAGGTTTAAAATGGAAAAGCAATAAGTAACCATGGCTTTTTTTGCATGAAAAACTAAAAAATAAAATTAGATTGTAAAATATAATGGAATGCATGTACACATAACACAAATTGAAGGGTTTTGCCCAATAAGTTAATTTTAAGGCTTCCTCTTCATGCACCTTGGGGCTTTAGTAAAGGTTCAAAGCTGAAAAAAATTTTCAGATGCAATATAACTTGAATTTTAATCAGGTAAGTTACCTGAAATAGTTGAATTGAAGAGTTGAAGAAAACTCAAATACTAGAGGTGAAAGCTTTTAACACAAAAATTGTATTTTCTTTTTAAATTGATAACTTAACAATTTACTCTCAATCGCAATTTAGGTTTTTTTTCTCGATTCAAGAAGCATCTACTTTCTAATTTAATTAAACAGTTCTAAAATAAACTGCACAATTTTAGAATTATAAAATGTGGCATTTTTGGCGGAGTAAGACTATTAAAGGTGCTTGCTGCTGTAGTCCACGAGATGGGAGTCGTTTGTATCGTTGCCAATGATGAGAAAAGTCTTGATGAGCTGCTTTAACTACCAGTTCGCTGTAAATTCTAAGTGGTGACATGTGGCGGTTCACAAAGTCTTTGATGTGGTGAAATACCACATGGATCTTGGGTGTAACACTAGCATTCGGGATGGCAAGGTACGAGTCTAGAAATTGTTGGATTTTGTCCAAAAAGTCATCCTCAAGGTCTGATCCAAAGCAGCTTTTCACTACAGCATCAAACTTTCTGAGCGCTTCTATGAATCCAAAAACTTGGAAAGCCGACTCAGCTTCTGCCAACTGTTGAAGCCTACCCACATTCCGAAGAAGTTTACGACAATCGTTTTCTTCAAACATGCCTCCATGATAGGGGCTCAGTTTCATGTTAAGAGAAGTTGGTCATTTTTTGGCATTGGGCCATACACTTTTCATCTTCTGAAAAATGTGGTTAACAACAACATGTGGCAAGCAAAAGATGAAATTCTGGTGGAGGAAAAACGTCCAGAATGAGAGTATCATCGGCTCCACTGAGGATAGGTGGATGGACAACATTGCTGGTGTGTTTTGCCTTGACAAGAATGCTCCCTGCACTCAGGAAGCTTTTATAGCTCTCTCTGAGTAACCCAAGTGTTCTCAAGGCTCCAGCCTTCTCTAGGTTTGTGAAATCAATGCTACACCAAGAGCAAGTGTGAGAGCTTGAGTGTGCTTGAAGCCCACAGAGAATGTTGGCCAGTTTCAAGTCACAAGCAACAATGGCTTTCACTCTATCGACTTGAATGAGCGACCAAATTTGGCGAACATTCTCATAAGTCTCGGTAAGCTCTTCTGCAACTGCCACAAACATCTGGCGCTTTACACCCGTATCTTTTGCAAGCCCGTCAGTCAAGGGACGCTTTTGAGTTGGGGACTCTTTTGTGGCTCTGTCAATGACTCCCAAACAAAACTTCAGAAATCCCTTGCCACCATCGATTCCGATTTTTATAATTTGCTCAGTTGAAACATTTCGAGATGTGTTGATTGTGCCGATAAAGTCAGTAATGTTTTTACAGTGGGCAACAGTGTGATCTGAACCAGTTTCACCTTTTGCATCAGAAGCCTTTATATTTAAGTGGGTAAGAAAAATCGGTCAGTTTTCGGCCAGCAGCCAGATAATGTTTGTTGAAACTCGGCTCAAAAGCTTTGTGCCTGAAGCCTGGTTTACTACTCTTGCCAATTTCATCATTTCCAAATTAGATAAACCTGTGTTGAGCTGAACATTGACCATGTCTTGTGTCTTCAAAGCAGGAGAGATGGTTTTTGATATAGCTCCACTTGGCCCTGTAATTACAAATTGGCTTGTAAAATATTTTTCCAATTACTAAATTATTGAGGAGAAAAATGCTACTTGAATAAAAATATTTGTTGTGTCAATGTAACATTACCTGAGGTATTCATTATTAAATGAAGCACTTGGAGTCACAGGAAGAGGTGGTCCTCCAGATGGTTTTGATAGCCTTACAGTGCCTTTTAGTGAAGCTGTTTTGTTTGCAATCACCTTTGCAGTAATCTGTTCTGCAACTTTCTCATCTTGAGCAGCTAGCCCTTTGAGGCCTTCACGAGTTTCCAATCTGACACGGATAGACTTGAAGTCATACAGTGATGGTAGAACAACTTCTTTGCCTTCATCTCGCTTCTTCATGATTGTCCGGCATGTATCACATATTCCTTGAGGCACTCTTGCATCACCCAAGTCAAAGTTGATGCCATAGATTTTTGACAAACGCTCCGCTTAAAAATGAAGTTTTTTGCCTGGTGCACTTTTTAAGGCAAGTTAGACAGAAAATTTTTCTGTTCTCCTTGTGACCTCTTGCATGATTTGGCATTGTGAGAAATTGCTTAGTCTCTCGTAAATGCAACAGTATTCAAACAGTTTTATCAGTCTTGAAATTTAAACTATCTCTTAGTTGTGCAAATGGAAGGAATTAAAAAAAACAGGCAAAAGTTTTTAGACTTATAAACCAAAATATAATTGATGTTATTGGCAATATATGCGATTGAAACGAATCGAAACTTTACCTGTATGCAGAAATATGGACGGTCACAAAAATGAGGGTGAAAATTTTATTTCGAGATTGGTCTAAAATTTAAGCAATGCTTTGTCAAAAAATTTAAAATAACTTAATTTAATTTCAGAGCTTTAAAATATATTTATTAGGATTAAAATAGTTTTGATATAAAAGCAAACTATTTTCATATCTACTCTCCCTTTGGTTCATTTTCCCACTTGTCATCTTAAAGTATAGCTTGCATATGAGTATAGTGCACACTCAACTTTTTTAACAATAAATATAGAATACATCTATTAAATAAATATTATTTTTAAATTGTGCACCTTTTTCTTTGATATCATTTTTTTGTTATAAAAGTGCGCACTATACTCAATAAAATACAATACTTTTTAATCACTTCCCACTTTTTCCGCTGAAAAACATTTCCATCTTAAACATCATAGACCAAAAACGTTCCTCAGAAGTTGAAAATGTAAAAAAAGAATCTCACCTTGATAATTGTAGTTTTGTTGATTAAAGAAATTAATTCCAAATGCAATAAAATGCAAGTTTTGAAAACAATAATAAGTGATTTTTTTATGGATTAACCTGTAAAATCGGTTAAACAAAAAAATAGAGAATGCCGTACATTTCTTTTTTCGGTAAAAGTTGTATGTGTCAAAAACTACCCGTCAGAATTCAACCAAAATTTACACGAATGTTCCTTAGTCTATTGCTCGCATTGGGTTCAATTTTTAACTCGATAGCTCAATTTTTACGGCCTCTGTAATGCTTTTTCTGAATGAAATTCATACGGATATAATAAAAAGAGCGAATTACTTAAAAAATCTACTATTTTAAAATCTACTTATTTTGCTAAACCCCCAAATTGTGTTATGTGTACATGCATTTCATTATATTTTACATAGATAACTGCTCATGGTAGCCAATACTTCAAAAATTTTCCCCAGAGTTAGTCATTTCTCTCAAAAATTGAATAATCCATATTATGAGATGATCTTGTGGCCACAGTTTTTCAGCAATGGTCCTAATTCTAAAACAATGTTAATAAAACTTGTTGCTTATAACCTGTAAAGTATGCACATAAAAATTCGGGGCAATCAGACAAAAATTTTTTACCAAAACTAAAAACTTTTGGTACCAACACTGTCAAAATGCATGATTTTGCAAAACGTTTTGGCCAATAACTTTATAACCAAGCAAGATATCTGCATGAAATTTTATACATTGATAGCCATACTATATAGGTACAACACAATAAAATTTCATGAAGTTCCAATGATCTATGTCAATTTTATGGCTTGTTTAGTAAATAATCGAAACAGTAAAAAAACTGGGAAATTTTCAACTTAAAATTGATTTTTTTTTCTCGGACGTAATAAATGGATTTCAAAACTCCCATTTCTGGACACCTGCATGTGTCCACTATCATCCCCATATAGGTGGCTTTTACGGGTTAGCTAGAAGGGCACTATCCCCAAAAATATCAAGTGTATAACATGTATTATTTCTAGATATCGAGGAAACTGTATGGACTTTTTTTTCATAGTTGTTTTATTGTTAAAAAAAATATATAATAATTTTTTTTGCTTTCCGACCACTGGGTTGTTAAACTAGTTTACCAAGTAGCAATTTAAGACTTGCTCTTTGTCCTATACGTTAGGTCCGGATTGATAAATACTTTATTTTTTATATGCCTTGACTTTACCTTATTATTTTTATATGCCTCGACTTTAAATGTCGAACTTTTATCTTCCTCTATTTTAGTTAGTCTATTTCTTTCACCGGTGAAAGAAATAGACTAAATAAAAAAGAGCAAGGTAAAAGTTCAACATTTCGATTCGTTATCAAAAACGATATGTTGCAGGGTATTGAAATCAAAAAACACTAAAGAACTTAATGCACCACCAAGTCTAATATCAAAAGCGAAATAACGTGCTTATGCATGAACGCAACTTCATTAAACAATAAAATTGACAATCCAATTGAAGTGATTAACTCAAACAAAGCTAACATAGTTATGATTTGTGAAACTTGACGGAATAATGAATCAGTAACTAATATCAATGGATACACCTTATTTAGAAGAGACAGAGGCGTTGGTAGAGGTGAAGGAGTGTGTGTATACGTACAAAACGATATAAAAGCGTATAAAATTTCAGAAAAATATTTAAATGAACCTAATATAAAACAGATTTGGTGCGTTATTAAATTAGGAAGTGAAAAAATATTATGTGACAATATGTACAGAACCGGAGCAACATTAGCAACATAAGTAACTGTATCAACATCGCAAAGCTTATTAATTTTGCTCATTCAATGAATTTGTTAAATAAATATACTAAAATGCTTATTTATTGGGATTTTAATTTCAACACAATCAAGTGGACAGAAAATTACTATGGCACACTAACTAGTGAGACTGATAGACCAGCCAAATTTTTTTAAAATTTTGAAACAATTGCTTCATGCATCAGAATGTGATTAAGCCAACGTTTCAAAATAACATTGGTAATGAAACGAATGAACTGAATTTGATTATAGCTAAAAATAAAACTAGAGTTTATAAACTGGTACACCTTCCACCAATGGGAGGTATTAACCACAGTCATCACATTATTAAATTTAATTACCGCCATGAAGAGTGTATTGACATCATTTTATTTAAAAAAGACAAGTTTAGTTACAATCGAGGGAAATTTGATGAATCAAATAATTATTTTAGAATCGTAAACTGGGACGATGAATTTAAAGGCTTGGAAATAAACAAATATCACCAAAAATGGTCAAGCCTTAATGAAGAGGGATGTAAACTCTTTATTTCAATCATAAAACCGGGAAGTATTTTTTGTGCGGCCGTGGCGCAGTGGTTAGAACGCTTGCTTTATAAGCAGGAGATCGGGGTTCGAAACGAGCTCTGGACATATTTTCGCGTCACGGTAAGGAAGGAGGCGTGAACTTCCTGGTTGTATGCACTTCCGCGGTGCTCTGTGACAAGACCGTTAGGACTTCTTGGGGCACCTAAAAAAAAAACAAAAAAAAAAAAAAAAAAAGTATTCAAACCAACACAAGCCTCTCTAGATTATAAAGAATTGAAAGCGTTGTCAAAAGAAAAAAGAAACGTTTGGTTCAATTGTCGAAATTGCAAATAACAAAGAGTTAAACAACATAAAAATAAAAAAAGTGAATCAAAGAATAAAAGATTTGAATATGACTTGCTTTAAATTCAAAGTTTAACCCCAAGAAATTTTATTTATATATTAACAATAAAATTAAAGCCAAAGACAATATAAGAGCGATCCAACTAAAAAATAGTACTGTCGAAGCTGATTTAAAAGTGAAAATTAAGTGAAAAGTTGAAAATACAGAGTTCATACAAAAGTTCTAAAAGAGTGCAAATCCACTTTAGCCAAACCACTATTGTTATTGTTTATCAAATCATTTGAAACGGGTAAACTTCCGAAATTATGGTTCTGTGCAAATATCGTCCCACTGTTTAAAAATGGTGACAAGTTGAACACATGCAACTATAAACCTGTATCTTTAATATCTGTAGTTTGAAGAGTCATAGAAAAGATAATTAAAGATAAATGATGAAATCTTTAGTAGAAAATAAATTAATCAATAAAAACCAACATGGGTTTGTTAGTAATAAAAGTTGTGTGACGAACTTATTGGAATCTTTAGATTTTATCACAAGTTCAATTGATAATGGTTTGGATGTAATAGTTTTGTTTCTAGACTTAGCCAAAACGTTTGCTTCAGTTGATAACAAAAGAATTTTTTTAAATGCTCTTGGTTTTAAATCAAAATTATTAGACTGGTGTCAGGGATTTTTAAAGAACAGACTTCAAAGAGTGGTGATAGGAAATAATAAATCAGAATGGGAAGAGGTCGTGAGTGGAGTACCACAAAGATCAGTGCTAGGACCACTATTATTTGTAGTGTATATTAATGATATCTCCAACAAAAAAAAATCAAGCTGTAAACTATTTGTTGACGACGCGAAAATCTTTAAATCAATAAAAACAATAATGATGTTATTGAGCTTCAACAAGATATAGACGAAATAATGGAATGGTCGAATGAGTGGTAGGGTGCATCATTTTATCCCTTTTGAAAAATTTTAATCTAAGCTGCCTGTCCCTATTTCATTTCTTTTCATATTGATGTACATAATTGTTTTCTAAATTTTTATAATATTTGGACATCCCACACAACATTTACAGTTTTACAATAGCAAACTATTACTAGGATGTACATATTGTACAATATTGTACAATATGTACATCCATTTGTATTGAACCATTTTATTATTATAGTTTATTCAATATCTTATCATTTATAATGCCACATTAGTCAATGTCCATCATCTCCAGAAGCACTTAACAAATTAAAAATGCTTTACTTATGTTATTAAAAAGTAAACAGTAGCAAAACACTAGTACGGTAGCGATCGAACTATTACCAAAACGTACATTACAAAATTGTTTACAATATGCATTATATTGCTGAGAGTAATTTACATTTACGTCGTACACGATGTTACCATTGCTCACCATTGCCACAATATTGTCTCTCGTAAGTTGACTTGAGTTTGCGCAGATTAAACAGTATGCGACGTTCGTGCTCTACAACTTGAAGCACATTTTGATAGTGTTCTTCAGTTTTTGATGCTGACAGAAAATCCGAGCTCAGCTTCACACCCCTCTCCACGCTGTCATTAATGACGTTGAGTGATTCAATGTTTGTAATTGCGGTTTGATAGTTGTTGCGGCTAAACCAAATCGACACGTTTTCGTTGAGGAATTGATTCTCAATTTGTAGTAGTTTAAACATGTATCATGAGTCCGCCCCTACAAGATAAGCAAGAGTTGTTGTACTTGTGATTAATTCTTTAATTACAAGTACAAGTCCGGAGCCAAATCGCCGGAGAATTGATTTGGCTCTGGATTTCGAAAGACAAGTTTTCCAAATCCGGAGCCAAATCAATTATGTGGCGATTTTAAGTTTGATGCCGGCTTAACTACAAGCAGACAATCAGCAACTTTACAGCGTTCAACAAAAACTGTACTGTTTAATGTACAATTTAACTTTGTAACATTTTTGTGTGATTTTGTACAATATATAAACTGGAGATATGTAAACATTGTTTTATTGAAATACATAATAACGCTTATTGTAAAAAATAACTACTCGAAAAAATTTATTTTGATATCTTTTTTTTTTAATTAATAGATAATATCAAAAAGATATAATAGCTGGAGGGAGAACGAAGTCGAAAATGATTTCAAACCTGTTGTAGTCTTTGTTGTATTATTATTCCAGCGGCAAGTCAAAATGGCGCTTTTGCGAAAAAAAGAAAAATTTTGAAATGTAATTTGTAACCTTTAAAAGCTGTAATCGAAGTAGATTAATCTCTAAAAAATTTATTGGATAGATTTTTAACAACAATTCGAGCAATTATGAAGTTAATTACAACAAAAATCACAATTAAGGTGAAGTAATTGCATCACGATTCAAATCACGATTAAGGTGAAATAATTGTTTCTTGCACACCTCAATTATAGGTATAAGTATCAAAGTTTTAGACAATCTTTACAGCCTATTTGAACCTTATTTTTTGCTTGCCTGTTCAAATTGGTTTGTTACATTCTTTAAGAATGTTCTTTGGCCAGGTACTTATTAAATCCTTCCAGGCTTTTATTTTGTTTTGGAGTATTTTTTCTGGATTTAATAACAAATTGCTATATTCTAAATATAGAGATATAAAATAGGGCCAACGAAACGGGTTTCTAAGTAATGGGGGCACCCCCTATACTTCGAAAACCCCCTTACTCTCGAAGTTGGTCCGCTCCCCCCCCCCTTTTTTTTTTCCCTCTGTATCTTAGGCTCTGTAAAATATCTTTTTGTAAATACGGAAAAAATACTACCAAATCTTATCTAGACATTAATTCAGAAATTTATTATTAGTTTTTCAAAAAGCCCAACATAATAAAGTAACAATAAACTAACTCTAAATATTGTTTACGAACTTTTTAAACTTCCGTCTTTTATATGAATCAGTGAATGTTAAAAGGCCTGAAATCCAATAATGTAAACTTTCGGTAAACTAATAAAAACGGTATTTTCCTCCGAAGTAAATTTTTGGTTCACTCATTTATTTTTTTGAAGGTGAAAAACATTATCCTCTTCAAAAAAAAAATGTTAAACAATTACCAAAAATTTACTACGGGGGAAAATGCAGATTTTTTTAGTTTCCGAAAATTTACATAATTTGACTTCCGCCCTTTTAACATTCACCGATTCATATACAACATGCATGAAGTTTTGAAACAATATCATTAGATAATTTTTGATAAAAGTAGAATGTGAGTGGTTAACTTTAAATTAAGATAATTACGCGGTGTTTAGTAGAAAATTATGTTATTACAAAGTAGAGTTGTTAACCGGAATGTTTCGTAAAATTCCGGAAAAATAAAATTCTTTCGGAAGGATATTGAGAATAAGGAATTTTCTTTTTTCGTACCGAATTTTACGAAACAAAAAAAACCGCCGATGTTCATTTCGCAAATGCTTCTTACGAAACGTTGTCTTCCGCAAGTTGAATTACGAAACAAAACTATTTTGCAACATACGAAAATAGGGCTTACGGAAGTCGCACTTGCGAAATGAGCTATTTCGCTAAACGACGTTTCGGAGTCTATAACAAAATTTTGTTGGCCAAACTGATATAATTGTAAAAATTAAATTTTTTATATACCAAAATGTTTATAATAAAATTTTATTTTCAGTATTGCAACATATGAACATTTTAAGGTTTTATTTTTTGAAATAATGATAAAAAACCAAATTTCTTTCGAAACGAAACTCTTTCGCACTGAAACTTGCGAAACAACTTCATTACGGAAAAACACTTACGAAACGCGGCATATTAAAAATATTTAAATACGTTTTATGAATCAAATACGTATGATTAGCTAGGTAACTAAAATACTAATTATTATAATAATTATTGATATGTTTCAGTTAGTAAATTTTTATAAATAAACCTAGACTTTCATAAGATATACTAAAAATGTCTTTCAATGAACAAGAGTTAAATAGTGAACATAACTTGAACAACATAAGCTTTCCCATTTTGAGGGAAAAAAGAAAATTTAGAGCATGTAAGTCATTTGTTTGGGATCATGTAGATTTGCCTCAAATAGTAAATCGGTCAAAAAAAAAGGGTCGTTATCGAACTAATTTTTAATGTAAACTTGTCGTTAGCTTAACTCAAAGGCAGTTTTTCTCCTGTTCCTTTCTTTATATTCATTACTTACCCGAAGTTGTGAGAGAGCAGTTAATTAGCCCCTGAGTCAGTAAGTTAACGGAAAAAAAGAAACGGTTTTATACGAATAAAATTGCGTGATTGGGAAACAATGCTGTCGTTGAAATCAAAAAAAGATATAGGTCATGTAGTCAATCCTAAAAAATAACTACTCCATACAGTACGTACGCTTTAAATTTGATCCTCCCCTCCCCCGCAATTTTCAACATCCCAACGTTATTGGAACTATACAACCGCTGAAAGTTATAAAGCTCTGGCTATTTTGGAGAGCAGTAAAAATTTAGTTGCAAGATTTTGCAGCAAAAAAGCGGGTACATAAAATACAACCCTTTCCCGAGTCTTTGCCCCGGGAAAAAATTTAAACATAGAAGCTCACCAGGATTATACAAGCGCTGAAAGTTTTAGAGCTGTAGATAGTCTAAAAATTAGTGATAAATTGACATAAAATGCAATGGAACCAAATATTTTACTAAGTTTTTATGTATAAGAATATAAATAGTAAACCTCCATTTCTGAAAAGCCAAAGACAATAAACAACCGAATGTCGGAAGTGAACCAAAGTCGGTACTTGATAAATATTAATGCATGTAAACACTGGTATAGGGACATGTTGCGGAGGAAGCGTTGTCCTTTCCCTCAAAACTAACTTTAAGTTTCAGTTTTTTCTATTTAAATTTTAGCTGCGTAACTTTCTTAGCCTTTCTAGGTCACTGTATATATATATATATATATATATATATATATATATATATATATATATATATATATATATATATATATATATATATATACAAGTATATATATATATATATATATATATATATATATACAAGTATATATATATATATATATACAAGTATATATATATATATATATATATATACAAGTATATATATATATATATATATATATATATTATATATATATACAAGTATATATATATATATATATATATATATATATATATATATATATATATATATATATATATATATATATATATATATATACATATATATATATATATATTGTCCTTTCCGTCAAACTAACTCAAATTTCAGTTTTTTTTTATTTAGATTGGAGTTGCGTTAGGCCCCCCTTATATTCTGTTTCAGCAACTCCTTCCTCCTCCCCCCCCTCCCTCCCCTACCTTCGTCCTAACTTTCTTAATCTTTCAAGATCACTGTATATATATATATTATATATATATATATATATATATATATATATATATATATATATATATATACACACACACACACTAAAAAATAAAGGTAGAAATTTTTAGTTAAGGTAGGATATGAGATATACCCTTAGTAAGGTATAATTTTTTACCTTATAAGGTAGAAAATTATACCTTTAAGTTAGAAAATTGTATGACAAATAATTGTTTTTAATATAATTTTCTACCCTAAAAGGTAGAAAATTATACCTTGCTAAAGATATATCACATATCCTACCCTAAGGTAGAAATTTCTACTTTTTTTTTTAGTGTGTGTGTGTATATATATATATATATATATATATATATATATATATATATATATATATATATATATATATATATATATATATATATATATATATATATATATATATATATATATATAGATATATATATATATATATATATATATATATATATGATTCCATCAACAGCTGAAAAATATCAAAGTATTAACAGTGCCATGTTGCGCATGGATGGTGTCCCTGTTTGTACTTTTGGTGTGCATTGCGGAGGCCACATTTGGAGCCCTTTGTTACGGCTTAGGGTTTATTAGTAGTAATGAGGCAATTGCTTGGGCTATTAAACAGTGTTCTGAGTACTATCTATGCTTTGAGTCAAGTTCTTCAATCTAATTTAAAAATGAATAAAGTACCAAAAACTATAAAACACAAAAAACCATCATCATCACCAAGTTCTCTAAACCTATCATTCACTAATATTCGTGGTCTTCGAAGTAACTTTTCTTCTGTTGAGTCTTATCTCTTGCAAAGTTCACCAGACCTACTTGCTCTTTGTGAGACTAATTTGAGTTCGGCTGTCTCATCTTGTGATCTTAGTGTTGATGGTTATCTTCCTCTGATTCGTAAAGACTCCAATAGTCACATGCTTGGCCTGGGCATTTACATTCGTAAGAATTCACCTGTTTGTCGTGAAACTAGGTTTGAATCCACAGACTATTCTTTCATGTGCTTTCGTTTAGCACCACTTCACTCTATTGCCTTTCTCTTTGTTCTATATCGTTCTCCTTCATCTCAAGACTGTACTCTTTTTGATGTTATTTCTGATCATATTGACCAAGCCCTCTCTCTTTATCCATCAGCTAATATAGTTGTTGTCGGTGACTTTAATGCTCACCACTCTGAATGGCTTGGCTCTAGTGTCAGTGACTCTGCAGGCATTAAAGCCCACAACTTTTGCCTTTCTCAATCCCTAACTCAAATAGTCAACTTTCCAACTCGCTTTCCTGACAACCCTAATCATTTACCTTCTCTACTCGACTTATGTCTTGTTTCTGATCCTAGTCAGTGCTCAGTTTCTCCACATTCACCCTTAGGTGCTTCTGATCACAGTTTGATCTCTCTAAAACTAATATCTCATTCTTCTTCATCACCTGAATACCCCTACTATCGAATCTCTTACAACTACAGTAAAGCTGACTGGGATTCTTTCCGTGATTTTCTTCGTGATGGTCCTTGGGTAGAAATCTTTCAACTTCCTGTCGACAAATGTGCTTCTTATATAATTTCGTGGATTCAGGCTGGCATGGAATCTTTTATTCCCTCTCGACGATTCCAGGTCAAGCCTCACTCTCCTCCATGGTTTTCCTCACACTGTGCTGCTGCGATTGCCAATCGAAACCGTTACTTCCATATTTATCAGCAAAACAATTCTCCAGAAAACAGACGTCTGTTTATTACTGCTAGAAACAACTGTAAAAAGGTTTTGTCTAACGCCAAAACCCGCTATTCTCAGGTCATGAAATCTCGTATCTCATCTCAAAAATTAGGCTCTCGTGACTTCTGGAGAATCTTTAATAATATCAATAAAAAGGGCAAATCTATAATTCCACCTCTCTTGTATGGTTCAGACTTTGTCACCTCACCTAAAGACAAAGCCGAACTGTTTGCTAAAAACTTTTCATCAATATCATCTCTTGATTCCACTAATTGCGTTCTACCTGATATTGCCAACAAACAGGTTGATTCATTGCTTGACATTCATATCACTTCAGCATCTGTATCTAAAGTGATTTCCTGTCTAGACTCTTCTACAGCTTGTGGCCCAGACAACATACCTGTTATTGTCTTGCAGAAGTGTTCTCCAGAGCTGTCGTCTATACTCTCAAAACTATTCAACAAGTGCTTATCAGAGTCTTGTTTTCCAGCCTGCTGGAAAGCCGCATCTGTTATCCCTATCTTCAAAAATTCTGGGGAGCGATCTGATTCGTCTAACTACCGTCCCATAAGTCTTCTTCCTATCATAAGCAAGGTTTTTGAATCTTTAATTAACAAACACTTAATTTCTCATCTTGAATCTAATAACTTACTTTCTGACCATCAATATGGATTTCGATCTTCTCGTTCTACAGCTGATTTGCTAACAGTAATAACTGACAGGTTTTATCGTGCATTAGATGAAGGTGGAGAGGTTAAGGCCATCGCTCTTGACATTTCAAAAGCGTTTGATAAAGTTTGGCATGCTGGTCTTCTCCATAAGCTTTCTTCTTATGGTGTATCCGGCAACATCTTTAAGATCATTGAATCCTTCCTTTCCAATCGTAGCATAAAAGTTGTCCTCGATGGACAACACTCTTCTTCTTATTCTGTAACTTCAGGGGTTCCTCAAGGTTCTATCCTTGGCCCTATACTCTTTTTAATTTACATTAACGATCTTCCAGATATTCTCACATCTAAGGTGGCATTGTTTGCTGATGATACTACCATTTATTCTTGTCGTGATAAGAAACCAACACCCTCTGATTGCCTGGAGGGGGCATTTGAGCTTGAAAAGGATCTCACTTCTGCTACAGCATGGGGCTCACAGTGGCTGGTGAACTTTAATTCAGATAAAACTCAATTTTTTTCAGCCAATCGTTATCGCAATAATTTAGATCTTCCTATATTTATGAACGGTGATGTACTCGATGAGTCACCTACTCTTCATCTTCTAGGATTAACTCTTACTTCCAATCTTTCTTGGAAACCATATATCAAATCGGTTGCAAAATTAGCATCTGCTAAGGTTGCATCTCTTTATCGAGCTCGTTACTTTCTTACTCTGGATTCTATTCTCTACCTCTATAAATCTCAAATCCGGCCTTGTATGGAATACTGTTGCCATATCTGGGGCGGATCTTCTAATGATGCCCTTTCTCTTTTAGACAAGGTGCAAAAACGCATTGTAAACATAGTTGGACCTGCTCTTGCAGCCAACCTTCAACCATTATCACATCGTCGTAATGTTGCTTCTCTTTCTCTTTTCTACAAATACTATAATGGGCACTGCTCGAAAGAGCTAACGTCTCTTGTGCCATCCACTAAAATTCATTCTCGTGTTACTCGTCATTCAATTAAGTGTCATCCTTTTTCTGTGACTGTTCCTAAGTGCTCCAAAAACGCTTATTCGTCTAGTTTTTTTCCTCGAACATCAGCTCTTTGGAATTCGCTTCCTTTATCTTGCTTTCCTGATTCATATAATTTGCAATCTTTTAAATCGTCCGTCAATCGTTATCTTGCTCTACAATCTTCATCTTTTCTCTTACAGTAACTTCCAACTTTAATTAGTGGCTGCTTGCAGCCTTGTTGGAAGCGAAGATGTTAAAAAAAAAAATATATATATATATATATATATATATATATATATATATATATATATATATATATATATATATATATATATATATAGAGATAGATAGATAGATATATATATATAGATAGATAGATAGATAGATAGATAGATAGATAGATAGATAGATAGATAGATAGATATATAGATATATAGATATATATGTAAAAACTATTGAAGAATCATTTAACAACATTATTTTATTTAAATAATAAATAATAATATTTTTTTGTATAACAGTTTAATGAATACTTTCGAGTTTATTCCGTAAGCGCACATTCCGAAACGCTCCTTCCGTAAGGAACTGTTTCGCAAATATTCTTTCGAAATGATTTGTTTCGCAAGTTTCTTTTCGTAAAGAGCTATTACGGAATAATTATTATTTATTTTTTTCGTATAACGCATTACGGAAGGTGAATTTGCGAAAGAACAACTTCCGCAATAACAACTTGAAATACGGAAGATAAAAATGCGAAATTTTCGTAAGTTTTTGTTTACGGCGAACAACCCTATTACAAAGACTGTTTCTTGAGAAATGACGTATTTTAACTTCGTTTCCCTCCAGTCTATTATACCTCTATATCCAGTATATTATACCTTTTTTTTAAAAAGTCGTGACAGAGCAAGGCTTGCTCTGTTACAACTTTTTTTTTTTTTAATTACTTGTTACGAATTTTACTGCTCAATTTTAGGTCACCTAATTAAGTCATCTGTAAATAAATTTCCAAATTAAATGTGTGTATATTTACAATACCTAAAGAAAGTTAGAAATGCTGCAATACACATGCTTGACAGTGGGTTGAAACAATTAATTTAAAAACTTGCGGTTTAAAGACTCATCAAAATATGATGGTTCGTTTCGTTGAAACATTGTGTAAAAGAAATTTGGTTATAACTACAATAAATCATAAACTAACCTTGAAATCAAACTAGAAGCCAGTAAAATTGTTTTATATTGCAAATAGTGTCGCACAACAAGTTAAATCTGTTTCTGATAAAGTTTTACAGCTCACAGTAATGCTTTACAGAGTTGAAAAGTTACAGTTATTAAATGGATAAAACGACAGTAATCGCAATCTTTTAAAATCTTTCAAGCGTAGTAAAGAAAAGAGAAAGGCCAAAAAGAAAAATGAAAATTTAACAAAAAAATTATTGCTATTGTTCGAGGTCTTGGCGTATAATTTTAAAATAACATTAAAAAAAAAAATAATTTTAAAATAACATTAAACTGCAAATAGAAAATGGTTACTAAAACGTAAGTTTTCTGTTTCAATTATCTGTAAGTTTGCGAAAGAAAGAAACCACTCACTGACTAAAATATTTGTACTTCCAAAGAACCATGGTATTGGTAAAATTGGAAGTATTTAGTGTAGTTTAGTTTTAGTTTAGTATATTTATATATATATTTATTTATATATTTATCAACGAGTCCCATTAAAAACGCTTCTAAATATCCTATATTTATATATATATTTATTTATATATTTATCAACGAGTCCCATTAAAAACGCTTCTAAATATCCGTATCAAGTAAATAATAGCATTTTAAAAAAGACAATTTTATAATGTTAAGAATCAAAAGTTGTTGACGTAAAAGAAACAAAAAAAGCAAAACAAAGACATGATAGGAAGTATGCCGAACTCTGCCACTTAGTTATGACAGCTATTTACTTAGTGGATAACCGACGTTACTAGGTGGTAGAACATTTTTTCGCAACTTCAAATGGAATAAGGAAATGACAGGGAAAAGTATGACTCATTTCAAGGACTGCATTTTTATGGGAAGAGGAACAAAACTCTAGTGGTTAAAAAACTTAAATCAAAACGGTTTTGGCAAATCATAAAAGAAGAACATTACTTAATTTTACAAGAATTAGGTTCTATGTACGTTGGTCATGCTTACTCTCTTCTAGGTCTGCTAAAAACAGTGCCAGCTACATTTTTTTATATTAGGAAAAAGCTAGATTTTAATTTCATGAACTGGACATATTCGGATGCAATGGTACTGTTACTAACACGGTATGGAAAACTGATGTTAACGAACCATAATTACAAATTTAAAAATATGAAAAAAGACCAGTGAGAGATTTGTCTGTTGCAGTAAAATCTCTCACTGGTCAGTCAGAGATTTGACTGTTATACTTCAATGAGATGCCATTCCAGCATTTGTTTAAAACTTTAGATGGAGAAATGACAGGCTGAAAATTGTTTAGTGGTCTGATTGGTTTACAGCTTAATAAATATGAGAAATTATTAGTAGTAAAATTTGTCATTGTTGGTAGTGAAATTCCAGAAACTGACCGCAAATATTTAGGCAAAGATTAGCAGTTCTTGTTGGATAAAAGTTCTGCTATCAGAAACGGCCTAAGACAAAGTAAACTTGGTAATCCAAACAAAATAAATAGATTATAAACTCTAGCCAAGCGCAAAATGGCGCATTAAAGAAAAAAGGCCCTAGTGGGATTGCTGGGAGGAGAATCATCCCCCGTTTCGCCGGAGGCAAAAAAATTTTAAATTTATTTGTAATTCCTAATAAATTTCAATTCAGCTTTTATAAACGTTAAAGAAAATTAACATTTTGTGCTTTGATGGCAGCAAAGTCTTGAATTAATTGTGAATAATGCAAAGATTGGAAGATGTCTTTTTTGATAAATACCATTGACAGTCTGTTAAGGCGTCTTTGCGTCATAGTCGTTCTCAAATATATTTTGTTTAATTTTAATTTAGAAACACACTTTTACCCAATGCAACAGTGATCAGAATTGTCAACGCTATACGAAGGGCTGGAGCGACATTTGGAAAAGCATTATTTAAATCATTATCATAAATAAAACGTGAACCATCAGGAGAAGATAAATCACTATCTGGAATAATGTTGGAAAATGTTTGCAATTCAAAACATAAATCTTTAGGATCAATATCTGAACCAGATTTACCTGTGAATGCAATTTTTAAATCTTAACAAAATTTCATTAAATCATTTTGGTGTAACTCTAAAATATTTTTTATATTGTGCAGAAATCTAATGAGGCCAAAATGACGTTCCATTTGCTCAAAACGTGTAGTTAATGACATAACTGCTTAATCTAAAAATTATTAAAAAATTCAACTTGATATTTTTCTTTTACATTCGTCAATAATTTTTCATGATCGAACTGTTTGCGCACGTTCTTTCGCCTCGAGCTCATGACAGCAAGAAATTTGATTTTACTGGAATGAACATTCGTGCGTATTCCCAACATGTATCGAAAGCAGGCTTTACTGTCAGATTTTTTAAATGAGTTTTAAAGATCTGTCACTGCTGTGTTGAAGCGCCTAACAAAAGATAAACTTAATGCAAAATTTCAATAAGTGTTTTTGCGATGACTGATGATTTCGCCCCTGCCTCAAAGATGTCTCTAAGAATTAGATTGAGACTGTGACATCCACATAGCTCATAAAATAATTTGGAATTGAGTTCAAGCATTCTTTTTTACACACCACAACTGTCTTTCATATTTGCTACATTTTCATATCCTTAGCCTCGGCAGTTCTGTAAATTTAAATTCAGATCTTCAAGCTTTTGCAAGCATGCGTCCGCGAGACCTGAACCAGTGCTGTCATTCACAGGTAGGAATCCCACAAAATAAACATTGATTTCGACTGGCTTTTTTTTATGATTTTCTCTGAAACATGATAATGGAATTTTTTCTTCAAGAATAACCTTGAAGATTGTTCATTGTTCCTTTGAGTTCCAGTACTCAATTGCACATTTTAAAACTTGAAGATTCTTTTCGGGAATTATTTTGTTAAAGACAATAATTTTTGTATTTTCTTTGCTTTGAATATTGTCTAGATTTAGTTCATGACTATTGTAAAAGCATTATTCTTAAATAGGGTGTGGATTTTTTTGATTTTTCAACTGTGGCTCAACAATATCAAATGTTATTTTATTTTTCAACTGGCAAATAAATAAGTTTAGCTTGTTTTACTATCTGATTGTTGATATATCCTGGATAGAATATATTAGCGAAAAAACTAATTTAAAAACTTGTATTTCCTTGTCAACTGTTCTCTTGTTCCTTTAACCAATTTTCTGGATTAAACCAAGTGCCAACAGCACGTATGTGCTTTGTACTTGCACTTTGTACAGCACTTGGTATGTGCTTTACGGATAATTCATGATCAGCTAGAACACAAGACACGTTTTCTAATTGCTATTTCCTTCAATTGTGAGCTTGATTTTTAGATCTGAGGACAATTGACAGCGAAGACAAAATACAATTTTTTCTGGTTTAAATAAACTAGTCAACAGCGATCTGAGCATTCACCATTCACCAAAAATTTATGTAACTTTAAAACCCCTTCGGGAATTGCAATGAAACTTTCGTTTAGCTTAAACTTTTATATATTAGTAACTTTTATATATTAAAACTTTTATATATTTCCAGAAAGTTACAGGATCGCACTACGTATTATAGAGTCACAGCAATTGTTTAAGTGCAGCTCATGTATGGTCACGCGCGGAGTTGCGAGTTCGTCGAGTTCATGTAGTTATTTTTATGACAATAAATTGCTTGTGAATATTTCGAGTGAAATATTATATCTCAACAACTCATATTTAATATATTTTCAATGAGAAATAGCAGCAATCAAATATATCTAGCTAGAGTATAGAGTTTAGAGTATAGCGTTTAGAGTATAGCGTTTAGAGTATAGCGTTTAGAGTATAGCGTTTAGAGTATAGCGTTTAGAGTATAGCGTTTAGAGTATAGCGTTTAGAGTATAGCGTTTAGAGTATAGCGTTTAGAGTATAGCGTTTAGAGTATGGCGTTTAGAGTACAGCGTTTAGAGTATAGCGTTTAGAAATTATTGTATACTTTTCAAACTATTGCGACATTAATAAAATATATAAAATGATAAAAGTATATATTTCTAAACACTCATATAGCCTAAAATATAAAATAATTTTGTTATGAGTGTTTTTTAAGATAAGCACAGCTTCTAATAGCGTCTTAGCTTCTAATTGTAAAAACAAAAAAAAATAACAAATCACAAAAGGGATCGTCTATAAACTACGCTTTACAAAAACGCATAACTCCAGATCCACAAAGCCTAAAATTTTCAAAAGAATCATAATTTACGACAGAAATTAACGAAAAGTAAAAGAATATATTTCTTTAAACAAAAGCAATTAAACAATTGAAAAAAATTTTAATAAAAGACGATTTTTTTTCTTATAAAATATGATTTCGTATTTCATTATTTTACAATTCCATTACATTATTCTACTTAAATTGTCTCTAAAGTCTGTAAAAAACTTATTCTATTTTATTTGAATTGTTAGAAAAATGATAAGAAGGGAATATTTTTTCAAATATTTAAATGCGATGCGCTAGCTCCATACGTAAAATATTAAATATTGTAATATAATTATTATTGTTTTTTGCATTATCCTCAGATACCAAAACCAAGGCAGGTATTTTGCGGTATAGCAAATTAAAAACTATAATTGAACGCTATTACAAGCAACAATGCTACCTAGTTCTGTAAATGTTGTGTAGCAAAATCTAATGATGTTAATAAGATAATGCTAAGAGACTGTGATGAAAAGACATAAAAAGAACTGAGTTCTCTTTACTGTTGAATTTGTACTTTTGAATAGACTTGAATAGACTTTCTGAAGTTCTAGAAAATGGCAACTGATAGAAAAATAAAAATATCAGAAAAAAAAAAATTGCTCAAAATAAATGCAGAGAGGAACTGAGCCTCATTTGCCCAACCAAGAATTTGCTAACATTAAACCAAGGTTTAGTAACATAGAGCCAAAATTTGGTAACATAAAACCAAGTTTTGGTAATACTACAAGAGGTGCTCTTGAAGTTTCAGAAATTTGTGTAAGTATTATTTTTGTGGAAGAAGAACTTGTAAAAAGACTGACAGTTATTCTGAAAGCTTTCTGCAAGTTTTAAACGAATTTAGAATTACTGTAGTAACACCACTGATTTAATTTTTTCTCTCCATAATTATTATGTAATACGACAAAGAGTTAACAAAAATTTAGAGCATAGAGTTTAGATAAATAAATACTTAGAACAAATACTTAAAACCTTTGATTGGATTTTACCCAGATAAGGCTTAAAAGGCTTTTTAAAAAATAAATTTGAAATGCATAATTGAACCGTTTTTCTTATGATTTTAATGTTAAGTGTTATAAAAAGGCAAACAAACTACTTATTTCAAAGGATTCAATGATTTCAATAATCTCTTTTCTCAAACACAATATCTTTTCATTATTTTTTAACTTTTAAAAATAATTTTTATAACATGTTAAGAGAATTAATACTATTGAAATACGAAACATTATTTTGTTGCTGTTAAGAAAGTTGTTAAGAAAGAAAGCTTTAATTTTTATTTTATTTGGAAACATACGACATGGTATATATGGTATATGGTCTTAGTATAACTTCCACACACACACACACACACACACACACACACACACACAGAGAGAGACACGCGCGCACACACACACAAACAAAAACAAATATTTAGATTACGGTAAAATAGGGTCACTTTAGCCCTGGAGCTGACTTTTGCCCGAGCTGAATTTTTTGTTTTAAAATGGTTTATAATTAGGACCCAAAAGTATGTCGGTTAATTTTTAGTGGAAAATCGTGTTAACTTTATTAGTTATTTAGTCTAACTTATTTATAATTTATAAATTTAGTCTAATTTATTCTATATATTCTAAATTATTATAACTTATTTTATAATTTATAAATTTTTATGAAATTCTTATAAACAGTACGAGCACCAAAGATCCGCATTATTTTACATACTTTTATAGATTATTTTACGTACTTTTACATCCATGGCAGTACCTGGCCAAGGTATTTTACTGAAATATGCAATAAATTAATTTTAAATTATAAATTAATTTATTACAGAAAAAAATTTTTTTGAATGAACTTGGTTTTCCGGCGGAACGATATGACTTTAGGTGTATTGCAAAATAGTATTTAGACACCTCAACTCTTTGTACTTTCTATTAAAACTTTATAATAAAATTTTTTTTAAAACCTTATTTTTGCAAGTTTATGTTTTTCGTATCAAAGCACTGTTTGTTTTTTTATTGACTCAATCCATTTACTCTCTTTTTAATTGGCTGAGGAAAAATCACCCCAACACACCATTTAAAGCCTTTTAAAAAAATACTTTAAGTGATTCATTTTCAATTATGAGACCGTTGTAACTATCATTTCTATGCACTTCTACCAGTGTTTAGTATTTTAAGAAATTACTTTAGTGGTTTTTCAATACACGTTAAGGGTGCAAAATAGGCTAAAACCACTCCAGTTTACAGTATTTATCTGCATATTAGTAGTTCGCCGATCAGAGTCGAAAAATTCCATTTTGAAATCCGTGACCCTTAATTTATATTTAATTAAATAATTAACTCAAAAATCCGTTAATTTATTATTAGGCTGCTAGTCCGAGTGGTCAACTTGGAGTCAAGAGTTCCAGCTTTGACCTTAAAATTGAAATCCTAAATATGAGCCTTTGTTAGCATCAAGTTTGCTATCGCAATTCGTAAAAACCAATCTCTTTTTTGTCGCGAGCTTCATTTATTGTTAGTTATGTTAGATTCATTTATTGCTTCAAGTTTGTTAAATTGATGGTCTTGTTGCGAAGCCTCACAGAAAAGCATTATATTTCAGGACTTAGATTTAGACTTAGATGCAAGAATATAGATTAATAGAGCACTATTTTTTTTAATGAATTAACAAAAAATTGCCACCCCAAGTCTTTAAAATTAAAAATTTGAAGGAGTTTTTTTGAAAGTTAACCTTCTTACGCAAGTAAGCAAAAACTTTTATATTTGACATACAAATTTGTACGTTAAATAGAAAATTGCCCTTCTCAAATTTTAACTTAAACGAAAAAGGGAATATCTAAAAAATTTCTTATTTACTATTTTTAAAACTGTTATTTCTTTGATCTGTTATTTTTACTAGTCATAAAACTGTTATTTAATTATGCCATATTCGATTATTGGTTCACATCAACAAGAAACATAAATCAATTAAACTCGTTTTTTTTCTCGCATTTTTACCAGGTTTAGGAACATTTCAGTACAAAACAAGAAAAAACACACTTTACATTAAAAATTTCATCCAAAATTTTTTATTGTCAATCTATACATAGTAATATTTTGTATATAATGTGTAGTAAATAAAAATAACCATCTAATCCTCTAAAATTATACGCATTTTTTAGTTTTTAGTAGATTTGTAAGTCTAGGTAAATTAAGACAGTAAGAATTCAAAAACTTTTGCAAACTGAAACAAAATGAAAAATGTTTAATATCTTAAGTTTTCCCCGAAAACGCCCAAAGATATCAAAAGATATAAAAACATTTCCATAATAGAAAAAAAAAAAAAAATCGTAAAACAGCAACAATAATTTACAAACATAAGTATATAATTTTTCGTACAATAAACTGTTTTGTGAGGAAATAAAAAATAATTCCACAAATATAAGATTTTTTATTACTACTCATCTGTAAAAATTTATTCATACTGTTATTATAAATCTACAATTTTCTGACAACCAAAATAAATGCATTTCTTCGCAATAATAAAAATGCAAAAACAGCAACTTTTATTATTACGTGTTTATATTTCCCCTCGTAACATAAATATTAAATATATAATTTTTTTAATGACTATAAAAAAACAGTTTGACGGCATATTTCATATTTCATTTTTTGCTTAAAAAAAAAGCCAAAAGGTGCTGATTTATGTCGCCAATCTGTTTTATTATAGGTCGATAATATGTAAGTTATTTAAAAGAAGTATAATATAAAGGTGAAAAAGTTTTTCATAATATATTTATAAATAAAACTAGATTTAAAATATTAGTTATTAAAATCACAAAAATAGAACTACATTAAACTAACTCAGCCAATTTATACAAATGTTGCCGAGTCAGCTTTTTTACTAAAATATATATTTTACAATTGAGAATCAAGCGATCTCTTTTAATAGACAAAATTATTCATGCAGAGAAGATTTGAAAATGAAATTAAAATTATTGCCAAGAAAGTAAAAGGTGTGTACAAAAAATAAAATTTAAGGAAGTTTTTATACAAATCAGTGTTAAGTATAAATTTATTTAAGATCTCTGGATAAAAAAAACTAAAGTTTCTCTACAATGTACTCTGCATGAATTGGAAAAAAAAAATAATAATAAAGAAAATTAAAAAACAAACAAACAAGCAAATGCACATTTAAAAGGACAATAAAGTTTTCATTAACAAATATAATTTTATGTATGACAGTTAGTAACAATTTATAGAACAAATTTCATATGATAAAATCGTGCAAATGAATAAAATATACAAACTTTATTATACAACCTTTCCAAATTAAGCTTTATATAATTTAAATGTTATAGAAAAATATATAAAGTATTCTTTATTTTTGCAAGATATTTCATCTTATTATATTAAGTTTAAGTTGGATAGGTAATTGTCCTCCAAATAATATCTTTAGAATAAAAAATTATGTCTCATATAATATTCATGACAAATGGAATCTCTTAAGTATTTATTTTATTATTTTAACAAGAATCTTATAAAAATAAACCATTTCTCCAGTTACTAATAATATAGAATTTTTCTTTCATAATTATAACTATAATAATTCAAAAAAAAAAAAAAAAAAAAAAAAAAATGAAGGAAACATAAAATAAATTTGCAAATTATAAAGAGTACAAAAATGAAACAAAACGTAAAATGTTTTTTTATGTAACTTTATATAGAAAACAATCTTTCTTAAAAATTTATCACCAAAAAAATTATCAAATTCAAAAATATAGAAGTATCATTGAAAGATTTGTTTTTAAATTAGGAATATTTTTCTGCTTGTTACAACAATATTACAAAATAACATTTTAGCAACAATAAAATTTTAGAAAAATAAACAAAGCCCTATAATTTAACTAAAGATTCGCAATACTGCTTCAATCTTTTTATGGCAAGCAGGACACTCTCCATCAGCTTCTTTGACTTGTTCAGCACATTCCATGCAAAACAAGTTGTGACCACATGGCACTAATGCAGCAACCACATTTTTACCTTTACAAACATAGCACTGCTTACCTTTATTTACTAACCAGTCTGGAGTCGAACTCCCAGATTCTCCATCACTAGATATTTTTAGGTCACCATTAGAAAGAATGTCATGCGCTGAAGATGGAATATTTGAGCTTGAACCATTATATTGTGAGTAAGAAATAGAAGGAACCGAGTAAGATTCATTTCCACCCTCACTCATTAATCGTCGCAAATGTGCAGGGCTAGAGCGTTCTCCATTTGTATATGTACTTGTGCTCATAGAACGGTGAGAGTAACCTTGGGAACCAACAGTCCTATAAAAAAAATTAAAAATTTAATTTTTAAATAGTCATTTAAATATTAATAAACTTACGATAAATTTTTTTTTTTTAAATAAAATTAAATCGTTAAATGAGCTAACCTATTCATTAGAGTACCTTTCCTCAACATGTCTGGCCAGATACTTGGTGATGGTGAACCAGGAGCTGGATCAAACTGACCTAGGTTATCAATATCAGCTGTTGGTGAAGGGATAACAGCATCATAAAGAAATGAATTATTGGTAAACGGACTGTTAACAGTTGAAACACCGCCAAGATCTGAAAACTTTGATGAATTTGAAGATTGACCACTTAAATAGTTATAAGAGTCCATTGACTGAGCTCGTTGATGAGGATGTCCAGGGAGATTATGATCTAAGAGTGAAGAAAAACCTCCGCTATTGGTTGATCCGGTTGGAGAAAACAAACTTGATGAATATCCGTTCAACAGATGTTCATTTGTTTCTGGATGGGTTGGATCAAAAATTCCTCCAGTCCTCAATGCAATATGATGTTCCACTTCCCTTTTAGCTCGATCAACATTATCTGGAAGTCCAGTAACTTCAAACACAGGTTCTTTATCACGAGATGGAGTTACTATATAAGTATTAGTAGCTTGTTGAATTCTTTTAATTGTAGATCCTTTAGGACCCACAACTAATCCAACAACGCGATAAGGAACTCGAACTTGTTTAGTTACATGCCCAGGAGTTGTTGGTGAAGGAGGACCAATTGGAGATAAAGAAGTGCTATTTCTTCGAGAAGCTCTGATCTGACTAAAATGATCAGCAGCTTGCATAATTTCTCTTTTAGCAAGATGGACATCTTCTTTTCTGCCAGTAACAACAAAAACAGGTTCCTCTCCACGAACTGGAGTCTTAATATAAGTGTTGGTTTTGGAGCGAAGAGCCTTTATTTTGCACCCTGTTAAATAAATGAGAAATACAAAAATAGTATTTTTACAAGATTAGTGGGAATTTTATTCTTGATTATCATCAAATATTAACAAAGATTTTGAATAAAAATTGATTATCATCATTTATTAACCATCAATTATTAACAAAGAGGAATAATTTAAAATTTGTTCACCCAGCAAAAGTTCTTAATGTCTGTGTTTTTAATATAAAATATTAATATATACTTTATAGGTTTACACTTGACCAAAAATCTTATGGAACTAAAACATGAGGATCTCAGATTTATTTAAATTACTTGTCTATAATAAAGTTAATTTAAAAAATGCTTTTTAAGCTAATGCAAAAAATAAGTTAAGCGTAGTACTTTACTTCCCATGATAGATATATGCTTTAAACTCCTTGTTTACAAAGCACCACAACTACATAAAATGTGACACATTGCAATGCTTACAGACAAAAGCACTTAAGTTATTCATTTTATTTCAATTAAACTTAACTAAGCTCTTCAGCAGTTCAACAGATCCAAACACAAGCCAAAAGTTTATATCAGTTATTTATTCAGATAATTTAGTCAGAAATGATCATTTAAAATTTTAACAAAATTGAATATTGCTATGTAGTAATACTTGTATAACTAGTGCTTCAGGCACTTTGTTATACATAAATAAATTTTTATTAAAAATTTTAAATTCTGTCTTCTAACTACTAAAAGTAATTCCAGAAAAAGATATTAGCCCATTTTTTGGAATTACATGCAATAAAACTTCTCAGAACCTGGACAACAACAACAAAAAATTATAAATCACTTTTCTTCTTTTTACTTTCTATTATTTGTAAGAAAACCTTTAAAGAGCTGACATGACACAAAAAAATAACAAATTATTAAGTGATCTATGGTTGCTACATTTATTTCTTTAGAGGCTGTCTATTAATTATGTCAACAAAATAGGGGGGGTCTGAAATTTTTTGACAGTTGTTGACACGGGGGAGGGGAGGAGGTCAAGTAAAATTGACGTTAACATTGTTTTTATTTTATTATATTACTTTAAAAACGAAAAATTAGGCTGCATTTGTAGCGTAACTTCTTTATTGAGAAGGGGGGGGGGGGGAAAGGGTAATCAGAAATTGACATAATTTTATAGGGAGTCTCTAGAAAATTGAAAAATTGTTGACAAGGGGAAGGGGGAGGTAAATATTGCAAAAATTTGTTGGCGCAATTAATAGACAGCCCCTTAGGTATAAGAGTAATTTAAATACCAGATAGCCAACCAAATAAAGCAAAATCAATTTGAAAAGATTAATAATTTAATGTTTAAACTTAGAGCACAAGTTTATCTAACTAATATATTAAAATGCTTTGCTGTTTTAAAAAAGGACATTCGTTAACCCTAAAATTACATGACCAACAATAATTTCCTGAAGGTATAAAATTGATGCCAGTGCTCTTGAAAAATCTACAGCAAAGAAACTTCTTACTATTTGTATAATAATTATTTATGAAAATTTATTTATTCGAGTTTTCAAGTACCTTCATTTATACATGATATTTTAATATGAATTAAATGTTTGATTTAATTTACATTAAATGTTCAAGTTGATTTAGATGAGGCAAACTACTTGCAGCAATGCCTCATCTTTTTTTCAAATTTGAGATCAGTTCCAGGCATTTCTAGATATTAGGTAACGGGTAATTTTCAGACATTTAGCAAACTTTAAACTACTAATGTATATAATCTAATATACATAGTTATAAAATTTGCCTGAGCAAAAAGCTAACAAATGTAAAAATTTGCTGTTGGATTATACTTTTATACCACAATATGCTTTAATTTTCAAGATTATAAAAATGTTTTATTTTTTAGGTCTTTCATGTTTAAAGACCTTGTTTCAAGTTTTTAGACCCTGAGCTTTTCTAGTTATTTTTCAGAGTGGTCCCCAATCTGTCCTAGAGTCAAAAAACTTCATTTTAACTGATTATAATATAATATAAACATAATACAATATATAATATAAACTAAATAATATATAATAATATAAAAATTATAATATATAATTATAAACTATAGTAATAGTTATCAGGGAATCTAATTCTCTGACATGTAGCAAACCTTAAATTTAACGAAGTATGTTAATGCTTTTGTTACATAAACATGCTTTGCAAAATATTGCAACAGTTTAACTTATTTTGGTGGGAACAACAAAAATTATGAAAATTGTCTTCTATTGTAAGTGTTTGGGAAAAAAAACTAGGGAGTTATATACTTTATATGATCGATAAAATATAATTAGGTGAATTTTTAAATCAGAACATAACTTTAACTTGGAAAAGTAATAGCATAAACCTCAGTAACTTATCACTATCACATAAGGGGGAGAGGCACAAGTTTCAGGGATTTTGTTGTTCCAAGATTTAACCACTGCAATTTTTATTTATTTAAGTTTTGGAAAAAATTCATTGATCCAGAAAATTTTACCTATGCAAACTTAGGGTAACGCTTCAAATCTGTATATTCACAATACATTATTTGAATACTTAAATTTAATATATGCGCATTAGATTCACTTTAAATTTTTTATTATGGGTAGTTTAAGAATTGATATAAAAGACTCTTTGATTGTAAGATACCCTTGATTAATTTAGGGGCAGCGGTTCATAGAAAAAACACCAAAGATTTACTAAGTAAAGTTAAACTATATTTTATTTATAAAAATAACCATGAAGTATATTAAAATATAGGTTAACTTTCTTTTCTATACAAATACAAAATTCATTTCAATTGGTTACACATAGCAATGTAGCTTCGTTTGGCCTAAACCTACTTTTCATCAAATAAAAAAATTGCGGCTCATTTTTTAGAACATTTTATTTACGCAAATACTAAAGTAAACTGGCCTAAAAAATAAAGGCCTCTAAAATAAGCATTTTATGTGATAAGCAACTTTTTACAACTTTCAATAATTGCATTTTTTTTTTTTTTTTATTTAAAGCTCTGTATTATGGCAAAATAATTTTTTTAAACAATGAGATAAACTGCCGTTAAGACACATGAGTTTATCAATTACAAGGTCGAGCGAACAATTTTATGACAATTTAAAAGTTAATTGATTTTTATAATGCATGTAAAGGTTGTTACAAAGTAGCAGGAAATATTTATAATGTAGATGTTATAATATGTGTAATATATACTAATTTAAGTAATTTTTAACAAAGGTATAAAAAATGAAAAATATAAATAGAAACTCGAAGCTATTTGATGCATTTTTTTAAATAAAAAGTTTTTTTTTGGTATATAAATTATTTGGTATATAATTTGAAGACGGCTTATTATTGGATACTTTTAATATATAATTAATCTATTCAGTTGCGCATGAAAAACTATGCACTAACCATTTAAAGATGACTAGCGATGACTAGTTCTTTAACATAGAGAATGTGAATATATATATATATATATATATATATATAAAATATATATATATATATATATATAAAATATATATATATATATATATATATATATATATATATATATATATATATATATATATATATTAGAAATTTTAAAATTATAAAAATCTCTTGTTATTTGTATAAACTGCAAAAAATATTGGCAACCTGTGTAACAAGATTTTAGTTTAAAACTCATTGAAATATTTTTCAAAAAGTTTTTTGTTTTTGTTTTTAATCTCTTCTTTTTCTATTATAAATTATTCTTTGTTTACGAAGTTCTTTATTCTGTAAACAAATTATGGGAAAATAATTTTTAATTTTAAGGTTAGAAATCCCAGAGCTTATAGAAAAAACAACAAAAACGTATTAATAAATTTTATTATGATTATAAAATAAAAGTATTAAAAATACATTTATTAATTAACAATATGTAAAGACATACTCCAAATTTAATTTTTTTTTTTTTGGAAATATTAGACGCAAACCCCCCGTAAAGTTTCCGAAAAAACATTTCTTTACGTTTATTTAGAATAATAATTGTAAGGCGCCGTGTTTATAGAGGAATGCCTTATTAACTAAATCTCAATTAAATAATGCATTTTGACATAAGGAAACATATTTTGATAAATAATCTTGATTAAAAATCTATAATAAAAATTACGAACTTTTTAAATCTTCAACATAGTACGGGTTTTTTTAAATTTCTTAAAATAAATTTGATCAATTTTTTATAATCAAGTTTGAAGTGGTATAATAACGTAATAAAAAAAGTAAAAGAAAAAAAAAAAGTATTTGCGTTAAGACTTAAGAGCGAAAGAATAAAAACCAGTAAAATAGTGTGTACAATTTTAAACTTCAGGAGAATTCGTAAAAACTAAAAAAGAAAAAAAGGTTGTCATTTAAAACGAGAAAGTCATCTGCTTTCTTTGCAATAAAATTAATCGTCGCAAGTGAACAATAGTAAAATTGATTTACATTTTTTATACGAAAATAAAAATCGAAAATAATGTTTACTTTCTAGGGCTTAAACAAACAAATTCAAACCGCCGCATTATTTTTAGACGTACAAAAACTTTTTTTTTGTTGTACATAACAATTTTATTTTAGAATTAATTATAGAAATAAATACATCGCTTTAAACCTAAAAATACTTATCATGTAAATAGGTAAATAAAAAACTAAAAATATTAAAAACTAGATTTACCTTGCCTTCCAACGATCTCAGCAACGTGCTCGGAGCTGGGTACGGGTACACATTCTGTTGTGTTCATACTTTTTTTAGTTCGCATATCAGCAAAATTTATTTCATCTTCATTTGTTAAACCTAGCATAGACAGTTCTAAAGCAAGTTGCAAAGCTCTGTGTTCGTCTAAACTTCCCGTGTTATTCTGGCTGGTTAAAGTTTTAAACTCGTTTAAATCATTTAAAAGCGCCGAAGTACTTTCCTGCAGGTGCGTATCATGAGGCAAAAATGTATTGTTGTTATTATTATAGTTAAAAATATTCTCCATTTTCATTCTTTGTTCGCTTTGTTTATAATAGTCTTCCGTACTTAACATTTTGTTTCGAGAAGTTTGAGAATTGCTTAAACCCAAACTAGAATTGTTGATAGCCGCACATAACATGCCGAAGTACTTAGCTCGTATGTTGAAAGTTAAATTACGGATTTTTCTTGTTAGTATTGTTATATTTTCTTCCTCCGTCATGCAATTTTGTTATCTATAGATACTTCTATAGACACGTGATAAAAAAACACACTATTATTGGTTATTTTTAATACCGTGTATCGCGGGATTTAAAATGCTTTAATTTTTAATTGCGTTTATACAGATTTTTTAGTTGAAAGAATATGCGTATTGATCAAAATATTCAAGAGAAAGCTCTTGCTTTCTTTGAAATAACTTGAATAGAAACTTTTAAATGGGCTTCAAACAAAGCATATTTTTCCGATTTCTTTAAATTTCATTAAAGGTGGGAATAGTTAGTTTAAAGAACACGTTCTATACGTATTGAAAAGTTTACATTCTTTCAAATCACATTATGCTTATCTATTTCCCGCCCTGACCAAGAAATTACAAACTGATTAATTTCTCCTACGTAATAGTTTATTTTACTGTTTAGTAGTAATGGTAAAAGGAAATGTTAAAATCATTAATTCAAAATTAGCACAAATAAAATAAGTGCTTTATATTCCAAATAGAAAAAATTTTTTTTTTTGAAAAAGCAAGTAATTGATGAAAACACATTTTTAAACAGTCTTTTTAATAATTTTGAAAAAACTTATATTGTAAAATAAAAATAGTTAAGGGGAGGCATTTGTCAAAGAAAAATTATTATGCGTTGTTGTAAGAAAAAAACAACAAACAGTTTTTGCCAAACAATTTTAAAATATCTAACTTGTTAGTTTTTTAAAAATTAATTTTTAAAGCTTATATACTAATAAGGTAACCAACGTCCTCCTATTTATGTAGGAAAGCGTTGTAAAAATCTGAACAATAATTAGCTTTCTTACTACGCTCTTTTTTGTAAATAGGAGGACGCTGGTCGATTTAATACTGTAACATATACTTTAGTATTATAACATATACTTTAGTACTGAACGGTTTTGTTAAATTGCCTGCTAAGATTTTGTTAGGCAGTTTGAATCGTCATAAGCAACTATCATTATTCAGAATATTTTAAAATGATTTGCTTTACTACTCTATAGAAACTTTCTTTTCGTTTTAATAGTTAAAAAACCTTTTAAGGTAAATCTAAGAAGAACACGGGCTAAATTACTCGTTAAAACAACTTTCTTACAAAAAAAAAAGTAGTTGAAATCTCAGAATAAACTGCGCAATTAACATTTAGAAATGAAATGATATTTTAAAAATGGAACCCGTGCAACTTCAACCAGTTGCTTACTGTTTGTCGATCATTATGATAAGGAGTAGTCTAGGTAGCAGTATATTTGTTACTAGCTTATTAAAGGGAGGTTTCAATAACTTTTATGACCTGTCGATTCATCAAATCACGACATGTAACTAAGTTCGGACGTACACAATAATATTTGATGTTTAATAGGCTTTAATCACCGTGTAAAATTACAGTGTTGCTAGCTATAATCGTAACAATAAAGACAACGATTTGGCCATGAGGATCGCTAGCTTTTATAAGTTAGCGAAAAGCTATCGATATTTATAATGATGAAGACAGCGGTTTGGCTACGAGGACAACTATCTTAATAAGCTAAAGACCCAATGGCTATTGTACCTAGCGTCATAGCGTAATATAATTGCTGTCTAAAAAATGTTGATATGTAGCTATCAACCAGTTTGTAGATATTTTGTAGCTAGCTACAAAGCTACGATACGTAGCTAGCAACACATTGCTACAAAATCGCAATGTTTAAAGTTCAATTATTCTCATAATTATAAAAGACTCAACACTAAAAATCGAATTTTTAAAGATGTTAAAGACATTAGAAAAAAAAAATAAGAAAAATAAATCGCTTGAAACTCATTATAAAGCTAGCTAGTCGCTCGCTTGTCGCTAAATCATTTCCCACCGGGTAGAATCTTAACAAAAAAGAAAGCACTATTCAGATAACTTAGATACATTAGTAGTTGTAGGGCCGCTGAGTAGTTGTATTTGTTTTCTTTAATATCTCGGTTAGCATAGAAAATATATCAAATTAAATAAATCATTTAACTTGATATATTTTCTTTGTCCATTTCTTCTAAAGCTAAGTCCATTTCTTCTATAGCATTTTATTTGCAACCATTAATTGTAATATTTGAAATAATTTTAAAACATCTTTATCTTTAAATAGAAATACCTAATTTAAAATTTTTAATAAAATTAATTTTTTTTTCTTTAAAGAAAAGAAAAATTTATTAAAATTTTAGCTACGAGCCCAACGTGAACATCAACAAAATTTTGTTACCCTTCTCTTTACTTTATAAAATCTTGTTAACTTAATATTCATCTTTTTTTCTTTGCTAAAAATTTTTAAAGCCAGTGAAAAACTAGTGAATTGGAGTGTCAATAAATATTTTCATATTCGCTTATTTAACAAAAAAAAACCTTTAAAAATATAAATTTTAGAACTTGTTTCGTTGTAAAGCATTTTAAGCTTAAGGCAGAAATGCAAAAACAACGGTTTCTAAAATCGCTAACTAATTTAAAAACTTAGGTAGAATAGCCGCTTTTAATGACACATCTTTTTGTAATCAATTTAGGTTATTCAAAATCAATTAGAATACTTAGAACTTATAAAAAAACGTGAAAACTTTTTTTTATAAGCTAGCACATATATTTTAAACAAATACGAAAATAAATGAGGAAAATCAATGGCACACAAATGTAGTTAATTTAAAAAAAATGCTATTAATAAGAAACAAAATCGATGCTCACATTTAAAAAGTTGCTGATTTGACAAAAAGTTGTAAATTTTATGCATATAATTTATTTATTATTAATTTATTTTAGTCAAATATAAAAAATGTTTTTACTTTAAAAAAGTTGTTGAGCTATTGAAAAATAATCCTAAGCTGTTTAAAAATATTAAAACAGACAAAAAAAATCTAAAAAATTAAAAATATCCCCTGGTGTAACAAAGTTATTGTAATTACTATATAAATGATGTCATTGATTATTGAAAAATATGCTTTGCATAATCATTTTTTTTTTAATGTTGAATTAAAAATGCGACATTAGTCATGTGATAGTCATGAGTTAATCCTAGTTAATAAGATTAACATAAAAAAAAATTGCCGAGCTGATAAACTTTATTTAATGGCTTTTTAATACCAATCCATTTTCAATCAGTGAAGTAACATTAAATAAAGGTTGTAAAACAACTGTTTGTAATTGTCTCCTAGTTTTATTGACAACAGGCAAAACTAATGAATAATATGAATAAAAATAAGAAATAAGTTAATGAACAAGATAAGAAAAAATAAGAAAAAAATTTATATGAGTATAATTATGATAAAATATCCATAATGCACTAGCTAATCTATTGGTAATGCGTTGTTTTTATTCATTAAGATTTTGCCCATCTAGTATAAAAGATTTTTTTAAAAAGCAACACATTTGATTTCATTTTGCACTCCAACAGATATGCCATGACAAAATTATTGTATTAAAAAGATGTTATTAAAAAAATCTATCTAGAAGCTACTTTATTAGTTGATGGATGGACATTGAATGGATTGAATAACCTGATGGATGGACATCGAATGGATCGAATAACCTGAAAAAAGCTGTCTTAAATAGATTAAGTTTTTTTGTTATGAGTTACTGCTTATGTAGTTATAAACTACATAAGCAGTTTTTTGGAAAACGAATTTGACAATGACAATTTTTTTATCCAAAGTATTAGACAATACTTTGGATTAAAAAAATGTTGCTTAATCGCAAAATATGTTTCAGAAAAACTTTTTACGTTAAGGATAACCTGTTACTTTACTTGTAAATATTTCTTGTATTTTAAAACACCCATTGGTTTTTTTAAGTATTATTAACGTAACTTTATACGTTAATAATATTTAAAAAATTTATATAAAAAAGATAATAAAAAAAATACCTCAGTTTTGGTTATTTATAATGGATGACGTCTTTCAGGTGTAATCTTTTTGAGAATATTTTTTTGCGACGCGAGTGTTCTTTGTGTTACTTTAGTTAGAGTAGTTTTTGAAACTTTATAAAATTAAAGGCAGAAATTGCATAAAAAGTCATCTTGCCCCGGTCACGTGACCAGATGACAAGCTTATAAACTTTTTATTTTAATTTTAATTTCAAATACTGGCAAATTGAAAATTCATGGTAACATAACCATTATAGTAAGATAAATATTCTGAAAAAGTATTATTGCCTCATGACTAAGGGCTTTCAAAACTATTGCCATCTTACACCGTCTTCTCCTACTCTCTATAACCCCCTACTCTACTGCAACCCCTTACTCTAAAGCAACCCCTTACTCTACTTTAGTTGAACATAGTAAACGAGTGATATAAATATAAGAAAATGAAAAAAACTTTCTAAATATTTAATATCAAATGAGATATAAAATATGAGAGTGAATAAAAACCAATAGGGACATTTTACTTTTTTACAATAGATCAGAAACTAATGGAACTCATTACTAAGCAAGCAGTTTAAATTAGCCGACACAATGTGTTTAAAAGTAAGTTCAAAAAACCACCTAACTAGGGGAAGTTGGGGTACAGTGGATTGAGGGGCGCAGTTAATAAGAGGCATTTTATCGAAGATTAGAATTTTGTTTATCTTGATAATGTAATCATTTTATGTGCTCATATATCAGCAATCTTTATTTATAGTTGTTACCACATAATTTTTGACTAACGGTTTTTGGTAGGTAATTTTTGTTTTTAGCTAACTCAAGTAAATTTTTTATCTTCCTTATGTTTGTTACGGAGATCATGGTTAAAATAATTTTAAAAGTTGAGGTTTTTCATTCGAATTATTGATATTTTTGCTTCATTTTAGTAGTTTAGCTTTTCCTTTAACAACACTCATAACCCAAGAACTTAAACTTAATTTGTTATCGTGGGGCACAGTGAATCGGGGTACTGTGAATAGGTTAGTTCACTATGACCTATTAATGATCCAAAATTTTAAATTCATGTATTTTTAACAAACGAACTAAATGAAAATGAATTTATTAGGTTCAAGTTATAAATAATAATATTTGAATAAGTTTTTAATTTTTTAATATTTTTGTAACTTTTTTTATCAATAAAATTATTTTTTTTTCTTCTCAATTTTAAAAATGTCTATTTTTTTGTTTTTATACGAATCTAATTATTAAAAGTATGCCAAAAGTGTAGTGTACAGTGTCTTTAATCCCTCAGCCTCAAAGTTATTTGGCCATGCCCCTATTTACTATCATTAATTCACAGCTGGGTTCATTGATTCACTGTGCCCCAGTACACAGGGGCACAGTGAATCACGTAACAAAACTCACTTTAAACCTTTCTGTTTCCGTTAGATAATAAATATTTTGGGTTTTAGTGATTTCTTATTGTGAAGTAAATATAATTCAATCCTTTCGCCTTGAAAAAAATAAAATACATATTTTAACTTTTGCTAAATTTAAAAAATAAAAAATTTCGATCCACTGTGGCCTAACTTCTCCTACATAATTACTTTTAAAAAACAACTTATCAAATTAATTGACATAGCGTGCTTAATTAAAACAGTTACATCAATAAATTAACTTATGCTCTTATTATAATTTATTACAAAAAATTTTAACTAAGCATTAAATTTTAAAATTTGTATGATCTCCATGTACCTCTCTATTTGACAAGAACTTTATAATGCTGAATAAAATTGTTTTGAGAGTATTGGTTATTTAAACTGCCATAATTCAAACAATTCTTTTATTCGCTTTTTTTTAAATAGAATTTTAGGCTGCTTTAAAAAACGTCTTGAAAGTAAAACTGTTGTGTAAGTAAATTTCGCTACGATTGTTGTTTAACATCTTCAACTTTTGGTCAGGACTTTTACCAACATTGAGCAGTTGTGGTGCGAGAGCCAGCTACATTTTGCGTTAGTTAGTGTAATCACATTGAATTTGTAGTCTGACCAACCGCAAATTACGCTTATTGACACAACGAACAAAACAAAACACTTTGTAAAACTTTTAGTCCAAAAGGGTAAAAATGTTTGGTTAGTTTATGTGTTTCTTAAATAACCAGTCTGCCCGTATTTCTCTAAACTATTTTTATAACTCTATTACTTACAAATAATCAACAAATATTATTGATAAAAATGAAAATGATATACAAATGTTATTACAAACATATTTTTCTAACTCTATTAGTTACAAATTTTACTTAATATTTTTCGTTTTTCTAAATTATCTTGGTTCCTGGCGGGAGGTATGATAAACTAAAGTGGGAGTAATTTGTTTTCTGCGGATCTAGGCATGTGGTTTTCATACGACTATTAGCTGGAGGAGGAAAACCACAATACTAATACATGACACGAGTACAGTTACCGCTGAAAAGTTATATTTCTATAAAATAATTTGTTTGACTTCTTGATAACAACTTTTTAGAGAGAATTTTTTCCTTGGGTTACTAACATTCTTCGGAAAGATTAAGAAGTAATAAATGCTTAACCATTGGAGGTCCAATTTGACGTCGAACTAGTGTAATAATAGTTACTTACATGTTATTCGTAGCGTTACGTTGGCCACTAATATGCAAACGCAATCCCTACGATAATGCTTTGGAGAGTTATTTATATGTCATCGTAACATCTTCAACTTAATATAACCAATTGATATATGTAATTCCGCGACAATTAATAAGCAGCAAACATTGTGTCTACTATGCTACTCATCTGAATCAAAAGCTCCGTTGTTTAAGACCTGCTCTGGCCTAACCTGACATTGGTAAGATTTATAATAAAATGCTGATCCATGGTGCTTCAAGATAAGACCATAAAGTTATTTTCAAACATAAAAAAAAAACAGAATACAGTTTACGTTCTGAGAATGTCGGAGTTTTATTAGTATAATTTAAATCTACTAAATTGTTCAAGTAGTTTTTTGATCTTTTTTGTTACATAACTTTTTATAGCTTTTACAGCCCTTGTTTTCAGTGAGTTCCGTGAAGTCTCAAAATCTACCCCCTCCCCCCCCACACACATCTTCCATTGCTCTGAAAGTAACATGTTTCTTAGTGGAACGAGCCTGTTTGTCAAGATTCGTGTATTTGCTTGTATTATTTGTAAATAAATTTATTCTTTTAAATCTTTTGATACTTATATTGTTGATAACAAAAACTGCTGAAGTGTAACACCTTGTTCAAATATAATTTTTAATACAATTAATACTTGCTTTAAGCACAATTTAAGTGTCTAGACAAGATTAAAAAAATTTAAGTGTCAGACAAGATTAAAAATTCGTAGAGAGAGTGTTAGAGAGTAAATAATGATATAAAGTTATTTATAATATAAATATTTACAAATACAAAATATTACAGTCGAACAAAAAGTTTCAACCGATAGATTTTTTTAAAAAGAGTAATTAATAAATGTTAACAAAAATTTAAACTTTTTTTTTCCAAAACAATTAAGTGAGAAAAAATTATTTAAATGTATAAATTTTGAATTTGTTTTGTATAGTATTTTTATTTTAATTCAGCGCAATTCAGGATTTAGCTTGAAGTAAATTCATTAAACAATTTTTTTGAAAATTTTTTCATTTCAAAAACTTAAAATGTTAAACAGCACTTTTATAACTTAGACTTTTTAGTATGATGTAGATTAAATTCCTTTATGCTGTGAAATATTTTTTACAGTCTTTTAATTTAGTTTTTATAAACAATTAAAAAAAAATCATGTATTTGTTTACTTATTCTTCTTTTGTATCCACAAATAATTTAAAAACTTAATGTTGTTGATGGCCTTTAAAATAGTCTATTTATTGAATTTATTTGTCAATTTATTTTGCGTTGATTTACTTTTAAAGAAATAGCTTTTCTTTAAGGATTTTAAGTTATTATTTTTTATTACATTTTCATGTCTTTCTTTAAAGGTTTATACTATCTCTTCGTTTGCTTTTCATACTTCAATAACTGTGTTAAATTATATAAACTATTATTAACGAATTACTTTAAAAAGGTATTTGTGGGTTCGCAATATTTGCATGAATATATTACATAATTAAGTATTGCAAACATTACGTGTATTATATATATATATATATATATATATATATATATATATATATATATATATATATATATATATATATATATACTACAAATATATATAGATATATACTACAAATATATATATATATATATATATATATATTACAAATATATATATATATATATATATATATATATATATACATATACATATATATATATATATATATATATATATATATATATATATATATATATTTATTATTTTTGTAATGTATATGGCATTATATTTGTATATATATATATATATATATATATATATATATATATATATATATATATATATATATATATATATATATATATATATATATATATATATATATATATATATATATATATATATACAAATATAATGCCTCACTGCATTGAGGATAAACAAATTAGACATATGAAATCTATTTTTAGTTTATGAACTCACTAGTTTTTACTTGATGATGTCATCCATAGGCTAATTTAATACAGGAAGCTAAAGCTTTTGCTAATTTTTTGTTGGATTTAATTTTTTAATATAATGTATATAATGAGTCAACATCAGGATCAATGAGAATTCTGAAATACCTTATCTTTATTTTATTATCTAGTTTTTATTTATTTATTATTATACTTTTTAATTTGTTTGTTATTCGAAACCAGATCTGGCTTTTTAACTAGAAGATCTTTTTCTGACTTTTTTCTTTTTAATGAAATGTATTATGTTTTTTTAAACAAATTTAAACCAATAATTAACGTTTTCTCTAAAATAATTCTACCTAATTTTTTAATTGTTTACGTCCGCATATAATTGCTTAATATGAATAAAAATAGAATGATATAAGCTAAAGAAATTTAAACTAAGTTTTACTGACGCATTCTTATTATTATTAATTAATTTAGTCAATCATACAAGATAAAAGTAAGGGTGGAAAGAAAAAAGAGAGAGAGAGAAAAAATAATTAGTTTAAGAAAGCTGAGGAGCCGACAATTGTTTAATGGCTCCAGCGCCGACTCCAGCTTCTTTTAAAAATCTACATAATATTTTTAATTTCAATATAAACCGCTAAATTTGAACCGTTCGTTGTTGATGCTATAAAAATTAATGAGGGCTTGATATATAAACCAAAATACTTAGCAATTTTTTGTTACATACATATTTAACGATAAAATAAGCTAACGTGTATTGTAAACTGGCTGGAAATCTCCCCATTCAACTTTATTTATAAGTCTTCCATTGAACATTTGTGATTTGAAGACGACCACAAGTAGCGAGCTTAAAAGAATTTACTTTAAAATGATTTAATAGTCATATTAGTCATAAAAAAAGTTTAAAATTCAAAAAATTCATGCATCGCGGTAGCTGTTTTCGATGTTTGAACAAGATTTACTTTAAACTTCAAATAAAAAACTTTGAATCCTTTCATTATTATGGTTTGCAAGCTTTACATGACCAAGTTTTGAACACTTAAATATTTCTGAAATCTTTTAATGAATAATAGTTCATGAATTTATATTCACTAAATTTTAAACTGATCAGTTTAAAATTGCAATAATATGAAACCTTGTAAACTATTACCTTTAAATTTAAAAAACCTAGTAAACTAAACCTTCAAAGGGGGTTGAGGAGGGGGACAAAGTTTTTTTTAATCAGGCTCCAATCTCAGCGGTTTTTTACAAAGCATTCTCGTTTAATACAAGAACAAACATATCCAAGTTTAAAGTGTGCTTCATGAAATGTTATTTTTCTCGAAATGAAATTTTTCTTTCCAAAACTGAAATGAGAAAAATAATTTTTTATATACATATTTTTTAGTCGTTTAAAAATAATTACAATAAAAAAAAAAAATAATAAAGATTAACAAGACTTACTTAGCCCCATAATGTATTATAGGGTAGAGTAGGGCATATAGGGACACTTAAGAAACAAATACTAGTTGCAAATAAACTAATCATAGTTAACACTGGTTTTATAGATTTCTTAAAACTCATTGATAAGAAAACGAAAAAACAAAAAAAACAAAAAATAAAAATAAGCTGCGATCACCAAAGTAACGAAACTCTAGATAAGCAAACATTTTTTTTTTTTACATTTTGGAAGTGGGTGGCGCCAAACGGGACAGTTAAATAGCCGCAGTTTTTCTTTAATTATAAAGTTTTAAGAATGATAAAAAATTAAGGCTAATTATTATTTAAACATGTTCAGACATTAAACTCTCAAAAAACCCCATACACCCATAAGCCCATTTATTTCATTTAAATTCCTTTTCACTAATAGTTAAAACTGCATTTAATCCCATTTTGAACGATTGATCTTTCTTATATAATTTCTTACCGTCGTTATTAGCAATAAACACTATTAATAATTGAAGTTAAGTTATAAAAATAACGATTTCTTTGAATTTATTACTATTATTGCTTTTCTAAATAAAGAAAATTTTAAATTAAAAATAAAATCATCAAACTGTAAACAGTATCATAAAATGGTAGCAATATAGTTAACTATATAAATAATTTGTTGTTATTTATATAAATAACTATATTGTTACACAAAAGTCAGAACACTCAACCCACAAAAGTCATTTTACTGAAATTAATATTATTTAAAAATTTCAATTTTAGATATTTTTTTAAAACCAAATTCTAAAAGAGAATAAAAAATAACGTCTGAAAAATATAATTTTTTTATAAATAAAGCAAATTAGCGAGAGTTCAAGATAAACCTTTCGTTATTGTATCGCTTAAGAAAACAAACAAATTTTGTTTTTCGCTAACTTACTCGTGGATTTTGGGTACTTTAAATGCATTTTGGAATTTCTAAAATAAAACTATTTTTACAATAATGAAACACAATAATTTAAAACGTTTTATTAAAAAAAAAATTAATTTTTTTTTTTTTAGCTGAGATATAAAACTTACTTACTTTGAATATATTTTAAACAAGGAAAAAAAAAAGAATTATATTTTCATTATATTTATGTATGTGAAAAAATAAATTGCTTTTAAAAAAAGAAGAAGAAATTTCGTTTTTTTATTTATTTATTTTTTGTTTTTCCTCGCCTGTTTTTAAATCGAAGATGAGATAAGATTAGAATTATGGGGACCAATTTTTTAGAAACTTCTTTGAAGGGAAAGGTAAAATTTAAAAAAACAACAACAAAACAAACAATAATTGACGTAAACAGAAAAATTGAAAGTTTTGAAAAACCGGTCGCGTGAAGGGTGGCCACGCAGTTCAAGGGGCCAGAGCGTCCGAGTGAATTTAGTCAAAGTATATATTATTTGAATGAAATTATATTATTAAAAAAAAAGAAAAAGGAAAATAAATGCTCGAGAAAAAGAAATTGTTACGTTACTCAAATTTAGCATATTCTCCCCGCCTAAAAAGATTTTAGGCCCTCTGGCTACTGTTAGCTTTCAAGTATTTTTTTATTTTTTTAATTTTAGGCGCCCAATGAAGAACTTTGTTTCAAATGCTCTTCCGCGGTGCCCACAGTCTTATCATAGGACACCGTGGAAAACCATTTGAAACGAAGTTCACGCCTACTTTCTTAACGATGTTCTGAAACTTGCCCAGAGGTGGCGTTGAACCACAAATCTCTTGCTTCTGAGGCAAGTGCGCCTACCACTAATTTAGCAGTGTTTAAAACCTTCAAAAGAGTGAAAAAAGAAAAAAAAACTTATTAATAAATCAAAAAACAATATAACAAAATTGAAATAAACAAATAGTATAAGAAAAGAGATAATTAAAGAATGAAAAAAAAGAAAGGAAATAAAAGTAAAACGTGATGAAATTAAAGTGCCGATAAAATAAAAATTAATTACCGAATTCTTATCCTAAAGTGAAGCGGTCCGAAGAAGGATCGAGTTAGACTTTATCTAGCAATACCAGACCAAAAGAAAATTAATGGACTCAAGTTGTTCGACAAACAATCAAAGTTTTTAATCTCTTGTATAGGTTTGTAATTGAACAATCATATAAATTTAAATTAATAGTTATAAAAACTTTATTTAACAACTATTATTAAATAGCGGTACTGAAATTTTTTTTTTTTTTTAATTAAATACAGTTTTATATTTTATTTATTGATTATTCTCAGAGGAATATCATTCTGTGGTTGGACAAAAAAAGAGATCAATACACTAGAAAAACTTTCCTGGATAAAGCTATTATCAAAGTTCAATCCTTTTTACGTTCAACACCTGATCACTCATGGTAACAAAATTAAGGGAAGCATCTTGCACCTATAAAAAACATTTGTGAAGAGTTCATCTATATTATAGCCACCAAAGTTGCAGAATTTACAAATTGTATAATCATTCCTAAAACAAAATGTTGAAGTGGACATTTTTTATTTACTTCAAACATAGATTATGAATTATTTCTCAATCATCGTTGATACTACTTCGAGTGTGTTATTTATCAACCAACTTCCGAAATTGACCAAATTGAGACAGCTATACATTTAGAGCAGCATTAGAAGTATTAGGAGTAGTTTAAAAATTAGAATTAAAAAGAAATTATAATTAAAAAAATAGAATAAATTAATTTTATTTGTATTAAACGAACAACTATATTTCTTAATTTCACGTTAAAATGAGTAAAAAAAATTATAGAAAAGTTGTGAAATAAAAACATGCCTAATTTTCGCAAAAACTGCCATTTTTTTTCAATTTAATAATACAGCACATACGTTATGGTAACTTAATTTTATAGTCGTGCGTCCTTGAAACTCAAATTCTATTTTAACTTGTTTTGAGCATTTATCATATAAAACCAGCGGACAGTCAGGTAAAGTATACAGGTCCAGTTATGAGCGCCTGCAGGATTTTTTGATGTTTCAGAAAAGATACTTTCACGCATTGTGTAAATTTAAAACTTGAATATTTTCATGTCTGTGCCAAATGAAGAAACCTTTGTAGAATATCGTGATGATTGAAGCCTGGTAACAAAAATACCCCAGAACGTTGATATACTTAAACAAATAAGAGTTTGAGTATATCAAACTGTTTTACATTTAAAAGTTAAAAAAATATAACAAAAAAAACAACAAAAAAAAACAAAAAAAAAGCAACGCAAATTTAAAGTAGAAATTTTAAAACTCAATGAGTTCATTTAATTAAATTGAACTCAATGAACTCAAATTATCTTGGTCAATGTGCATCCACAATATGAATGAATAAATTCACAATGTGAATGCATATGTCTTTGTCGATTCCTGATACACTTTTTACACTAAATATTTATGTAATGTAAATTGTGTTTCATTTTTATACTACAACATAAATTTGCGTCCAGTATTTCTTCAAAATAAGGTTTTAAATTGGTCGATAAAATATCGAACTTTTCACCAAAATTTTTTTGATCCCATCAATGATTTTTACTTTCATTTAGTCGGCAAGTTCGACCCTTTGAGACAAGTCAGATAGCAAACGTAGACCCTTCAGACAAGTTGGTCGGTAAATTTAGACAGTCAGTCGGCAAACTTTAAAAAAAGAGGACCTTTTTTTTTAAAGTTGTAATGGCACACACACCACACGACACTTACTCGCGCCGACCCTGATTGTTATTACTGTATATTTTTTGTATATATACTATATTGTATACTTTGTATATATTAATGTATAAATACTGTATAGTAAAGTATATACTATTATTATATTATATTCCCCAGCCGGCAAATACCGTTGAAATAACCTTGAACTTACGTTGAAACCTAACGTTGAATTTACGTTGATTTAACGTTTAGAATGAAAGTTTTTTTCAACGTTGATTTATCAACGTTAAATCAACGTTAGGTTCAAACGTTATATCAACGTTGATTCGAAGCAAAAAAACGTGACAATAACGTTGAAGTTACGTTGAAACATTACGTTAAGAATGGCAGTTTTTTAACGTTGATTTATCAACGTTAAACCGGTTGTTAGAAAGCGTTTTGTAATCACGGTAACCGTTGATAAAAACTGAGATCACCATCAAAACCTAGTATGCATGTCTAATAGTGCTGTTGCACTTCTCTATTAGATTATTAGGGTACATTATGGATATTAAATCTACTCATAGTCTATACTTAGACTATTTAGAACTTTTTCAGTTTAGTTTAGTTAAAATAGTATTATTAAAGCAAGAGATAAAAGTTGTTTTATTGAAAAATATATTTAAATATTACATATATTTACATATAATTAAATAAGATCTACAAATAATTGAATATAATCTACACATATTTCTTCTCTTTTCTATCACCTTTTTGAATTAGAGCGTATTTTAGAAAATCAAACAATATTCCATTAACCGAGGTTTCTTTTGCTCCATTGAATACAGTAGAAGAAGCTGTAAATAAAAAATATAAATTTAAAAAAATCAAAAAAGACAAAAAATATTGAAAAAAATATATAATGAATGGGAAATTGTTACAATTTATAAATATAGATCAAAACTTGCTAAATGCGTCAATTTAAATGCTTACATGACAGCTTTGGGGGTGGTAAGACACCCTTACACCCCCGGTTCAGGACGGCCCTGCTGTTAGATATTAATTTAGGTTTAACGCCCATGTTTTTACATTTATAAGGCTTGGACAGAGGTCAATAATGTCAGTTTTCATGTTAAAAAGCATGCATTTGCAAAAGCAATTTTTAATAACCCTTTGCACTTTCAAGGGAATATATATATATATATATATATATATATATATATATATATATATATATATATATATATATATATATATACATATATATATATATATATATATATATATATATATATATATATATATATATATATATATATATATATATATATATGTATATATGTATATATGTATATATGTATATATGCATATATGTATATATGTATATATGTATATATGTATATATGTATATATGTATATATATATATATAAATATATATATATAAGTAGAAAATCACTTAACAAAACTTTTTTTTTATTTTACACTGAGTTTCATCCATAAAGACTCATCAGAAATAATGAGTCTTTATTGATAAAACACAGTGTAAATGCATTTCTGATGAGTCTTTATTGATGAAACACAATGTAAAATCAAAAAAAAATTTTCTACTAATACATAATTGCTCTGTTCTTTTAAGAACATTGAGCACTTTATTTTGTAGAATACATTTAAAAATTGTTTTTATATATATATATATATATATATATATATATATATATATATATATATATATATATATATATAGTTCTATAGTTTGTTGGCTTTAGGAAGAGCGGAAGGAAAAAAGTGATTCTTACGCCAACACATACGTCACTTTTAATTACTTTTGACTTTCGTCCAACATTTCCGTGTTGGACGAAAGTAAAAACCATTAATTTAATTACAAATTAATCGTTTTTTAAAAAAGCCACAAAAACGCAAATTTAATTGACCAGAATGTTTTTAAAAACATTCTGAATGTTTTTATAACATTTTGAATGTTTTTAACAATATAAACAATGTTTTTATTTTTATTTTTTTTAATAAAATATTATTATTTTAATTTTTTTTAATAAAATGTTTTTATTTTTATTTTTTTTACTGTAAATCATGCGCGGAGTGTTGCTACATCGACTATCTTATAGCCTGACTCGCAAGGGAGTGCTGCTACATCGACTGACAAATAGCCTGACTCGCAAGGGAGTGCTGCTACATCGACTGACAAATAGCCTGACTCGCAAGGGAGTGCTGCTACATCGACTGACAAATAGCCTGACCCGCAAGGGAGTGCTGCTACATCGACTGAGGGTTTGGTTGGGGCAGGCAGTCTATCATTATTAAAAAAAAAAAATTCCGGTCTTGCATTTTAATTTTTACTTTTTGTCAACAAAATATCGAAAAAACTTTCGGACAACATCTAAGGGTTCTATATATATATATATATATATATATACAGTATTGGACAAAACATTTGCAAACAACATCGAACAATGCTAAAAAGTGTTCCTAATTTTACATGTCTTAAAAACGAAACGAACTATACTACCACAGCAAACAGTTCAGGAGTCTGGAGTCATAGCATGCCATGACATGAGCAATCAGCTGACAGGTGACAGCAAAAAGGCAGAATTTTGTTGACAAGTGCCATTTTGCAGCGGACAAAACAAGTGCAACTTTTTTGGTTTGTTTCATTTTCAAAAGTCTGGTCTGTGTCAACGTCACGGAAGTTTTTTAATAATTAAAGGAAGTATCCAGAAGTTTTCAGAAGCATGCAGAAGCTTCCAGAAGTTTCCAGAAGAAGCATCTGGAAACATCCAGTAGCATCCAGAAATATCCAGAAACATTCAGAAGCATCCAGACGCATCCAGAAACTTCCAGAAGCATTGAAAAGAAGCATCTAGAATCTTCCAGAACAGGTTCACACAGGTTCATTTTACTATATAAGAGACATGTAAATCGACATGTAATTCAGTCAGTATATAGAAGTCAATCAGTCAGTATTATCAAGAAAGTTTATCGAAGTGAGTTATATCAAAGTGTTTTATCGAAGAACATCAATACAAGAAGTGAAATACAACAAGTGTTTCATTACACCAATACAGTCCACATCCAACCAAGACGTTGTGTTCCACAGAGCATTATTGTATCACCACAAGGTAAATGTAACACGGTAAGCTTTGAGAAGCGTGATTATTTATTTTTATTATTTTTATGACTTCAAGTGCAAAAATGGCTCCCGACAGACTTGGATTGGAACTAAGAAAGAAAATTATTGGCAATTACGTAAGTGGAATGTCACAAAAAGGTATTTGTGATAAATATCGCTTGAAAAAATGGACCGTATCAAGACGATATTCCAAATATCGTTTTAAGGGGAAGTTGGCAGCAGATAACAAAGGTGGAAGACCGTGTTCGACGACCGGCCGGAAAACACCTCGATTTACGTTACTGCCATAAGATCGTGAAGCATGGTGGAGGCAATGTAATGGTCTGGGAGTGTTTTTCTGCTAACAGTCTAGGTCCAATACATCGAAACGATGGAATAATGGACCGTTTCATGTATAAAAATATCCTGAAAGATGTTACCTCATGCTGAATGGAATATGCCAATAAAATGGGTTTTTCAGCAAGGCAATGATCCAAAACACACTGCAAAAGTAGTCAAGCAGTGGTTTCAAGACAACCACTTATCGGTGATGGATTAGCCGCTTCAATCTCCGATCTCAACCCTATCAAGAACCTGTGGGAGATCGTCAACCGCAGAATTAATTGTGAAGGTGTTCGTAATAAGGATCAACTGTTTGAACAAATCCAAAAGGCCTGGGCAGCGATTCCACAAAGTTTCATTGATCACCTGATCAAATCTATGCCTTGAAGATGCAAGGTTGTGATTGACAACAAAGGATTCGCCACAAAATATTGATAGCGAAATACAGCTTGGTCAATGTTTTGTCGAGTTGTACTTGTTTTGTCCAGAAGGAAATCAACTTTTTTTAATACTTTTAATTAATTTATTAATTTTCGTGTACAAATAATGAACTTTGTGATGAATAAAACTTGAAGAACTTTGTCTCTAAACAGTTACATAGTTATTTCTCTAAAAAATGCAGCACTTTTATATAAAGAAACTAAATTAGCATTATTTGGTTGCACTCGTTTTGTACTATACTGTATATATATATATATATATATATATATATATATATATATATATATATATATATATATATATATATATATAAAATTGATTTTTTGACAAGATTAAATAAAAATAACTACATGATTTTTTACTAGTAAAAGTTTCATGCGTTTAGCAATCATCAGGTAATAAAATACATGTATTTTTTATTTGTATTTAATCTTATCAAAAAATCAATTATATAGCTCTGATATCATTGATTGAGCACTCTTGCTGAATATATGCTCACAGCAAAATTAAACTTATATATATATATATATATATATATATATATATATATATATATATATATATATATATATATATATATATATATATATATATATATATATATACCTATAGATTTGATCAATAAACAACTGGAGGTCAGGTGCATTGACACTTCATCTAAATCTTTGATAACTGAACCTGTAAAATATAATTACTAATTTATGGTGCAATTACAAAAACATTTTTATTTTTAGGTATAAAAATTGAAATTTATAAAATCCAAGCACATAAAACTAATACCTACTTGGGAAATTCTCTTTGTTTATGTTTTCTTTTTCGTAAATAGACATTCTTGTCATAACATTTTTCTTTTGTAGTTGTTAATTCAAATTTTTCACAATCCTGTTTGCTTTCTGTGGAATTGAAATAGTTATATGAATAGTTATATGAACAATATATTATGTATCATCAAAATAATTCTTCCTAACAAAATTATTTAAAAAATAATAATTGGAATATATAGATGTAATACCTGAAGAGAATTAAGTTTTGATTTGAGAAAACTTAAACCAATTCTTCTCAGCTTTTTAGTGTAGTCAATGCTTTGGTACCTGGAGGCCAATAAACAGTTTTATTGCAAATCCAATTAGATGGAATTACACCTTTTTTTCCTTGTAAATCTTCATTCCTAACAGCTCCATTCCACATATTTGATTTTGAAAACATTATATGAACTAATAAAAAAACGGAGAAGCCATATTGTACATGTACTAACAGGCTTAGTTAAACTAGCTAAACCTTGACATTTTATAACCATGATACTTGCTAAACAATAATATTAGTAGACATTATTAGCAAAGATAAGATTTTCTTTATTTTATAAATTTATTATATTTTAAATTCATTTTTATGAATATATTTATTATTCTATTAATCTGCATAGTTCTGAATATATTATGTTTAAATAACTCAAGGCATCAAAGGAAAATAATGAAAGAATCACAGGTTGCTAAAACATAATTAACTACATAAGAGTAATACGGAATATTGAATGAAAATAGATAATATTCATTATTAATACAAAATATAATATAAAGTTTATTATAAAATATCACACAACAATAACTTAGTTTGATTGAAAATATAAAGCAAAAAAAATTAAAAAAGAAAACATCTCAATAAATAATAAATTATCATTCAAACAATTTTAAAGACCAAATAATATTAATACCAATTTTTAATACCACATCATTAGTAATTTTGTTTTTATTAAAAATAAAAATATCATATCAGTTAAGCTTTTCTTACTTTACTTAAAAGATCAACTCTATCCTACGTTTTTTCATAACTGAAATTTTTTTTTGGTAATGTTGAATTAACACTGAAAACAAAATATTAGTATTCAATAGAAGAAGCTGTAAATAAAAATAAAAAAGTTATATATATCTTATAAAGGTATATCTTTCATAGCACCATATAGTCTGGTAAACTTCTGTTAGTATTACAAGAAAAAAATAATCAGTCCTGATCTGAATAACAAGTTAACACCAGGAATAGCATCTGGTTGTAAAAATTGCCTAACCTTGCTCATAATGTATTATAATCATATTAATGAAAATGAAACTATAGACATTAAACATTAATTGTTCTTAAACTATTGAAATTATACTACCAAATAAAAAGCCATTGTTTTAATATATACACTTATAAGTTTTTATAAGTTTTGACATATAACTGTAGACATAAAAGTAAAAAAAGTTCTGAAACTAAATGATATAACTATTTAATAAAATACTTATTAAAACTCACTCCTGATGATTGTGTTTTTTTCGTCATCTAATATCTTATCCACTTCAACAAATTTAGCTACTGACAAAATAAAACTTATTTAACTTATAAATTCACTATTATAATCAGGCTTTGTCACTGTGTTTAGGGATTTCTTAAATCAATAAGGAAATATAAAACTCTCTTTTGAAACTCTATAATTTAAAATAGTTTCACAAAACAACTTTGGTTGAATATTTTTACAAACGTCATACAATTAAACAAAAAATCACTAGAAAATAATTAATAACATACTGCCTTCAGCCATCTAGAACCTATCAACGTTATCTAATTTTAGCACTTTGTTTCCTTTTCTCTTATCCTCACTGAAAGATAAAAGAACTTTGCTTCAGGCTCCAAAATCAGTTACTGTTGAAAGCAAGTGTGGTGGTCAATACTGATATTTTGGTCTTGAGACTGGTATACAAAAAGCTGTTTCTGCAGATAGCATAAGGCTTCTGCTATCAGTATAGCTAACAGCTCGTTTACTTATTCACGTAAACAGCAGTGATCTACTGTCATTACGCCAGTTTATGATTAAAAGAAACATCGTTTTTTTCAATTTCTACTGAGAAAAACACAGTATCATTGTCACTTTGAGACAAATAATTATAAATTCTTCACTTTCATAATCGCTTTCCGAATTTTTATCTTCTTCTACTTAACTAATATTTTGTGTAAATTTTGATTTGTCATTATTAAATAATGACAAAAAATAATTTATTTTTTTCGGCTTTCTCTTCTTTACTACTAGAAGATGATTCTGCCAGAGCTAGAACATTAGAGTGGCATTTTCGCCAGTTTCTTAAATAAGCCATTAATTGAGAACAAGTAGAAATTTGAATACTAAATAAACGTTTTTGCTTTGCACATTATACTAAAATATTGCTCTATTACTGTTTCGCTTTAACTATTTTTACTTTAAGCACCAATTCAACGGACGGTTTTTTTTATAATTAAGTTTTTTTTGTCAACGTTGATTTAACGTTGAAACAACGTTAAATAAACAACGTTTAAATCGTAACGTTGTTTTAACGTTGAAACATAGTTGAACAACGTTGAAACAACGCTTCAACTAAATTTCAACGTTGAAACAACGTAGAGATGCCGGCTGGGTCGTATATACTTAAAGACGTAAACACAAAGACTATATTCATATTACTTTAATTAAGGCGAGCGCGAAGGGAAGTGTTTGTGTGGGGGTAAGTGACACACATCCATCAATAAAATTTTGTTCATTAGAGATTATATTTTCTTCTTTTCGTTTAGGTTAACGGAAGATTTATCATAAACTTCAGTTAGGAAACTTTAAAAGCATTAATACTTTTGCAAACTTTTAAAACTTTTTTAAAATTAAAAGAAACTGAATATTTTTTTAAATAATATAAATTTTTTTAAATAATGTAAATTTAATTATAAATATTAAATAATATTTTCAGATAAATTAATGATATAAGTATAAAGTAAATATTAAATAATGCGAGAAAAAAAAATGTTAAAAATTATATTTTTCAGGATTTTTTACTTAATAAAGCTAAAAGTGATATTTGCGTTTAACATTTACTATAACGGAGAGTTTATACTATAACGGAGAGTTTATAATATAAAGGAGAGTTTATACTATAACGGAGAGTTTATATATCATTAGTTGTAAAGATTTGTGTTTAACGTTTATCATAACGGAGAGTTTATATACCATGAGTTGTAAAGATTTGTGTATAATTTAAATTGCTATGAATTGCAAAAATAAAAGCTGCAATTGATTTCCTTTCTATTGTTAAAATTAATCTTTATAATTTCATTGCCATGGAGACGATACAAAAAAAGTTGTCTAACCCTATTTAAAATGCAAAGTCAGATTTTCCAAGAGTTATTTAATTATTTTTTATCCTTTTTTGAAAACCATAGCTTGTTACCATTTTTTTAAATTATCTAACTAGAGTTTATTGGTTAAGTTTGATTGCCATATGTTGTTTGAATGCTGTTTTAAATTTAAAATTTCCATTTATTTAAATATTTTTGGTATTTATCTAAAAATAAAAATTAAAAGTAGGTTTTGGGCATAAATTATTTTTTCTTAAAAAAAAAGTTTAGAGTTCCAAATTTTTATAAAGGCTTTGATTTAAAGTTAGAAAAATAAATTAACTAATAAAAAATTATAAATCATTATTGTTATTATAAATCATTATTGTTAAATATAATTTGATCTTTTTTTTTCCTATAAAAAACAAAGTTGTTCTAGCAAAGACAAAATAATCTTTAGCAACTTCGCAATTTCCAAAGTTATTTTATCTCAAAGTAATTATAATAATGAATCAAAAATTATTTTAACCGCAGGAAACCTAAAAACAAAACAACTTACGCAATTCAACCGCGATAGCTTTTTGTAGTTATTAAATTACTTAGAGAATTAAGAATCTTTAATAATGTAAAAATTGTTGGCAGACGTACCGGACATAGTTTTGAAGATGAAAAAATTCAAAAATAATTTATTAATAATTTAGGTATAATATTGCCAATAATAAGTTACTAATGTTTAAACTTAATACAAAAAAAAAAAAAAATTTATGGTCATGGAAAAAAATTTTTAAACATGACAAAAGATATATATAAATAAAGGTATATATATATAAAGATATATATAAATAAAGATATATATATAAATATATATATATATATATATATATATATATATATATATAAAGATATATATATATATATAAAGATATATATATATAAATATATATATATAAAGATATATATATATATATAAATATATATATATATATATGTATATATATATATATGTATATATATATATATATATAAAGATATATATATATATATATATACATATATATATATATATACATATATATATATATATATAAATCTTTTGTTTTGAATGCTGTACGAATTGACATGACAATCAGCGTCATCTTTGCTTGAATTGATCAATCCAGCCTCTCCGTTTTGAGAATTTGTAAAATGGTCATAACCTTTCCTAGTTCCACCAATACGGAAGGAGCCATTCTAAGATGAGAAGCAATGCACGAATGTATTTCGGATACCGTACTCGTACAATCCCGTTTCAATACACAATCTAAAAATAATAAAAATAAATTAATGAACATCTTCATTCCATTCATATAAATCATTTATTCAATTTTCTAAATCCATAGTTTTATAGATCGAAATTTGTTTACATTAGTACAGTGTACACAGAGTAGATTTAAATTACAACCATATTGTGAATTTAATTTTAATAAAATAATAATAATAAATTAATATTTTACCAACATCAAGTTGACACAGAGCAGTGTCTCTAAACGGAAGCTTTTTCAGAGAACCTTTTCCATCTATACTCAAATGAGAGATGACAAAATTTGTAAAAAGTCTTTTCAATGTATTCTTTGAGGTATCTTTAATGGATGAGCCCCCAATTCGTGAAAGAAGGCGTAGCTACAATGAAATTATTTATAAATGCTACTTTTTTTTAGATATGGGATTCCAAACAACAATAAAATAAAAGTCCTGCCACCCCAATAAAACTAAAACATATTTTCTGACATCAAAACAAAGATTTTATAGACGTTTAAAACTTTTCTGGGAGTCTTTTCTGAGAGGGAGAATAAAAACAATTAGCTATACACTTACTAAAATTGTTCGATTAGCAAGAACTCCACATTGCTCCTCTAAATTTCTGTACCCATCCAAGGTCCCAATAGCTCCAGCAATAACTTCTAGATAGTCTTCAGCAACAGGCTGTTGCTGGCACGTCTATAAAATGTTTGTTTTGATGTCAGAAAATATGTTTTGGTTTTATTGGTTTTATTTCTTGCTAATCAGAAACTTGGAATGGCCATCATTTCCACTGCTATTCTTAAAACTTTAATTTCGTTGGCCATATTTGATAACTGATAAAGAACCTTTCTCTAAAAAATCTGTAAAATATATAACATTATTTATATAAAAAAAAACCTTATTAAAAAACTTGCAACTTTCCATATTTAACATTTATAGGTTGATAACAGATAATTTGCTTAACTGCAGGACAACTGCAGTGTCCACCCTAAAATAAAGTAATCAAATTGAAAATATATTAATAAATAATTTATAAATAAATAAGGTTTGACTTAATCCCATTATCCATTTCATTGTCTTGAGGAGCAGTTGGCACACTCAGTACCTTGTTTGAATGAAACTTTCTATTCAATTGAAAAGGTGGCAATACCGATAGTTTGACTATAATGTAAATGAATATATCATTAAATTAGGCATTTTATATTGAAACTTATTTAAAAATCTCATTAGATTTTTGCAGTACATATGTAAATCAGACCATATATACTATACTATACAACAATATACTATATACAAATAATATTAATAATACAGCTGACTCTCAATATCTCCAATATCTCCCAAGTATTACACATAGCAAAAATCATCTCGATATCTCAAACTATTTCCCTGGTCAATTCTCTGAGATAATGAAAGTCGAGTGTAATAATAGTATAAAAACTCAAGTTGTTTAACTGAATTCAAAATGGAAAACCACCTAGAAAAGTCCTTGCCTCTGTTATAAATTAAGAAAATTGCTGTATTGGTTTAGCAAATTGATTTTTTTTATATCCAAACTGATTTTTTTAAATATTTTTATAACACTTGTTAAAAATAAATTAACCTAATAATTAGAATTTATATATCAAATCTCAATATATATGCAAACACGTAACTTAAGTATTACTTGATTGATCTATTAAATTGTCTTTTGATATGGCAGCCCTATGTCTGAATATTGGTATTTTAGAATTCAATCTCCGAGCTAACAGAAAAGGAGACTTTGAAAGTGCTGATTGGTTAGGCTGTAATGTAAATAACTATATAGTTACATTATGTATGCCAAGTTATTTTCAATGAAAATTAATTAAATCTTTGTAAATTTGATTTAAAAAAGTTTATCCTAAAAAAATAGCGACACTGAATATGTTTATAAGTCATAAAAATTAATAGGTCAATCTAAAACTGAAGGAGGTCTATAGTTAAGATATAAATTTAGACATCTTATTTGATGGATCCATTTTATTGTCTTTTGGTATAGTAGCCATGTTTGATTTGAATAAGGGTATCTTGAAAAAACTGCTTGAAAGAACAGATGACTGTGAAAGTGGTGATGGTTCAGCTACAATGTATATAAAATAGATATATTGTTTGAGATATAATCATTACATAAAGTCGTTATATAAAGTAAGACAATTTACTTGTATGATCAATTTTATAACCTTGTGGTACCAAATCCACAATCTTACTTGATGGCAACATTTTGCTTGATTTAGCAGGTGGCTGTGAAAATGCAGAAAGCTTGACTATTTTAAAAATAAAATACAAATACAGTAAGCGTAAAAAATTATTATAAATAACTGTTTTATTAAAAACCACATACACATACTACTATTATTACTATAATTAGTCAGCACGTTTGCGCTTTTTTGTTATATGATGATTTTCAACAGCTTCTTCAGTTTCTGTTGTTAAATCATAAGTATTACAATCCTCATAGCAATCTGTAAAAGAAATAAAACTTCTTAATTTATCCAAAGCAGATAATGACAAATAAATTCTTTTAATAAGTAATGCATAAATTATTTAACATTTTGCAAATGTAATTTATAAAATATAAAAATTCAAAAAAATATGAAGCTGTTGTCAAAAAATACGAAACCTGACGTAACTTTGATTTTTTAATAGTTTGAAAAGCCGCCATTTTCAACTCCATCATTCATTAATTTAAAAGCATTCATTTTGGATGGTGGCCACATAACTAATTGTCCTCTCACCCATGCGGAAGGCAAGACTCCTTCTTCTTCACGATTTTCTTCCAACCAAACAGCCCGGTGATATGACATCTTGCTAAAATGTTAATACTCTTTTTATTGTAGGTATTAACACATAACATAAACTTGTTATGTGTTTAAAAGTGTTTTGAAAAAGTTTAGTCGTTTACTAATACATATATAATATTTTACTAATACATATATATATATATATATATATATATATATATATATAGTTGTTTACTTATTATTATCAACACTTGCTCCAGTTAAACAAGACATCAAGAGAAGCTATCAGCAGAGGAGAATATTATGATTTCTATTATATTTATTACACTTTAATTTAAATTTAATTTAAATTTAATTAAAAATACTTCTATTATATTTCTATTATAATTATTAAACTTATATTTCTATTATATTTATTACACTTCAAATAAATTAAATGAACAGATTAATATCTTAAATGTAATAAGATTTACAATAAAAGTAAATGATGTCTAAACAAAACAACATTTTAAAAAAATGTTAAAAAGTTAAAACAGAGGAAAATATACTCATAATATAATATAATATAATTGAAATAAATTTACAATAACTTGCACCAAATGAAAATAATAATAAAAAAAGACACTTTAACTCTTCATCTAAATATGAAGGTTTAAAAATATATAGCTTTACAAATTCAGTCAAATTGCTAACCTAATATACTATGAAATATCTTCATTATAAAATGAAATATCTTCAATTAAATATGAAATATCTTTAATTAAAAAACATTTAGCATAAAACATATTATAAACTATTTCAGATTTATAAATAATATATATAAAAATGTTATATATAAATTATATATAACATTTTAAGCATAAAACATATAAACTATATTAGAGTGAGATAAATATAAAAAAAATGTTTTTGAATACTTATTATCAAATTTAATTTATCTCAAGACTAAAATGATTCCTGATTGTTCGTTGAATGATTTTTTGGTGCCTTGCTAAGTTAACCATAATAAAATTATTAGTAAAATAATTTAACACTCTTTTGAATGAAGAAGAGGCACCAACACAAAACCGCCATTACAGGGAAGCTTCAGAATCTTTCTCTCAATTTCTGTAAACTTCACATTTTTTGATTTAGAATGCTTATAATGATTGTTCACAAAATAAATTTCTAAAAGGTCAGAGGAGCATGGCTCAATAAAGAATGGGTGCAAGTTAGCAAAACTGAATATATAACACATACATGAATCTTTTTTAACCTCATATACTTTCACAAATTGTTTATTTTTCAGTTGTGCAAACGAATCTCTATACGTTGTTGACAATTTAAAGACAGGTTTTGTTGCATTTGTCATGTCAGAGTATTTATGGGTGTTTTCTTGAATTCTTTTTGCTACTTGTACAGCAGGATTTGAAAAACCTCTCACGTATCTCTTTAATGTTTGCAGATAATTTTCAAAAGGTAAAGCACTGATATCATCAAGTGGTGAATCAAAAAATTCTACATCATCTCCTATATGCAGCAAATGATGAATATTGTATACAACAAAATAATTACCATATAATCGTTGAGAATTCTCAACAAAATGTCTAAGCAAATCCTTTGTATAGTTCAACATGTTATTTCTTCTGTCCTTTGATGGTGTGAGTAGAATAGAGACACCAACAGAAAGTGTTAGAAAATGTTTGTAAAGCTCAGGATTCAAAATTCCTTTTTAAGACAACAGGTCCTGTCTATAATAAGAACTGCCGGAATTGTGATATAAGGCAACAATTGTAGGTGAACTATGATTAACAGCAGAGAGAATCAGCCATAACTGCCTTTTAGACAATTTAAATAATGGTATACCATCAACATTTATTTGCAGATTGAGTACATCGCTACAAGTGCCTTGATTTATTTCATTCTGTAAACATTTGGTAAGACCAAAATAAATGTATTTTCTGCCACATTTTTCCTGAACTTGTATAGCTTGAGGTGTTTGCAAGAGAGTTTGACTATCTTTAGGCAGATCACATCCATGTTGTCTCAACAAGGCTAGTAATCCATTACAAGATAAACGTGTATGTTTTGCATTCACAACCCATTGAGTTAGATCGTATTGAAAAGATCTATTGCTAACAACATCTATATCACAATAATGTTCATCGTCTGAGCTGTTATTGGGCGGAATTATGTCAATGTCAATATCATCAATATCAAAATAATTTTCATCATCAGAACTACAATATGGTGGTACTATGTCATTATCAAGTCCATAAAAATCATTATTAAATAAATAGTCAGTGTTATTATCTGAAATAGAAGATAAATCACTCAAATTTTCTGCATTATTTAAAGAGTTTGATATCCCAGGAAGTTCACATTCAAAGCAACTATTTTCACCTTTAACAACATTTCTATATTTTTGCATATATTCTGCTTTTGCACTCATATGAATGAATCTAAGGAATCAATAAAATAAAATATCAGGTAATGTAAAATAGTAAAATAGCACTGTGTATATCACGAAATTCCCAATAAGTTTAAAATACCCAAAACTCGATGACTTTTTTTGTTTTGTAGCAATAAGATAATTTCAATAAAAATGCGCGATATGTTGCAAAATAATGACGTTAAATATTCCAATATAGCAAAAACGTGATAAATTAATTAAATTTTGTAAACATTCCGTTATGTTCGTATTGAGTTTTGCAAGAGTTTTAAAATTCATTTACTTTTTAAACTATCGTTTCTTTAGTAAGCAAATTGTGGTTTTAAACTAGTTACGGCATTCAATTATTTTTAACTAGCTAAAATAAACATATTTTTTTTAATATACTAATTATATAGCAGTTCATATTTTTTGATAATAAAAGAAAGAAAAAATTGTAAATAATTATATATATATATATATATATATATAATATATATATATAAATATATAATATATATTATCTATATATGTATATATTATATATTATATATATATGTATATATATGTATATATATATATATATATATGTATATATATGTATATATATGTATATATATATATATATATGTATATAAATGTATATATATATGTATATATATATCTATACATATATATATATGTATATATATATATATATATATATATATATATATATATATATATATATATATATATATATATATATATATATATATATATATATATATATATATATATATATATATATATATATATATATATATATATCAGGCCTTGTTACGAGATTTCGCTGCGTAACGAAAACGCGTAACGCATTTCTAAGTAACTCAACTGGGCAAATATATTTTTTGTATTGTTAGAAGTTATATTGCATCACTAATGTCTTTTCAAGTATCCCATTGTAAATAAAGTTTATTAACGCGTTAAAAATCATACAGTTTTTTTTTTCTCATTATAACAAAAGTTACAAATAAAAGTTCCTATTTGAAAAATCATTTCGATTATTTTTTTCAAATATGAACTAAGTTTTATTTTAAAAAAAATATTCTTTTATAAAACGTAAAACAATATTTGATTATTTTCTTATAATCTTACAGTTGGTTTTTGGTTATTTTATTAACTGTTAATAAATTTTTTCTTGTTTATTTTGTGAACTCATTTTAATAATGTTTTTAAACAATAGTTTTTTTTATCA